>NW_027187419.1:10630699-10821304 GCF_028583685.1 Petaurus breviceps papuanus | reverse complement strand
CTCTCTCTCTCTCTCTCTCTCTCTCTCTCTCTCTCTCTCTCTCTCTCTCTCTGTGTGTGTGTGTGTGTGTGTGTGTGTGTGTGTGTGTGTGTGTGTATATATATATAAATGTCCCTTCTCCCTCTCCCTTTCTCTCTCTCAGCATTTCATCTATATATCCTTCAGACTACCATTTTGGGACATCTCCAAAATTGTTCTTAATATTGGTAGGAGAGAAGAATGGGTAGAGGAATGAATGAAGGAGAAACATAATGAAAAAGGAGATTCAAGAGAGTATTGCATGTCTTATAAATTAAGTAACATTTTCTACTTTGGAAAGGAATACTTGGTAGGGTGATTTCAAATACCTCTACTATTTATGTAAATATTTATCAATAAAGAGGCACAAAGTCTTCATTCAAGTGTAATACTTTATCACACACACACACACACACACACACACACACACGACAGCCAATTCAGGTTACCTCTCATTGGAGTTCTTTGAAAGCAATAAAAATGACTTTGAATTTATTATTTAATATGAGAATTGTCTCATAGCAATAAAAATTACTATGAATTTATTATTTAATATGAGAATTGTCTCATAGCTAGCAGTTCTAGTGGGTAAAATTCATAACTTAGCAGAGTTGTTTGTTCATTTTCCTGTGTAGATAAGTACTTTCCATATGTAATGGGATCAGGGTTGGAATTGATCCACAAAATCCCAGTCCTAGGGGAGCTCTTCCTGATGCCAAACCATGAGGGGAAAGTTGGGGCACTTAGCTTTAAAAGTGTATTATGACATATGATAGAGAGACCTGGTTCTTGACCAGAACATACATAGTTATTCTGTGACTGTTTCATGTCCTCTTATGGCATGGTAAAGAAAAGACTATTTGGCTGTAGAGGCAGAACTGAGTTTGGATTAAGCAGTAAAATTGAGTTCTCTCTTCCATCATGACAAGTGAGGAAAGAACTGCTGTGGACTTCCTGGTGGGAGAGGGGCCTCCACTTGGGAGCCTGAAACATAATATCTACATTGATATACTACCTTTATTGTATCTATTCTTTCCTGTTCTTAAATGAAGGATAACTGGGGAGAAAATGACTCATGAGTTTTGAAATGTCAAAAGTACCATCAGAATTCACTCATATTTTAAGATGCCACAGTACTAAAAAGTGATTTGTTTGACCCAGTCCAACAATAAATCACCCTGGCAGCCCAGACCTAAAAGCAAGGAAACCACTCCATCAATTGATCATGCTACATCCAGAAGTGAACTTGGTGGAGCAAATGCTTTGTAGCCACAATATTAAGTTTGAGCCCATTTTCCCTAGGCACCAAAGTGATAGAGGAGAGTCTACCTCAGTTAAAGTAATTTACTTCCTGCTATATCTTTTCAGTAAATATCCCTTTGTAAAAGTTAGTTGATATAGCTCTTTTTCAAGAAGCCAAGATGGCAGAGTAAGCAGTAAATTGCCATAACTCTCCCATATTCAACTCCCAGCAACCATAAAATAGTGCCTCAAAACAAATCCTGGAACAGCAAAATCAGCAAAAAAAAAAAAAAAAAAAAAAAAAAGATGGGGGAAAACAATTGCCCAAGAAACTTAGAAAATCGGCAGGAAAGGCTGGTTTCACTTGGTAAAGGCGGAGTGCAGTCCAGGATAGGAAGCATCCCAACAAGCCCCACCTCAACAAACCAGTGGAAAATCCTGAAACCCAGTGCAGTGGAGCAGGCAAAAGTCAACATCAGGACCCTTCACATGCCTCAGCATAACCAGGGAAATGGGCAGAATCCAGTGCCAAGCACTTCAGCTTAACCTGGGGGTAAATAGACAAGCTCTAGAGGACAAACTGCCAAGTGCTTCAGTGTAGCCCCAGGGAAACTCAGAAACACCCCTCTGGCCTCAGTATACTCCAGACACCAGGAGGACATCATCTCAGCACCAGGTAAACTGCCAGTCCCCTAAGGCCTCCAGCAGTGCCAGTTACCCACCACCGCAACCCCTCAATTCAGCACCAGATATGAGAACCCCCATGGGGTTTAGAGCAATATCAGTGCAACAACAGGTAAACACTCAAGGCCTGCAACCCTTAACACATGAAGCCTAAGACAGTGCCCCTTCCACCTGGAAGCAGAGTTCAAATTTAAAATAAAGGGAAAAGGCCAAAAAAAAGTTTAAAAAAAGAATCTAACCACATAGGGCTTTTATGGTAACAAGGAATATGAAGACACAAACTCAGAAGAGGTCAACAATGTCAAAACACCTATAAGCAAAACCCCAAAATAAAACAGGAAGTGGTCTCAAGTTCAGAAAGAACTCATGGAAGAACTCAAACAGTAGCTTAAAAGTGAAATAAGACAGGAATAATAAAATCAGGGAAAGAAATGAGAGTGATGAGAGAGAAAGAGAGTTACCAAAAAAAAAAAAAAAAAGTCAGCTTGAAAAAAGAGAACAACTGCTTAAAAATTAGAATTGCCCAAATGGAAACGGTAATACAAAAGCAAACCAAGGTCAACAACTCCTTAAAAGTAAGAGCTGGACAAATAGAAGCTAATGACTCTATGAGACATTAGAATCAATCAAACAAATTCAAAAGAATGGAAAAATAGAAGAAAATGTTAAATATCTCATTGGAAAAACACCTGACCTGGAAAGACAATGTCAGAATCGATTATTGGCCTACTTTAAAGCCTGAATCAAAAGGAAGATCTGGAAAGCATCTTTCAAGAAATGTTCAAGGAAAACTGTTTTGATGTTCTACAACCAGAGGGCAAAATAAGCACTGAAAAAATCCACTAATCACCTCAGGAAGGAGACCCCAAAATAAAACTCCAAAGAACATTATAGTCAAATTTCAGAACTATCAGGTCAAGTACAAAATACTAAAAGTGGCCAGAAAGAAAGAATTCAAAACTGGGAAGCCACAGTTAGGATTCCACATGACTTAGCAGCTGCAGCATTAAAGGAGTGGAGGTCATGAACTTGATATTCTGGAAGGCAAAGGAGCTAGGACTACAACCAAAATTAACCTACCTGGCAAAATTAAACATAATACTTCAAGGGAAAATGGTCATTCAATGAAACAGAAGAATTTCAAACATTCATAAGACCAGAATTGAACAAAAAATTGATCTCTGATATCAAGACCCAAGAGAAGACTAAAAAGGTTAGAAGGAAAAAGAAAACAAAGAGAATTCAGCAGATTTGAACTGTTTACATCCCTACATGGGAAGATGATTGTAATTCTTTCAACATGTACTACTAATACTACATTTAGAAGGAATAAACAGAGAGAGTATTTGGTATAAGGTGGATTTGAGGGAGTGACATAAAATAATAATTAAAGGATGAGAAAGAAAAATACACAGTGGGTACAGAAAGAAAGGAGGGATAGAATGGAGTAAAGTTTTTCACAAGAAGAGGTGTGAAAAACCTGTTATGTTGTAGGGAAAGTTGGGAGGGTGGGCAATGGGCATTGGTTGAACCTTATTCTCATCATATTGACTCAAAGAGGGAATAATATACACAATCAGTTGAATGTAGAAATCTATCTTACCTGACAAGGAAGTAGGAGGGAAGGATATTAGGTAAAGAAGGGGGGCAGACAGAAGGGAGGACAGATCAGGGGATGTGGTAAACAGAAGCAAAACACTGGTGAGGAGGGAAAGGGTGAAAGAAGAGAGAAGACAAACAGGAGGAAAAATAGGACAGAGGGAAATACACAGTAATCCTAGTAATCCTAACTGTGAATGTGAATGTGTTGAACTTTCCCATAAAATGGAAGCAGATATGAAGTGGATCAAAAACTAGAAACCTATATATGTTTTTTACAAGAAACATGCTTGAAACAGAGCCACACATGTACTAAAGGTAAGGGGCTGGAGAAGAATCTATTATGCTTCAGCTGAAGTTAAAAAAAAAGTGACAATCCTGATCTCAGATAAAGCAAAAAAAAATAGAATTAAGAGATAAGAAAGGAAACTACATCTTGCTAAAAGGTACCATAAAAATGAAGTAATAGTAATACTAAACATATATGCACCAAATGGTATAGCATCTAAATTATTTTTTCCTCCCTTTTTTATTCTTTTTTTAAATTAAATTTTATTTTTATTCTTAGTTTACATCATTCATTTCTACAAGATTTTGAGTTACAAATTTTCTCCCCATCTTTCTCCTACCAAGCACCCTAAAACAGCGATCAAACTGAATACCCCTTCCCCAAATCTTCTCTCTCCTATATTCTCCCCGACTCCCCTCTGACTTTCCAGTAGGGCATGTTGGATCTCCATGCCCCAGTGCCTGTATATCTTATTTCCTACTTGCATGGAAAAAAAAATACATATATATATATATATATAAAACATTTGATTTTAAAACTTTGAATTCCACATTCTTTCCCTTGTCCCTCCTCACCCACCCTTACTGGTAAGATAAGCAATTCAATTTAGGTTGTACATGTATAGCTATGCAAAACATTTCCATAGTGGATATATTGTGAAAGACTGACTATATTTCCCTTCATCCTATCCTGCTCCCACTTGTTCTATTCTCTACTTTGACCCTGTCCCTTTTCAAAAGTGTGTGCTTCCAACTTCCCTCCCCCCAACCTGCCCTCCCCTCCATCATTCTCCCTTTCATCCCCTTCACCCCTACTCTCCTGTAGGGTGAATATCCTATTTAGTGTGTATGTCATCTCCCCCCTAAGACAAATTCAATGAGAGTGAGGTTGACTCATTCCCTTTTGCCTTCCTGTTCTTCCCCTCCATTGTAACAGTTTTCCCTTGCCTCTCTATATGAGATAATTTACCCCATTCTGTCTCTCCTCATCTCCTCTCATTATTTTCCTCTCACCTCTCAATTTCACCTTTTAAGTATCATCCCTTCCTATTTAATTGGTCCTGTGCCCTCTGTCTATGTATAACTGTACATATATATACCAACAACTCACATTCATATGCCCATATGCCCTCCTATATAGACATCTATATGTATGTATACATATACATATATACATACATACATATACACACACATACATTTCTATTCCCTTCAACTACTCTCATACTGTGAAAATTTTCAAAAGTTACAATTATCATTTTTCTATGTAGGAATATAAATAGCTCAACTCTGATAAGTTTCTTATGATTTCTTTTCCCTGTTTACCTTCTCATGCTTCTCTTGCTTCTTGTATCTGAATGTCAAATTTTCTATTCAACTCTGTTTTTTTCATCATGAATGCTTAAAAGTCCTCTTTTCCATTGAATAGACATATTTTCCCCCTGAAACATGATACTCAATTTTGCTGAGTAGGTGATTCATGGTTTTAATCCCAACTCCTTTGACCTCCAGAATATCATATTCTGAACCCTTCAATCCCTCAGTTAGAAGCTGCCAGATCCTTTGTTATCCTGATTGTATTTCCACAATATTCAAATTGTTCATTCCTGGCTACTTGTAATATTTTTTCCTTGATCTGGGAACTCTGTAACCAGGCTATAATATTCCTAGGAGTTTTCTTTTTAGGATCTTTTTCAGGAGGTGATTGGCGGAGTCTTTCAACCTCTATTTTGCCCTCCAGTTCTAAAATATCAGGGCAATTTACCTTGAGAATTTCTTGAAGGATGATTTCTAGGTTCTTTTTTTGATCATGGTTCAGGTAGTCCAATAACTTTTAAATTATCTTTGCTGGATCTATTTTCCAGGTCAGTGTTTTTTTTTCCAATGAGATATTTCACATCGCCTTCTATTTTTTCATTTGTTTGGATCTGTTTAATAGTATCTTGATTTCTCATAGGTCACTAGCTTCCATTTGCTCCAATCTAATTCTGAAGAAATGATTCTCTTCAGAGCTTTTGAGATTCTTTTTTCCTTCTGGCAAATTTGTCTTTTTAAGGCATTCTTATCCTCATTGCCTTTTTGAGCCTCTTTTGCCATTTGAGTTAGTGTATTTTTTAAGGCGTAATTTTCTTCAGTCAGGTTGTTGACTCTTTTTTCATGATTTTCTTGCATCATTTTCATTTCTCTTCCCAATTTTTCCTCCACTTCTCTTATTTGGTTATCAAAATCCTTCTTAAAGTCCTCTATGGCCTATAACCAGCTCATATTTTTCTTGGAAGCTTTTGGTGCAGTTCTTACTTTGTTGTCTTCCTCCTGTTCCATGCTTTGATCCTTTTTGTGCCCAAAATAGGAGTCTAATGTCAGATTGCTGTGCTTGCTTTGCTTCCTTTGCTTGCTCATGTTCACACTCAACCACTTGACTCTTGAGCGTTTTGCCACAGTAGAACTCTGCTTCCAGAGAGGAGGGCTTTGTCCCAAATCGCTGGGGTTTTCTCAGCTTCTGGAGCTATTAGTTGGGTGCCCTTTCAGAAGCCTCCACTCACTTTGGCACACTTGCCATACACTTCTGGACCTCCACTCAGGACAGGGATCCAGATCCAAGCAGGTTAAAGCAAGAGCGGTTACCCCTCAGATTGATTGCTTGGTCCCCCTACTATCTGCAGGCCAGGAGCTCTGAAGCAGCCATGCGGCTGTGGTCCCGCACCTCCGCCACTTCTTCCTCCAGGGGCAGAGGCCGGACCGCACTCCCGGATTCCCTGTTCCCAAAGTCCACTTACCTCTCACTCTGTCTTTGGCATTTATAGGTTGATAATTCTGGAAACCACTGCAGCTGCTGGTAGTCCACTCTCCCAATGTCCCTCTAGCCATGGCTGGCCGGAGAGCCCTGGGCCTAAAACCTCAGACTCATGGCGGGGCTTGGCTTGGCTCCCAGTGCGCTGTGCTGGCCCCTTCCTGCCAGCCTGCCAGGCTGTCTTCAGCGGGAGGTTAGTTTCTCTCTGTCACTTTGTGGATTCTGAAGCTCTAAAGTTTGTTTAGAGTCATTTTTTACATGTATTGAAGAAGGTAGGAGTGGGAGCCACACAAGTCCTGTTTCTACTCTGCCATCTTCCATCTAAAATCTTAAAAGAGAAATTAGGTGAATTAATTAAGTGAATTCATGACCAAACAAGAGAGAGAGAGCATCACAAAATGTAAAATTGTTCATTTTGATTATATCATTTATTATATTGATTTTATTGTATCATATTACATATAGTATATATTATATCATGTAAATTGATTATATTAAATTTAATTAAATTGCCCAAACAAAACCAATGCAATCAAGATTTTAAAAAAGTTGGGAAACAATCTTTCCAATAAGTATCTCTGATAAAGGCCTCATATAAAATGTGTGTGTGTATATATACAGAGAGAGAGAGAGAGAGAAAGAGAGAGATAGAGAGAGAGAGAGAGAGAACTAAGCCAAATTTAGAAGAATAGAAGCCATACTCCAATTGATAAATGATCAAAAGATAGGAAGAGGCAATTTTCAGATGGAAGAAATTAAAGCTTTTTATTCATAGGCATATGAAGAAGTTCTCTAATATCACTTTTGAATAGAGAAATGCAAATTAAAATAACTTTGAAGTACCACCTCATATCTATAAGATTTGTTAATATGACAAGAGAAAAAGGAAAATGATAAATGTTGGAGATGATATGGGGAAATTGGAACACTAATGCACTGTTGGTGGAGTTGTGAACTGATCTAACCATTCCAGAGAACAATTTGGAATTATATTCAAAGGGCAACCAAACTGTGTATACCCTTTGATCCACCAATACCACTAGTAGGTCTATATCTCAAAGAGATCATAGAAAGGTAAAAGGACCTACATATGCAAAAATTTTTAGCAGCCCTTTTCATGGTGGCAAAACATTGGGCATTGAGGGGATGTCCATCAAGTGGGCATCAATAATGGCTGAACAAGCTGCGGCATAGGAATGTAATGGAATACTATTGTGCAATAAGAAATGATGAACAGGCAGATTTCAAAAAAACCTGAAAAGACTTACACAAACTGCTGCAAATTAAAACAAACAGAACCATAAAAGATTGTACACAGTATCAGCAATGCTGCATGATGATCAACTATAAATGACTCAGCTCTTCTCAGCAGCACAATGATCCAAGACAAGTACAAAGGACTCACAAAGGAAAATGCTATCAACATCCAAATAAAGAATTGATGGACTCTGAATGCAGATCAAAGAAGACTTTTTCCACTTACCTTATTCTTTTTCATGGGTTTTTTTTTCTTTTTGATCTGTTTCCTCTTTCACAATTGTGACTAATATAGAAATATGTTTTACATGAAAGCACATGTATAACATATACAAAATTGCCCACTATTTTAGGAAGAGGGGAAGGGAGGGAGGAAGAAAAATTTGGAACTAAAAATCTTGTAAAGATGAATGCTAAATATTTTCTTGACATATAATTGGGGAAAAGATAAAATGCTATTCAGAAAAGTTTATTGATATTAATTGTTTATCAATTATATCAAGGAGATATTCTTTGGTTAATAGATACTGGGGCACTAATCACTGGTAATGATATTAAGGGAACACACTGGAATAAGGACTTGAGTATAAAACCTTAGAAAAATCTGGTTGTCCTTCAGGAACACCCCTAGAACCCTGAGGGTAAATAGAACCTGACTCTGGAGATTTCAAGTACTAGTATGCCTATGTGTTGAAGGATTAAGTTCAAAGTCTAGAATCTCTACATACATATACCTCCCTTGTCTCTGATATATTTATACCCTTCTATCAGGACTTTCATAATGAACTAGTAGGGAATAATGGCATGAATAAACTTTCACATATGGTTCTGCCACTCATTATCTAACCTTGGACAAGACAGTTAAGCTCTCTGTACTTCATTTGTCTCATCTATGAAATAAGATGATTGGAATATATGGTGTCTTCTGGTTCTGCCTTATTTTCCCCTTTAAAATATATCATTAGAGAATAAACTTACTGTTTGGTTGTGAAAGTTCATGTTTGCTGTCTCTTTGCTTTTATAATACAGCATTTGTCATGTCAATGACTTATTTTAAGTAGAATAATATCTTATCTCAAGAATGTGTCCCCGAACCCTAACAACATCCTTCCTGCGGGAACATAAGTGCTGCTTGAAAACACTGTTCTGTTCTGTGGCATGATTTTCAAAAATGCATTTTCTCCCAAATCAGCAACTGCTTTCCCTTGGAATCATTGCCATCACTAGTGCTGTGACAAGGAAGCTAATGTAAAAAAAGTCTTTACTGTTTATTCACATTTGATGAATTAAGGCTGAGGGAACAACAGCAGTCTGCTAGTCAACAACCAGCTACCCAAACTCTTTCAACCCTGATTCATTCATTTCCATTTTTCTGTAAGGGGTTTAGACATAAAGGTACCATAAAAGTTTCCTTTTTATCTCTGGTCACCAATAGCAGTACTTTTCCACCAAAAGGTCAACTGGTTTGTCCTTCTATTACAAGAACTAAGATGATTCTCCACAAGATCATTAATGTCTATGTTGTGTTCTCCAGTAGAATGTAAGCTGTGTGGCCTTTAAAAAGGTTCCAGATGCATAGTTTCTAGGTAATTTAATCATTTTAAAATAAGGCCAGTATTTTTATTAATAAAAGGATAGACATTTGGCTATCTGTCTCTTAAACAAAAGATACCTCATGGTGGTGGGCTCGCAGTTTATATGCCCTTGGAAAAGAAGGTGTTCCTGAGGGTGACAATCAACTGTGACTGATTAACAATTCACGAAAGAATGGATACTGCAATGAAAAACTAGACTATATTACAACAAGGATCTTGGGATACGTGACATGGATCACTGTATCAGCAAGCATCCCAGCATCCCCAGGGTGGCTGCCAACACAGGTTCTTAGATCTGCTTTGTTAAAGGAAAGCAACTCAAAATGGGTTAAAAAGCTTACTTTAATCAGTCAAATATGTGTCGTTTACCTAGTTCAGGGGAAAAAGGTCAGCACCCTGAACTTCAGAGTATACAGACAGAATTATCAAGACAGAGAAACAGATCAAGTAGACAGGTTTCCAAACTGTCCAACCATTACATCCATACCAAATCAACATCTGGGTTTTTGAAAGCTAGGCGGCTCTCAACAATGGCTTCCCAGAGTCTCATCTGATCAAATCACAGAACACTTCTCAAAGTGAACCCCAAAGCAAAGCCTCACATCAGGGATTATATAGCCTTCTCCTGGGTCAGAGAATGTAACCACCCTCTTGACCCACTGCCCAATCACACAGCATCAAGGTGTGGGCATTCCTGAAAACCAAGCCTCCTGCCACAGGCTCCATGTGACCACATTCAGCCTATTAGGAGGCAGAGTATATTTTCAAATCAAGGAAGATTCTCAGAGTCTCTTAAGCCTATCAAAGGGCCTAAGGGCAGGGAAGATCTTTAAATTTTCATTTCCATTACAATCACCCAAATTTTGGTCAAAGAAACTTATCAAGTTCCATATCACCTGTCTGACAAAAGGGAGGATCCACATTTTCTGAGCAAACACAATTAGCAGGAATGCACCAATTAGCCTAAAATTAGAATTTCTTTCACTATCTTTGATTAGATCTCAACCATCCTGTCTGGGTAAGTGCTTCAGAAAGATTTCCCACACTGGTGGATTTCTGGATGAGGAAGTAGAAAAAGGGGAAAGCCTTACTCCTAATGCAATAATTAGTTATTAATACAAGAGAAAAATAATTATTTCTCTCAGTTGCTTACTTAAGAACAAATTCTCTATTACTAGAACCTAGGGCAGTGCCTGGAACATAGTAGGCACTTAATAAATGCCTGTTAATTAATTGATTGAGTCTTCATTGTTGTAGTTTTAACAGAATAACAGAATCTAAGATTTGAGACAGTCTTAGAGGCCATCTTGTTCAAGTCATACCTGAACAAACATCCCCTCTACATCATGTCTGACAAACAGCTGTTCAGCCTTCTTTGCAACACCTTCAGGTAAGAGAAACCTACTAGTTCCCAAGGTAATTCATTCCATTTTGGGGGTCTACCTAATTGTTTGGATGTTTTTCCTTCTGTGTCATGGAGCATCAGAGAAATTTCCTTGATTCTTTCTATGTATCATTTCATTGGTGAGTAGTTTTCCAAGAAAAAAAGAAAATTGCTTAGCTTAGGAAGAAAGATAATTTCGGAATCACAGTAGCTGAGAGATGGTACCTGGCAAGACATGACAAGTAGTGGGTGGGAAAAGAGAAAAAAGTTTGAGAAATGTCAGGTGACTTAGAAGTGGAAGCTACAGAGAGACTAAAGAAAACTTGGACAGCTGGGAGGGTGATAATGGGATCAGCACCTGCAAAAAGGGATCACTGTGCTATGAACCTAGGTAATTTCAGGAGCCCAAATCTTCCTCCAGTGTTCAGGTGGCACATGAGTTTGTCTTCATGTCTTATGAAATTTCAGTGAGACTGTTTCAGAGTAAATGATCATTTATCTTAATTATGGTGAAGAGCCCAGGGAATAGAACGCTGTACACACCAATGCCAAATTAATGCAAATGGTTATTGTTATTGCAAAGAGTAGCACAGGAATAATTCTATTAATTGTCCTCCAGGTCATTATTATAATTTCTAGGGATATTTGCACATTTTTTAAACTGAGACACATATGGTGAGGTTAATGACAATGACGGAATTTTTCTTCTTTTAGTTTAAACACCAAAGTGAGAGAGACTAAGTTTTGAGGATAGCTATACTCAAATAAAATTAATACAAGGGAGACAATGTATTGTAGTGGAAATCATCTTAGATTTATAATCTGAGGACCTAGTTTCAAATCTTGGCTCTGCCAATTACTACTTACAGGAAATTATTTAAATTCTCTAGGCCTCATGTTCCCCCTATGTAAGGCTACAGTCTGTAATAAATGGCACATAGAAAATATGCCATGCAATGGAAAGAAGGCTAAATTAGGGCACAGAAGAGCTAGGTTCAAATCCCAGTTCTGTCATTTACTACTTGCATGTTTTGGGCAAGTCACTCTCTTTGAGCTTCAATTTCCTTATCTATAAAATTAAGGCAGGGGATTAGGTGAGATTGTCTCTTGAGTCTCCTCCAGCACTAGATATAAAATCCTGTGCCTTTTGACCCTGAATCCAGGAGACAAAGAAGGAGTACTTTTGCCATAGACACCTGTCATAAGTTTTCCAGCAGTTTCCATATTTAAAAATCCCAGTTCAACTTTGTTTCTTTTCCTTCACAAAATTGCATTGCAAAGATGTGAGCACAAAGATTTTTGCTCATTTCTAGCAGGTTCCTGAGTTTAGGTCATTGTTCGAGAAAGGGAAATTATTTTTTTCTCATATTATGTACCTGACAGAAGATGGCTTTGATGGTATTGTGGTCATATCTAAGCCATATTTATGGCCAAAGCTTCAAAAATTCTCCACCAAGTGGCTGCCTACCCAATGTATTAGAAATCTAAAGAAAAAATGAAGTATTATATGGTGAGGCAGCCAGAGGAAAACATCTGGCTCCATTAATGCTTATGATAAGAGAGCTAGCTAGAATTCCTGCCTATCTCAGATCCAGAGATCGTAGGAAGTCCTGTGTCATGAACACCTTATCCATGATGCCCCTTTTTCAGAGCAACGGACCAGAGATTAGAGCTGATAAGGACGAAGGAATAGAGACATTCCTTAGTTTTCTGAATAAGATACAAATTCCTTAGCTTGACATCTAGCACAAGTCGACTCCAATCAACCTTACCAGGCTTCATTATTTCATAAGGTCCTGCCTTGTGTACCCTCTGTTCCAAACACACTGGCTTGCTTACTTCAAGTTACAAAATTAACAGAAGCCCAGAGTGGAGAAGGACCTTAGAGGCCACTTAGCTCAACATGAACCTGAACAAGAATGCCCTTCATAACATTTCTTTTAAAAGAGTCATCCAGCCTCCGCTGAAACCCTCCAGCAATGGAGTGCTAAATGCCTCATGAGCACGCTCCATTTTTGGATAGCATTAATTGTCAGGAAGTTTTAATTTTTTTTTCATCTGGCCAAAATTTCTTTATCTACAATTTCTTCCTTTTACCCTCCTGGCCCAGGCACAATAAAACCAGAACCTTTTCCCATAACACCCATTCAATTAAACTAAATTCATTTCCTCTAACTAAGCATTTGGAAAGCAACTGCTCCATACCAGGTACTATACTAAGCACTAGGAATATAAAGAGAGAAATGAAATAGATCCTACCCTTAAAGAGGTTACATTTTACTATGGGTAACAATATACACAAATAAGTAAATACAAAATGTATATACAAAGTTCTTTTGAAGGACTATCATGTATCCATATAAGTCTTCTCTTCTATCAAATAAACATTCCCATTTTCCTGTTGACTCAGGATCATAGATTTAGAAATAACTTCGGAGGCCATCTAATATACTTGGCCTTTCTACTGAACAGAACAGATGAAGAAACTGAAGCCCAGGAACATTAAATAACTAGTCCCAGGTCACACATGTGATAAGTAGCAGAGCCAAGATTTTAATCTAGGGCCTTTGACTCCCAAAACCAGTGTACTATTCTGCCTTCCCAAGATTACTTCACATGGCATAAATTCTTTCTTTGCCCTTAAACTATAAAAAGAGATGGAATTGGGGTGGCTAGGTTACACAGTGAATAGAGCACCAGCCTTGGAGTCAGGAGGAACTGAGTTCAAATCCAGCCTCAGACACTTGACTAAAAAACTAGCCATGTGACCTTGGGCAAGTCACTTAACCCCAATTGCCCTACCCCCCCTCTCCAAAAAGCAAAAGAAAAGAAATACAATTTATTAGAGAGAGGAGAGAAAAAAGGAAGGAAAGAAAGAAGGAAGGGAGGGAGGGAGGGAGGGAAGGAAGAAGAAATGAAGGAGGGAAGAAGGAAGGAAGGAAGGAAGGAAGGAAGGAAGGAAGGAAGGAAGGAAGGAAGGAAGGAAGGAAGGAAGGAAGGAAGGAAGGAAGGAAGGAAGAAGTTTTATACCAAAAGTTTAGTCTATTTTGAATATGCTTGGTTGAAGTGCAAAGTACATCTGTTATATAATTACTAAATGAATCACCATTACCCCAAGGACCTTCTGGAACACCCAGAGTTCTCCCCACAGGAGACATTCCATAACCATATAAATTTCTGTCTCAAAAAGGAAGCAAATAAATTAAGAATTACTCCAGAAGCTCTAGCATTATTTTAAAACAATTTAACACTTTATTATTGTTTTTTAACATATATTTAGATTCAATAGATGTTAAACATCATGTATCATTTTGCAATACACTGAACAAAATCTAAAATTAGGCTTCAACCCTGGTTTTATTTGGCTCAAAATCAAATTGATCTTGACAATATAAAGGCAAGACAAATAATAAAAGCCATATTAAAAAGAACTGGTTGACAACCTGTTCAGGGAATTCAAGGGAGTGAGACCATTGCCATCTTCTTTAAGCACCATTCATATTAACTATGGGCTTCTCCAATTGATAAATCCCTACTAGCTATCATTCCATTTTTCAAATGAGAAAACTGAGGTACAAGGAGGTAAGGGACCTTGGAATCAGAGAACATGAGTACAAATGCCAACTCTGCCACATATTATCTATGTGATCCTAGCCAAATAATATCATCTCTCTAGGCCTCAGTTTCCTCATATGTGAAATGAGAGGACTAAAATAAATGGTCTCAAAGGACCTTTCTAGCTCTAAATCTTTACTTCTATGATCCTTTGACATGGAGGCCTGACCCTGAACAAGCTGGTAGGGCAGCTCCACAATGCACCCATTCCATTCCTCATTCCACTTTTTATCCCCAGAAAAACAATTCCTCGGAAGAGTACCCTATGACCTTTTACATTTCAAACAAGAATTGTTTACTCTCAAGCAAAAGTACAAAGTGTCCTCAAATTCCCCTTGCTTCTCTCTAGCTGAAGAGAGCTGCTCAGTGACTCAGGACAGGCAGGCATAACCAAATAGAAATCAAAGCTGAGAGGTGAGGTGTCATTAATTCCTATGACCAGTTCCTGGTGTGAGTGGAATGGCAGCAATCCTATATTCCAGAAACGTTATTTTTCAAATAAATTGAGCTGAGTTTCACTCACTTTGTCTCTCCATAGGCTCTCCAGGCCTGTAGCTATTATGCAAAGATTCTGAAGACAATACATTGCTTATTACTGAGAGCTTACCTAACATGATTAAAATAGACAATAAAATCTCCCATGTAAGCTGATTTTCAGATAAATGGAAGCAAGTGGGAGGAAGTTCATGAAATCATATTGTTAGACAAATTGGACTGGATGTTATTAATAAAGGCATGATTGGGTGAAATGCATTTTATAGTCAACCGCCAGCTGGGTTTTATGAGCTCAGTACCATTTGGTTTCAGATCAGTTAACCAGTGGCTACAGATAACTAGGTAGATTCAGAAGATAATGCTAAACTTTTCATTGGTGGAAATTTTATTTGAAGAGAGAGCTGGTGATGGACAATGTGTTATAGTTTGACATTGTTCCTTTCCCCCAGAACTCCCCAGGTGTCCCTGCACCTGAAATCCTGTCAATTCCTTTGATTTATACATCCAAGATTGCCTTGCTCTTTAAGAATATAAACACTTGGGGCAGCCAGGTAGCACAGCGAGTAAGAGCACCAGCCCCAGAGTTGGGATGGCCTGGGATCGAATCCGGGCTCAGACACTTAGCACCCACCCAGAAACACCTGGTCATGTAACCTTGAGCAAGTTACTGAACCCCAATTGCTTAGGGGCGGTCAGGTGGCTCAATGAGTAAGAGCCCTGGCCCCAGAGTCGGGATGACTTGGGATTGAATCCGGGCTCAGACACTTAGCACCCACCCAGAAACACCTGACTGTGTAACCTTGAGCAAGTTATTAACTCCAGTTGCTTAAAAAAAAGAATATAAACACTTTTTAATTATGCTACAAATGTGAGCAAAATGTCCCTATTCTTTGACCCAGAAGTCCTTAAGGAGGTCATAGCTAAAAGAAAAGGTTCTATCTACACAGAAAAATTCAGAGGAACACTTTTTACTGTAACAAAGGACTCAAAATAAAATAGATCTCTCTATTAGGGAATGGGAATAAGCATAGTAAGAATAATGATTGATAATAGCTAAATAAATTGTGGGAAGTGAATATAATAAGATATTATCATTCCATAAAAAACCAAGAGGAAGATTACAGCAAAGCATAAGAGCATATATGAACTTATATAAAGTAAAGTAAGTAGAACCAGGAAAATAAGTACACAATCATTACAATATAAATGGAAAGAACAACAATAATACAATCAAAATTGAGTGCTATGTGATTTATAATGATCAAGTTTTTCTCCAAAGAAGTGATATAAGAATGCATTTCCCGCCCTTCTTTGTAAAGTCTGGGGACTACAGTCATGAAATACTAAACATAATATTGGATTTAGATGAAGTATTGATTAATTTTGATGAACTACTGCTTTTCCTGTTTTTTATACTTTTTTATAAGGAACAGTTCTCTGATTAGGTGAGGTGGAGAAATAACTTGAAAAAGGAGGACAAAGTAAGGATAGAATATAATTTTTAAATGAAATAAAATTCAAACATTGGGAAAGGTAACTCATTAAATCACTATGAGCATAACAATTTAATTTATTTATTCACTATTCTTAGTGACAGGAAGAACTTAACACAACATGAAATCATGGAAGAAAAGAGAGAATTGATTGGATGGATGTGCATTAGGAGAGGGAAAAGGCCACAGAAGTAAGAGATAAGTGAACACCAAAGATGACTTTGATTTACTCCACGATTTTGTCTCTGGCCTTCCCTGGATGCTGCAGTAATTACATCTTACCTCCTATACAGCAGCATGCTTAAGTGCATGACAGATTAGTAACTGCTCTCAATATTTACACACTGGCCACGGGTCACAGAATCATAGAAGGCCAGAGTTAAAAGAGAACTGAAAATTCATCTCCTCTGACTTTTTTATGTATGTACTACAACGGAAATAATCCTAAACTTAGAACTACAGAGACTAATTTCAAATCCTGGCTCTTCCATTTACCAATTGTGAGACATCTGGCAATCACTTAACATCTCTGGGTTTCAGTTCCTCTTTTACAAAATGAGGGGATTGGATAAAATAATCTCTGAGATTCCTTTGAACCCTTAATCCATGATCCAAGGCTATTATTTACAAAGACATGTTTAACTCTCTGTAACTCTTGTAAAGAAAAAATCTCCTAAGGCAAGTTATAGGTCAGGTTTAACCAGATCAGTCAGTATCTCAAGTTTGAAATTGGAATGAAATGGGACACTTCTAATCCATATAACTTGTAGTCAAATTGAGCTTTAATTAACTATGGTGATGGAAGGTCATTCAAAAGAGGGATGATATGTTCATCTAAGATAGATCATTGATTCAGCTGAGTGCTGCCTTCCTGTACCAATGTTGGTTGTGCTGAAGATTAGTGACGAGAAACCTGAATAAGAATCTCTAGACCAACTTGTGCTGGCTATTTTTTTTTTTTTTACTCAGGAGAACTAGAAAGCTACAGTAAAAGCCTAAGTCTTAGTGCCCTGAACCAACTAAATCTTGAGGATGGTTTCAATATTTTTCAATGAAAAACTATTCTAACCTGCATGGAATGGAGTCTTACAATATTAGTCTCAGCACAAGAACCCCATTTGGCAAGTTGGTTAAGTGGCTTTCTCTAAACACCGCTTCCCTTCATTACCTCAAAGTAACAAAAAGCACACCAAATACAATAAAAGAATGACCACAAGAACAAAACATGTGAAATAAAAGTAGTCTTTATGAACAAAATTTCACTGTTAAAGCAGATAAGCTTAGAGAAAAAAATTAATAAACGGAAGTACCTCCAATTCAATAAATAATAATTATAGCATAAAAACAAAACAAAATGTCCAGAAGGAGAAATACTCTACTAACAGCAACTAGAGTTCCCAAAATTATAATGTTACAATTATAAGATCCCTGAGAGTGAGTTAGAAGATCAATAAAATAATTCATAGCCATTAAATGGAAATTCAAACTCTTAAAGAACACTTGAAACAGAGAGCCAATAGTTTGGAAAATCTTAATAAAGCAATAGTCTCAAAAGAAGAATGATAGAGATAGGATACAAAAATAGGACAACAAAAATTATTTTTAAAAATAAGAAGAGAGCAAAATTGGAATATTGGTGTTCTCTGTATCCTAAAGCAACTGTCTTTGAAGAAAGGTCTTTGTGAGTCAATTGGGCAAAGATTAACTCCTAGAAAAAAAAAACATGAGTATAAAATAATCCCTACTCTCAAGAAACACATTCTAATGGGGGAGACAACATGCAAGTAAATAGGTACATAGAAGATAGATAGATAGATAGATAGATAGATAGATAGATAGATAGATAGATAGACAGACAGACAGACACATATATGTACATATGTATGTATATATGTACGCATGCATACACACATATGCATGAGGTAAATGAAAGTTCTCTGAAAGAGGAAAACACTAACAGTTGGGGATAGGGGAGGAACTAGGAAAACCTCCTGGGAAGGTATTATTGGAGTTCACCCTTGAAGGATGATAGGTTAACTAAGAAACAGAGGGGAAGAGGCAGAACATTCCAGGAATAGGAGACAAAGACATGAAGATAGGAAATGTAGTGTTGAGTTTGAGGAAATACAAGTAGGCCATTGTAACTGGATAATAGGGTATTACAGAACAGTAAAGTGTAAGAAAATTTAAAAGGTAGGAATCAGTTGGCTTTGATCCTAGAAATAATAGTGTGCCACTGGAGCAGGGAGGAGACATGGTCAGATTTTAGAAAAAAATCACCTTGGAAGTTGAGTGGGGGATAGAAAGCATAGAGAGAGGCTTGATGCTGAAAGAAAAGTTAGAAGACTTTTGCATTAGTTCAGTTGGTAGATGATAAGGGTATGAACCAGGGTTGTTACTCCATGAGTGGAGAGAGGAGAACATAAATGAGAATATATTAATAATAACTAGCATTTGTATAACACTTTAAAGTTTGCAAAACAATTTAAAGTATCATCTTATTTTAACCCTGGTATGTATTAGTTGCTATTATTAATGCCCATTTTACAGATGAGGAAATTGAGGTATATAGAAGTTCAGTGACTTGTGTAGGGTCATAATGAAGCACTCTCTTCATTGCACCATTTAACTGCCTTTAGAAATGACAAGATTTGGCCAAGTGTCTGATGCCAAATTTTAACTCAGGTCTTTTTCACTCCAGGTGCAATCAATATTCTATTCACTGTACTACTTAATTGCAAAGGTAGGAAGAAAATAAACATTTGTTAATCATCTAGTGGTTACTGGTGGTACTGGTACTGTACTAGTGTTTTTTAAATTTTACCTCATTGGATCTTCACTATAACCCTGGTAGATAGGTGCTATTATTATCATCATTTTGTGTTTGAGAAAAATGAGGTAGACATAGGTTAACTTCCTTGCCAAGGGTCATGCATTCTATACATTGCACCACATACCTGTCTCTAGAAATGATGACATTTGGCCATGAATTGAATATGGTTCATTGAGGATGATGCCAAGGTTGAAATCTCGTGTGACTGGAAAGATGATGAGATTCTCAACAATAATAGGGAAGTCAAGAATTGGAGTGAAATCATGGGAAACGATAATTCTTTTGAACATAATGAGTTTCAGATACTAATAGAATGTCCAGTTCAAAATGCCCAAGAGGCAGTTGTAGATGTACAACTCTATCTGGATATATAGATCTGGAAATCATCTGCATAAAGATAATAATTGAACTTATAGGAGTTGATAAGATTATTCCTTCTCCTGACTGTCCTGTCTCTCTCAACTTTGACACCATGAGTCTACATGGATACCTTCACTTCTCCCCCTATACCCCGAAAGTCACTCATGTCTCTTATATGTTGTCATCTGTCATTAGAATATAAGCTTCTTGAGGGCAGAGTCTGACTTTTTACTTGGATTTGTGTCTCCAGTGCTTCTCACAGGGACTAGTACATAGTATGTCCTTTATGAATGATTCTTACCTGACTCTCAAGTGAAATGGTATTGAATAAAAAGAACAGTAGGACCAGGAAAGACCTTGGCAGGTACCCTGACTGTTAGAAGGCATTCATTAGATGAAGAACCAGGAAAGGAGATGTAGTAGTGACTGGAGGAATAGGAGTAGAACCAGGAGAAGGCAATGTCACAAAAACCCAGAGATGAGAAATTGACCAGCTATGACAAAGGTTTCAGAGAGGTAAAGGTGATCAGTTCTGAGTACATTAGCAATTAAGAGAGATCACTAGCAACTTTGGTGAACAATTTCATTTAAATGAGAGGTCAATGGCCAGATTTCAAGGAGTTTAGAAGTAAGTGTAAGGAAAGAAAGTAGAGGCATGTATTGTAGATTATTTTCTCAAGGAATTTAGCCTTGAAGAGAAGGAAAGATATAGGATAATAGCTAGAGGAGATGATCAGATCAAGTGAAAAATTTTAAGGATGGGGAAGACGTGGACATGCTTGTATACTGTAAGGAAGGAGCCAGTTTATAGAGAAAGATGGAAAATGTGAGAGTTTAGTTGAGGGTCTGGGGAAATATTACAGAAGTATTGTGGGGGGAAGCATATATCAATAGAATCTATGGACAACCATCACAGAAGAATTCCACCTTTAACTGGACCAGAAATGTAGTTTCTAAGTTCCACACCTTTAAATTCTTCTAAGTTCCACACCTTCAGTATCAAGTAGCCAGGAAGGGGCAAATGCTTATAAAGCAACACATGTCAATACAAATCATGAAAATCTATTTATTGATCATTAAAAATGAAAGTATGTTCTGAAGTATGATATGCTGAGAAGAGTATATAATGAGTTTGCAACCCCAAAGTAACATCCTAAAAATAAACATGCTTCACCATGAGAGAGATGGATTTCTGATAGGTAGGTATAGGTTTTGAAATACTCCTCCACAGAAAACTGATGAAGCAAGCACTCAGCAGCCAAGTCACAATAATCATCTTTTTCTCTCTTATCTTCTTTTTAGTTTCCATCCATCATAAAACTCTCTCCCAGGAATACTGTGAAAATCTTCTAGATGATACAGTTTAGAGAGTCCCTTAAGCACATAAATAGATATATGTATATATCTATATCAGCAAAGTTTGAGAAAGTTATTTAACCTTTCCTAAACTTTCTGTTTCCTCATCTATTAAGTAAAAAGATTGAACTAGATAATATCTTGATACCCTACCAAGAAAATTCTGCATTAAATATCTCTGACAGAGGTCTGATATCTACTAGAGTAACCCGGCTTCCCTTTGTATGTTAAACTAGGTATTTCACAAAACATAGCAAAATGAGTATTTGATTGGTCCCCAGGACAGGGGCATAGCTCAGGCAGTGTCATCCTTGATGAATCTTTCTGTTAGTCCTTGACTGGAGTGATTTTTGTCTCTTGTTCATTCAATGTTAGATGAGGGCCAGTTCAAGATAGCTAGTCTAGGAGTTTCATAGATCCCACCCATGTTGAACTAGCCCTCATCAGACATGTACCCATATGGAGAAGAGGGGGCAGTGTCTACTGAAGATCAGAAGGGCTATTATATCTTTGTTAAATATCCTTGTTATTTTGTGGCTAAGTAAAGTCTTTTAGCTAACTGCTCAATGACCTATGATACCTTATTTTTATCAAAATGTAGAATACAAACTAATAGGATTATAGTATCAGGCCCACTCCTCAAAAATGCAGTTGAACTTACTGTGCCATAAGAAATAACAAATATGAAGAATTCAGAGAATAGAGAAATTGATTCAATTTGATGCAAAGCAAATTAAGGAGAACCAGAAAACCAGTACACACAATGACCCAAACAATGTAAATGGGAAGAACACTAAAATAAAACTAAATGGCTTTTATTTATAATGTCCAAGTTTAGTTCTAGTGAAGAATTCCTTTCTTCACTGAATATGTAGGGGAATTATAGTTGTGTAATATTGCACATACTATCAGATCCTGTTGACATATTGGTTGGTTTTGTTAAGTGTTCTTTTCTTCTTTATTTTTAAATCTTTGTTACGAAATATAACTCACTGGATAGGGGAGGAAACAAATGTTATATCAAAACAAATGCAGCAACAAAACAGTCCCCTCAGGGCTGATATTCTATGCTTTTATGATTATGAAAAAATTTAGATTATAAACTCCATGAGGATAGGAACCATGCATTTTACCTTTGACTTTCCCCCAGGGCCTACTTTGTTCTGTACCTGACATCATTAAATGTTTGTGAATAGCAGCCCTTCTCTCTGAAAACATACACTGGCACTGCTTCAAAATTCTGCCTTCTTTCAACCTACTCCAGGATTATCTTTTAAGCATGAAAAAGAACATATAACAGGATCTGACGGAATCCCTGTTAGTCATCAGTTTTCCATTGTCTTGCTTTGCATTTTGTTTGCTGTTTACATGTAGATCAGAGTCTAAACATTGGGCACAGATGGATTTCATTTGATTGCCCTCTGAAGAAAGGCCAAATCTCATCCTCACACTAATTCAGCCACTTCATAGAATTCAGAGAAGGCCCCATATATGGGCCCAGGAGTCTGTCTGGAAGGAGCCCTATCCAGGTGAACCTCGAGTTATGTGTGCAGTTCTCCTAATTATCAGAGACTGTCCAAAAGAACATATCAGGCATCTCATTTGCGTTATATTTTTCAGGAGTTGAGCATCTGTTATTTAATTGTATACTCTGTAAGAACTCAGCAATCCTAAAACATTTTGATCACAAGTAAAACTGTGTAGGAAGAAAATACATGCATGCTCACACACCAACACACCAATAAAAGACAAAAACTCACACAAATCTTCAATCTTGTTAAAAAAAAAAAACCTCTTCCTTAGCTACCATAGCAGGGTGATTAAAGGGGGACCAACTTCATTGCCTAGGTTGTTTCAAACTCATAAAATCCCAGAATCTTAAAGCTGGAAAGACATAAAGAATCATCTGGTTGAATACTTTCATGTTTATATAACATCAATGGATTTGGCTGTCAATTGTGGTGGTTACAAGTGACCAGAAAGAATTATCACAGCTCCTTCCTCCTTAACCCCTTTGTCTTTGGAGATTTTCACGTTTAATAAAAAGTTAGAAATGCTATAACATTCACTGAGTTCCCACTTAGAGAAATTAATAATATTTAGGTAGACAATTGACACTGTCACACACTGTAATGTAATGCCAAGCAAAGGCAAGAAGGTTCAGAATACCAGCATAGGTGCTCTCCATTTTATTCAGTGACAAACCAAGAACAGAGAAGGTCAAAACATGACATCATTCCAAATACAGCATTTACTAAGTGTGATTAGATAATCTCCAAGTACTACCCCACCCCAGGACCTTCCAATCATTCAATCAATTACAAAGTCCCTGTTCTAAATACTTCTCCACCCCTAGGCTATACCTTCATTAGTCCACCACAAAGCCCCTCTTCTCAAATGGAGATTAGTTTCCAAACATAAGTAAAATACATTCACTAGTTCAACCATAGAACACAAAAAGGTCAAAAGTTCCCCACCCCTGGATCACAATTGAATCTACCCCAGAGTTACATCAAGTTTCAGCACAGCACTTTATACCCAAATGGAGGTCTTTTCTTCATCTTGACACTAGGCAAATTCTCAGCAATCTTAGTTCCTGGGGAGGCAAGGCTTAGCAAGGCCATAAGATACATTGCCAGTCCCTTCATTAATTCATCCTCTGTCTGTAGAACAGTCCTAGAACCCCTGAAAACATTAGCAAAACCCTCTCCCAGGATTTCTGTAAACATACAACAAGAAAATCCTTCTTCGGGGCTTCTGAACCAACAGAAAGGTTCCCAGACCCCTGCAACAACAGCAGTGTCCTTCACCAGTGGACAGTATTCATTCTGTCTGCAGGATAGTCTCAGGGCTTCTTAGCCAACAGCCAGGTTCCAGGACTTCTTCAACAGGACTGTCTTTCACCAGTGGACAAATCTGGCAAAAGAACATCAAAACAGACAGACAAAGTACCAGCAAAACAGCCATGTCTCCTCAGTCCTTGGCAGCTCAGGGGGCAGGCAGGTCTCAAAAGTCCAGGGCAATTCAAAGTGGCCCCCAGCAATTCTCTTAGTCTCTCTCTCTCCACGAAGTGCTGCTTCCAAAAAGATCTTCCGCCTCTCTCTTGTCTCTCCAAATCTACATCACCAGCTCCTCCCAGTTCAGGACTTTCTTTTCACATCAACAAGTCCATCCCACAGGTGGGATTAACAAGCTCTGGGTTTTAACACAATCAGTTTGAAAACCAAGCCAATACAGAGGAATCTTTAATTGCCATTACTATCACACACACATATATACATATGTATATATGTATATGTATGTGTATGTATATGTATGTATAGACATACACACATATATATAATCTGTAACTAACCCATAGTTTCTTTGTGGTTGAAGAAAAATTAGAATAGAAAATGACTGAAGGCTCATTCAGGTAAAAAGGCTTGCAATGTAGGATGTGATATCTGTAAATAAATTGACACTGGGAGGAGAAATTGGGGAAAGAGTAGACTTTTTCATGGAACTTCCCTCAATCCTTGAAGAAGCAAATATAAGTGGTGGATCCAAGAAGAGGTTTCTCCTCTAATGTGACTGTAGGGCCACCTTGATCCTCCTTGATCTCTCCTTTCCCTGTCACATGTTAGTCCTACTTCTCCTTTGACCTGCTGCCCCTGTACCACCAATTCTTTCCACCTCAGCTTCTGAAGTTTCCACTCCTTTCCCTCAATCTCTCACCATCCAGCTTTCTGCTTTCAACTGTCTTCTCCATATTGCTCTCTGGGACTTGGTTGGAATTTTGTTTTCTTGGATCTCCTCTTGAATCCTGGGTTCTAAACTGACTTGCTCTTTCAACTCTACTCTGCCAAAACTAATACACTTTCTCTATAGCATGATTTCACTTTATCCAATGGCCTTCTTTCTAAATTGATTAACCAGGTTGGTTAAATATGGCTTAATGCTTTTGATTGTGATTGGTTCTTGTAATACAGGTTTTCTCATCTGGTTAAGGTATCAGGGCTAAAATATTTCATTCATTACTTTGAGTGGGAGGGGGTGATTGGTCAATTGATTCAATCAACATCCACTCTTATGCTTCTCCCCAATCCCAGTTTAATATTAACTCTCCTCATCTACTAGAGGGTATTTGGCAAAGCCCATAGTTCCAAATTCTAGGTACCTCTCTAGTGATCAGGGGAGGTCCTGCATTATCCTTTTAGAATGTTTTCCCCTAGGGGCAGCCAGGTGGCTCAGTAAGTAAGAGCATCGGCTCCAGTGTCGGGATGACCAGGGGATCAAATCCGGGCTCAGATACTTAGCACCACACCCAGAAATAACTGACCGTGTAACCTTGAGAAAGTTACTTAACCCCGATTGCTTCATAAAAAAAAAATAAATAAAAATAAATTTAAAAAAAGAATGTCTTCCCCAGAGCCTTGTTCATAAACAGTTTTAGTAAATGGAATTCTTCTCTCCAGAAATATGTAAAACTCTATATTCCTAGATTGATCTCTCAATGTATTTCTGCCTTCTTGAGCTAGGAAGATGTACAATGAACAGGGTCTTTAGCAACTTTGCTCCACCTCATGCAACAAGGTAGTCAGTACAAATTTTCCCAGGATGACTTTCATATTTACAGATGAATAAACTAAGGCACCAAAGGGTAAGGTGATTTGCTGAAGGTCACAAAACAAGTCAATGGAAGAATTAGAACTAGAATACAACTTCTTAATTTACAATCCAGTTTTTTTTTTTCTTTCCATTTTGTGTCAGCCATGGTCACTCAGAATTTTTCCCAACTACAAGATCAAAACAAAAACAAAACAAACAAAAACAACCATCAAAAGATATAAGAAGTAAAAGGTAAAAAAGCAGATAGATTACTAATGTCTGAAACTCTCATCAATCACAGTCAGCATAATATAAAGTATCGCTCTCAAATAATTCCTTGTAACAGAGTAACACTGAAAATTTTAATGAGGTGTGGATTTCCTTTTTTAATTTATTGTTTGCTTATTTTAACATTAATTTTTAAAATTTTGAGTTCTGAATTTTTTTCCTCCCTCCCATGCCTCCTCCACTCATTTGAAGGCAGAAATTGTGATATCATTTATACACATGAAATCATGCAAAACATTTCTATACTAGCCATGTTGTTAGGGAAAAAAGTAAGACCAACAAAGTGAAAAAAATGTTTTAATCTACAGTCAGACTCCATAAGCTCTTTCTCTGGAGGTAGATGACATTTTTCATCATAAGTCCTCAAGAATAGTCTCAGATTATTGTATTGCTCATAATGGATAAATCATTCATAGTTGATTATCATACAATACTGCTGTCACTATGCACAAAGTTCTCCTGTTTCTGCTCAATTCACTTTGGATCAGTTGATGTCAGTCATCCCAGGTTTTTCTAGCATAATAATATTCCATCACAATCATATACCACAATTTGTTCAGCTATTCTCTAGTTGATGGGCATCCCCTCAAATCCCAATTCATTGCTACCACAGAAAGAGCTACTATAAATATTTGTGCACAAATAGGTCCTTTTCCTTTTCCTTTGATCTCTATTGGATATGGGCCTAGTAGTGGTATTTCTCAGTCAAAGGGTAAGCATAGCCCTTTGGGTGTAGTTCCAAATTGCTCTCCAGAATGGTTGGATGAGTTCACAACTCTACCAACAGTGTATTGGTGTCCCAACTTTTCCAAATCCTTTCCAATATTTGTCATTTTCCTTTTGTGTCATATTAGTCAATCTAATGGATGTGAGGTGGTATCTCAAAGTTTATTCAACTTGCATTTCTCCAATCAAAAGTGATTTAGAGCATTTTTCATTTGATTATAGATAGCTTTGATTTATTCCTCTGAAAACAGCCTGTTCATAGGTTTTGAACACTTATCAATTCGAGAATAATTCATATTCTTCTAAATTTGTCTCAGTTCTCTATATTTCTGAGAAATGAAGCCTTTACCAGAGAAACTTGTTGTCAAAATTTTTTTCTCAGTTTCCTGATTTCCTTCTAATCTTAGCTACATTAGTTTTGTTTGTGCAAAGCTTTTTTAAATTTAATATAATCAAACTTGCCCATTTTAAGGTGTGAGGTTTCAAAGCATATATATATATAGCTGCCATTATATAGTCAGTGAGTCAATAAGCATGTATTAAGCCCTTCATATGTGCCAGGCATTGTGCTAAGCACCCTATATACAAAGAAAGGTGAAAGACGGTCCCTGTTCTACAGTTTGCAGTCTAGTGAGCAATACAACACAGAAGCAATTATGGACAAACAAGCTATATAACAAGATAAATGAGAAGTATGACAGAAGAAAGGCACTAGAATAAAGGGGGATTGGGAAAGTCTTCCTGTAGGTGAGAACTTGAAGGCGAGCAGGGAAATCAGGAGATAGAAATAAGAAGAGGAAAAATTATAAGTAAAAGAAGAGCCAGTGAAAATTCTCAGAATCAGATTCTTATCAGAACCATAACTTATAAGATATATTATTTCTTATGCAAGAGAGGTCAGTGTCAGTTGATCACAGAGTACATGGGGGATATAATGAATAAAAAGCATGAAAAAGGGAAGTGGACAATCATAAATGGCTTTCAACATCAAACAGGGGATTTTATATTTGATCCTGAAAATAATAGGGAGTCTATTATGTTTACTGAGTGTGGGAGCAGGGGGAATGGATCATGATGTGATTAGACCTGCACTTTAGGAAGGTCATTTTGACATATGAGTGGATGAAGAATGTAGTGGGAAGAGATTTGTCATAGGGACACCAAAAGAAGATTATTGCAATAGTACAGGCATGAGGCACCTGTACCAGGATGGTAGTAATGTCAGAGGAGAAAAGGGAATATATACACAAAATGTCGCCACAATGAAATCAACCAACAGACCTTGGCAACAAATTTGATATGAAGGGTAAAAAGGAATAAGAAATGAGGCTGATATTCAGGTTGCAATCCTAGGCTGCTGAGAGGATGATGGAATCTTTAATAGTAATAAGGAAGAGGAGATGGTTTGGTGAAAGAGAAAATAGAGTTCAGTTTTTGACATGTTGAGCTTAAGATATCTACAGGACCTCCAGTTTTTAGATGTCCAGTAGCGAATTGGAGGTGAGCAGAGAAGTTAGGACTGGATAATTAGATTTTAGAATCATCAACATAGAAATGCTAATTCACTCCATAGGCATCTGTGAATGAAATAGTATTGGGGAAAAAGAGAAGAGGGTCCATGGCAAAACCCTGTGGATCTCTTATGGTAATCTAATGTTACATGGATGAAGATCCAGCAAAGGAGACTAAGAAGGAGTAGTGAGGTTAGTAGGAGGAGAAAAACAAGAGAGTAGTGTCAGGAATACCTAGAAAGGAGAGACTATCAAAGAGAAGATGATTGGTGGTGTCAAAGGTTTCAAAGAAGTCAAGAAGAATAAGAATTGAGAAAAGACCATTAGATTTGGCAATTGAGAGATCATTAGTAACTTCAGAGAGAGCTGTTTTGTTGAATAGTGAAGTCAGAAGCCAGACTGTAGAGAGTTAAGAAGAGAGGAAAGGGGAGGCAGAGCCAAGAGGGTAGAGTAAAGCACAAACTTGGTGTGGGCTCTGACTTCAACCATTGGTAATACCTTTTAAAAAAATGACTCTAAACAGATTTTAAAACTACAGAACCCACAAAGACACAGAGAGAAACAAATCTCCCACTGAAGAAAGACTGGCAGGCTGACAGGAAAGGTCCATTGCAGTGCCCTGGGAGCCAAGTGCAGTCCCCAGTAAGCCCCAATTCCAGCCCCAGGGCAGCCCTGACCAGTGCCCAGACTGGCCAGAGCAGACTTCAGAAGAGTGAATCCCCAGCAGCTGTGGCAGTTTCCAGACTCCTCAACCCATAAATGCCAAAGGGAAAATAAAAGGTCAGTTTGGGAACTCTGTTATAAGGGTGAAGGAACTAGGTAATGCTGTCCCCTGCCCCCAGGATGAGAAGTGGTAGGGAGGCACCACAGCACCACATGGCTGCTTTCAGAGCTTCTAGCCTGCGGATTACAGGGGGATCAAGCAACCATTGAGAGGGGAATCACTATTGCCTTGACCTGCCTGGATATGGATCCTGGCCTTGGGTGGTGGTCCTAGGGTATGTGGCCAGTGTGCCAGTCCTTGTGGGGGTTTTAAAGAGGACACCAAACTAATAGCTCCAGCAGCTGCAAAAACCCCAGCATTTTGGGATAAAGCTCTCTCCATTCTGGAAGCAGAGTTCTACCATGGCAAAGAGCTCAAAAGTCAAGTCATTGGCAAGATGAGGAAGTGCAATCAGACCATACAATCCTTTTGGGGGACAAAAAGGATCAAAGCATGGAACTGGAGGAGGACAGTGAAGTCAGAACTGCATCAAAAGCTTCCAAGGAAAATATGAATTGGTCACAAGCCATGGAGGAGCTCAAGAAGGATTTTGAAAATCAACCAAAAGAAGTGGATGAAAAACTGGGAAGAGAAATTAGAATGATTCAAGAAAATCATGGAAAGTGAGTCAACAGCCTGCTAAAGGAGACCCAAAAAATACTGAAGAAAATAACACCTTAAAAATAGACCAACTCAAATGTCAAAAGAGGTCCAAAAAGCCAATGAGGAGAAGAATGCCTTAAAAAGCCAAATTTTCCAGATGGAAAAGAAATTTCAAAAATTCACTGAAGAGAATTATTCCTTCAAAATTATATTGAAGCAAATGGAAGCTAATAACTTTATGAGAAACCAAGATACTATAAAATGGATCCAAACAAATAAAAAAAATAGAAGGCAATATGAAATATCTCATTGGAAAAACCACTGACCTGGAAAATAGATACAGGAGAGATAATTTAAAAATTACTAGGCTACCTGAAAGTCATGATCAAAAAAAAAACCTAGAAGTCATCCTTCAAGAAATTCTCCACTAAAATTGCCCTGATATTCTAGAACCAGAGAGCAAATAGAAATAGAAATAATAGAAAGAATCCACCAATTGCCTCTTGAAAAAGATCCCAAAAAGAAAACTCCTAGCAATATCCTAGCCAAATTCCAGAGTTCCCAGGTCAAGGAAAAAATACTGTAAGCAGTCAAGAAGGAACAATTTTACTACTGTGGAAACAAAATCAGGATTAAACAAGATCCAGCTTCAACATTAAGGGATCGAAGGGCTTGGAATATGATATTGTGGAGGTCAAAGGAGCTATGATTAAAACCAAGAAGCACCTACCCAGCAAAACTGAGTATAATGCTTTGGGGGAAAATGTGATCATTCAATGAAATAGAGGACTTTGAGGTATTCTTGATAAAAAAAAAACAGAGCTGAACAGAGCATTTGACACTCAGATACAAGAGGCAAGAGAAGCATGAGAAGGTAAACAGGAAAAAGAAATCATAAGGAACTTATTAAAGTTGAACTGTTTGCATTCCTACATGGAAAAACAATGATAGTAACTCATGAGACTTTTCTCAATATGAGAATAGATGAAGTAAATATATATGTATATATTTATACATACATATATATGTATGTATAGGAGGGTGTATTTGTGTATAAATATATATGTGAGCGTGTGCATATGTGTGTATATGGATACATAGACAAAGGGCACAAGATGGGTTGAATATGAAGGGATGATATCTTAAAAATAAAATTAGGAGGTTAGAGAGAAATATATTGGGAGGAGAAAGGGAGAGATAGATTAGGGTAAATTATCTCATATAAAAGGGGCAAGAGAACACTGTTACAATGGAGGGGAAGAGAAGGAAGGTGAAAGGGAATGGGTCAACATTATTCTCATTGAATTTGGCTTAAGGAGGGAATAATATACATGTTCAATTGGGTATCTAATCCTACAGGAAAGCAGGGGGGAAGGGGATAAGGGGAGGTGATAGAAAGGAGGACAGATTGGGGGAGAGGGTAGTTAGAAGCAAACACTTTTGAAAAGGGACAGGTTCAAAGTAGAAAATAGAGTAAGTGAGGGGGCAGGATATGATGGAGGGAATTATAGTTAGTCTTTCACAATATAACTACTATGGGATTGTTTAGCCTAAGTACGCATGTATAACTTATATTGAATTACTTGTCTTCCCAGTGGGGGTGAGTGAGGAGGGAAGAAGAGAAAAACTCTGAAACTCAAAGTTTCAAAAAACAAATGTTAATGCATGTTACATGCAACTGGGAAATAAGATATGTAGGCACTGGGGTATAGAAATGCATCTTGCCCTACTAGAAAGTTAGGGGGGTGATGGGAGAGAAAATAAAAGAGAACAAATTGGGGGAAAGGGCATTTAGTAGGCTCACTATTTTGAGGTGGAGGGTAGGGGAGAGACGGGGAGAAAAATTTGTAACTAAAAATCTTTTCTGGGCGGCTGGGTGGCACAGTGAGGGGCAGCTAGGTGGCACAGTGAATAGAGCACCAGCCCTGGAGTCAGGAAGACCTGACTTCAAATCTGGCCTCAGACACTTGACACACTTACTAGCCATGTGACTTTGGGCAAGGCACTTAACCCCAATTGCCCTCTAAAAAGCAAAACCAAAAAAAACTTTTGGAAATGAATGTTGAAAATTAAAAATAAATAAATAAATTAGAAATATATATAAGAAGAGAGGAAAGGAAGTGGAGGCCCCTATTATAGATAATCTTCTCAAGAATTTTAGCCACAAAAAGGAGGGTAGTTATAGGACATTAGCTAGCAGGAATGGATGGATATAGTAAGGATTTTTTTTAACAGGATGGAGACATGAGCTTGTTTGTAGGTTGTCAGGAAGTAATCAGTTGACAGGGAACAATTAAAGATGTGTGAGAGAGTAAGGATGATAGAGTGGGGAATATGCTAGATATAATTGGATGGGATAAGATCCTTTGCACATGTGGAGGGGTTAGTTTTGGCAAGAAGAACCAGCTCTCCGTGTTAAACCCAGAGTGAAGGAGAAGATAATGGCGAAAGGCATCTGGGTGATATGAGATGAGAGAGGAAGAAGAGAGAGTACTCTTGGAGTGACCTCATTTTTTTTCCTGTAAAATATGAAGTAAGATTCTCAGCTGAGAGGTAGGGTGATAGGGAGAACCATGGGAAATTTGAGGAGGGATGAAAAGATTTAGAAACTACTGTGGTGGGTGGGATAATGAGTCAATGAGTGAAGTATAAAATTATTCCCTTGCCACAGTGAGAGCCCAGTTGAGGTTATGTAATATAAACTTGAAGTAGATCCGGTCAGTATGGTTTGGTGATTTTTCTGAAGCTTTGTATGGCAACATGTGAGTAGGAATAAAGACAGCAGATGGTGGCAATTATTCAAGGGTGAGACTTGGTAGGGTAAGATTAGTGACAGAATAAGGGGGCATTGACTTGAGAGAATAAAACAGTGTGGAGTTGAACAGGTTCACCAAGAGGTAAACAAGGAAAGGAGAAAAGTGTAGTCAGTACAGGGGTGATGGCCTGAGAAAGAACTAAGAGCTTCAAGGTATTGGAGATCACAGTCGGGTTGAAGAACAGGTTTTGAGGTTATGAGGTAGAGAGAGGTGGAATGAAAATACATTTTTATCAGATAGGGGAAGTTCAGAGTTCATAAACGTGAAACTGGAGCATTTGTGAGTGATGACAAAATGAAGACTATGACTGTCTCTGTGTATAGCTGAAGCGGGGTGGAGGAGTAGGTTATGGGAAATAAGCAAGTTGTGGAAGTGAGAGATAAGTGCCTTAGAGAAAAAAATTGATATGTATGTTGAAATACCCTAGTATGAGGATAATAGTTGGGAAAGAGAGAAAGACTGTGAGCCAAATGCTGAACTCATTGAGGGGAAAAAGGGGGAGTGTCCTGGAGGTCTGCAGACAATAGCTACCAGAATTTTCATTGAGTGTTAGATAAACCCCAGAAGAGGAGAGATTACTGAATGATTTAAGTAGAAAGAGAGTCTAAAAGTGGCCATGGGGTACAAGGAGTATTACTACCATGTTTCCCCGATAATAAGACCTATCCCGAAAATAAGCCCTGCCTTTACTGTGTAAGATTCCTCTAAAATAAGCCCTCCCCCCAAAATAAGCCCTATTGAGATTGCTACTGTAGTGAAGGTGATCCCCTGCGCTACATGCTACATTACGGTACCCTTTGTATGCACCGCCCCCCCCCCCATGAAATGCACGCCGCGCTCCGAGCTGCATCCAATAAGAGCTGCAGCAGTGAGCGCGTCATCCTGTTCTTCCCCAGTGATTTGCTTGCTGGCCCCATTGAGAGCAGTGCCGCGGAGGAGAGCTGAGGCAGGACAACATAAGCCCTCCCCTGAAAATAAGCCCTCTGGTGTTTTTCTTTCCAAAAAATTTAATAAGACAGTGTCTTATTATTGGGGAAACACGGTATGCAAGGAATGCATGAGAGTGGAAATAATGTTCAACCAAGGAGGCTTTGTTATCAGGAGGGAGCCAGGTCTCTGAGAGAACTAATAGATGAAAGGAGTGGGAAAGGAACTTTTTAAAGATGAAAACAAGTCTGTAACCTATGAGAAGGCATTCCAGAGAACACAATGGAAGGGGTGACTAGCTTCAGAGTTTGACATGGGGAGGAGATGAATTGATGTGGGTAGAAATATGGGAGTGGACATTGGTAGCTGAAGTATGAAGTTTGTATAATGATAGATAGGGATTAGTGATCACTGGGATGTGGAGTATCTAACCAAGTAGGAGTCTGTAAATCATTGCTGAGTGATTTCAGGAAGGGTATTCTCCTAATGCATGAGGCAACACAAGTGAGGTGACAAATAGGAGAGGCTAATGGAATAGGATTTCTCTCCTATTGTTCCAGTCAGGTAAGGTCAGGAGATAGGCAGAGGAGGAGGAAAGAATATTGCCTTTCTGATCCCCTGCCAACAGGAAAGGCATCAACTTGGGGCTCCCTCCTCAATGGTAGTTCCTTCTCCTCTAAAGTTACCTGATTTTGCTGTTGTTGCTGAGTCATTTTTCAGTCATGTCTGACTCTTTGTGACCCTATTTGGGGTTTTCTTGGCAAAGAGGTTTGCCATTTCCTTCTCAAACTCATTTTACAGATAAGGAAACTGAAGGAAAAAGAGGAAAGAAACTAAAGGAAAGTGACTTACCCAGGGTCACACAGCTAGTATATGTCTGAGACCACATCTGAACTCAAGAAGATGAGTCTTCCTGACTCCAGGCCCATTACTTTATCCACTATGTTGCCTCCCTGCCCTATCTAGTATCTATTTTGCACCTTGCATGTACCTTTATAGAAATGTATATGTTGTCTCTTCCATTAGAATATAAGCTTCTTGAGGGCAGTAACTGTTTCACTTTTGTCTTGTGATTCCAAGGCTTGATACAATGCTAGCAGTTAATAAATACTAGTTGTTTGATGGAATTCATACCCTTAAGTAGCACTTTACTAAGCATTTGACATAAATTTTCTTAGTTAATCCTCACAAAGATCCTATGAAGTAGGTGCTACAATTATCATCACGCCCATTTTGTGTATAAGAAAACTAAGTCTCACTAACTTTGATAGGCTAGACTCCTCTCAGCTATGCAAGGGTATAAGACAACTCCAAAAGACTCATGATGGAAAGGTCTATCCACAACCAGAGAAAGAGTTAAGGAGTCTGAATGCAGATGGAAGCAAACTACTTGCTCTCTCTCTTCTGTTTTGTTTTGCTCCTTCTTTCTTTTTCACTCCATTGGTTATAATCCTTCTTTACACCTTGACTAACGTGTAATGTGAAGGTATTTGTAGAACCTATTGGATTGCATGGTGCTACGCGGGGAAGGGGGAAGGATAGGGAGGTGGAGAAATTGTGGAACTCAAAAACTTGTGGAATTGAATGTTGTGAACTAAAAGTAAATTAATTAATTTAATTGTTTTAAAGAAAACTAAATCTCAAAGAAATGCAATAATTTGCTTAGGATCACACAGCTAGTAAATTATTGTACTAGGACTTGAACTAAGATCTTCTAGGTCATTTGTCTCATAATGTTTACAGTGTATCACACTGCCAACACAAAAACAAATATAATTGAAATCAAGGAGGCTGGGGCATAAGAGAAATTATTTAAACTGGTGAAGAGGAAGGATATATTTCCAAATATCTAATGGGATTCTAGGGTTAAAGTTTTCAAGCTGAAAGAAACCTCAGAGACTATCAAGAATAAACAACTCCATTTTATAGATGAGGAAACTGAGACCCAGGCAGGTTAAATGATTGGCCCAAAGTCACATAGGTATTAAGAAGCAGAGCTGGGATTTGAACCCAAGTCCTCTGACCCCAAATTCCAAGCTCATTCAACTGTACCACAGGGTCATCTAGTCTTATCTGATCATTTTGCAGATGAAAAACCCAAGACCTAGAAAGTTTGGGACTTGGCCAATGTCACACAAGTATTAAGTGGCAGAATATAGTGCCAGTTGTTCTCTCTCTAACTAGAACTATGCAGAGTCACTGCAGGATTACACTTAATCAGTGCAGTATGTATCTAATAACAAGCCTGTTCCCAAATATCTCCCTCAGTAACTTGTCACAGGACTTAAAATTGCAACCTTCTGAATGTCTCCTTTGTATTGTGGCTGTATTTCCAGAAGGAGCTTGTTAAAGCACAAATATTTCCTGGAAGGGATGACACAGAAATCCATTAGTACCCAGCTGTTACTTACCAAGGCCATAAGGGAATAGAAACCAGGACAGACAAGGTTTTGCTTATGTTTGTTTGTTCATTTGTCTATTTTTTTAATTCTTTGTTTTGTGAGAGAAGGCTTCAAAAAGAAGGAAAGATAAACTAAAGAAGACATGGTGGGAGGTGAGAGGGAATGCAGAGGGAATCTTACACTGGCAACTGATATGACAGCAGACAGAGTATTGGGTCTGGACCAGGAAGACCTGAGTTCAAATCCAACCTCAAACACTTACTAGCTGAGTGACCTTGAGCAAGTCACTTAACTTCTGTCTGCTTCAGTTTCCTTGGCTAAAAATGGAAATAATAATAGCACTTACTTCACAGCGTTGTTGTGAGAATAAAATGAAACTATATTTGTAAAACACTTAGCACAGTTCCTAGAACATACTAGGTACTAAATAAATGCTAACTATTACTAGACATTATACAGAATGGGCAGAATATGGAGGGAAATGCTAAAAGAAAATGAAAAGTACCATCCATTTGCCTAGGTCTGTCTCTTAACCTCTATGTCCACCAAAAATAGAAAATTAGAAAACTGGTATGATATCAGTATAAGGGAAAGAAGTAAAACTCGAAGTATATGCTCTTAGAATATACGAAAGAGGAAAGGAAAACAGGTTCTGACATGAGGGTCTTTTAAAAGGAGCAACTACTCTGTGCTTCCAGAAAGCAGTACACTGATAGCCAAGGTGACTTCTGATGCTTCTTCAGGACCTAAGAGTTTTCATTTCTTTCGAACATGCCTCTGGCTCAATGACCTGTGCGATCTGACCATAGGGAGTCCTAGAAGAAAGATGTCAGTGAGCCTAGAATTTTTACACAATTTGAAAATGTTATTATTCCTATGAAAGTGGAGAGTATTAGATCTGACCCAGACACTGTGTAAGCAAGGGCACTATATCACAAACACGCCCACCCCAGTTTCTGCAAACAGGGCAACATATTCATTCGTTAGTCTCCTATTACACCTTTCTTCTGAAAGTGAAGTCATTGAAATATGAAAATGGAAAATTACAGTAAGAAAGAAATGGGGGAAGGAACTGGGAGATTACAAAACAGAAAAGAAAAATGAACTGAATATTATAGACAACCCTCCTCCCCCTTTTCCCAATGACTCTCACTCATCTAACCCTTCCAACCCCAGGGAGTGTCAAATATCATGCCTGAGTCTTTCCTATCACTTTCCTAACTATGTAGTTTCACACTTCCTGGAGGAGAAACAGACAGGACTCCTCCCATTTGGGACTTTTTCCAACAAAGGGAAAAAGGATGACTTAGGGCATCAGACCATAGAAATAACAAACTGCATTGCTGAGGCATGCAGTGAGCTCGAGATTAAAGAGGTGAGTATGCTAGAAGATAGTCTCATTTCATAAATCAAGTTGAATGAGTGGAAACAGAATAGAGACTCAGTTTCTATTCCTAGCTCTGTCACTGATACCTCGGTGCTATAAGCAAGCTATCTTTGACCTATCCCTTTCTTTATTTATCTACAAAATGGAAAATGTCTATACCTCTCTCTCATAGAAATATGTGAGAATAAGTGAAAAAATAGACAGGAATGAAATAGGGAAATATAAAAATGTACATAACAGTGTCCCAAACATCAACAATTTCATTGGCAAGATACTATGATCAAACTCTTACTACCATGATACTCATGTATAACCTCATTTATTCATTAATTTATTTATCAATTCAATAGACAGCATGGTGTAATGAATTGAGTGCTGAATGTACAATCAGGAAGAGCTGGGTTCAGATCCTGAAGACACTTACTAGTAAGGTGATCCTGGGCCATTCACTTAACCTCTCCATGTCTCAGTTCACTCATATGTAAAATGAGATTTTATGACCTCTAGGATCTCTTCCAGCTGTAAATCTATGATCCTACTATCATCTTTCACTCAATTAAGCAAGACCAAGCTAGTCCTACCAAGCCCTCTCCAATCACCAGTTCATCCCCTCCATCTCTAGCTAGTTCTACTAAGCTACTGCCATTCTAACCAGCCTAAAATCTCCACCTCTCCTTTTGTTCATACCTCTGTGGCTCCCAGCTTTTACCTCCCTCTGCCATCTTCTAGACTTTCTTCCACAAAACCTTCCTCATCCTAACTAGTTCAATTTCATTACTGCTCTTACCCATTACTTCTTGAATTACCTTTCCCACCATAAACTATATATTCCATTTATAGCATTGTACTATGTCTTTCTCTTTCTGTGCCTCAGTTTCCTTCACTGTAATTGAAATTGTACTAGATAATATCTAAGACTCTTTCCCCCTGTAAATTGTATAGATTTTGATGCATTATAGTTTTTGTTGTTCAGTCATTTTTTATTCACGTCCAGCTCTTCATGATCCTATTTGGGGTTTTCTTGGCAAAGATGCTGGAGTGGTTTGCCATTCCTCCTCTGGCTCATTTTACAGATGAGGAACTGAGACAAACAGAGTTAAGTGACTTGCCCAGGGTCACACAACTAGTAAGTCTCTGAGGCAAGATTTGAACTCAGGTCTCCCTGACTCCAGGTCCTGCACTCTATCCCCTGAGGCACTTAGCTTCCTGGTGTACTCTCTGAGGTTTGGTGTCCACTAAAAACTTGTTTTACATACTGTATTTTTATAGAAGCAACTAATATTGGTTGCAACTAACCTATAAACCTGCTGTCTAAATATAAAAACTCAGAGACAAACAGTATCAAACAACATAGGCAGGGAGTAGGGAGCATGCTGTTCATTTCCACTCCTACTCAGTTCTCCAATATAAGTTTAAGGTATTCATTTAGACATCTAGTCCAGAAGAATCACATATTTTTTATGCTCTGCTATGATCTAAGCATAGTAGCAGTAGCACTCTCTCTCTTCCCCCCTCCTTCCCCCTCTCTCTCTGTCTCTATCTCCCTCTCTGTCTCTGTCTCTCTGTCTTTCTGTCTGTGTCTCTGTCTCTCTCTCTCCTCCTCCTCCTTCTCCTCCACTCTCCCCCATGACACTGGCTTGGTCACTTAGCCTTTACCATTTCTTGTAGAACAAATGTTCCCAGAGGGAGTGGTCACTGCTTCAATTCATTCCCTCAGACTCTAGCAATAAAGCTGGTAGGATGGTTATATTCCTACTGCTGTATACTCTAGCTTCAGAGCCCTTACTGGTATGCTTCCTTATTAGAAATTGTATATATACAAATACATATATATATATATGTGTGTGTGTGTGTGTGTGTATACATATGTATATACATACATATATGTGTGTGAGTGTATACATATGTATATACATACATATATGTGTATGTGTGTATATATGCGGAGGGGGAGAGGGAGAGAGAGAGAGAGAGAGAGAGAGAGAGAGAGAGAGAGAGAGAGAGAGAGAGAGAGCCTCCATTAACATTTAATCCCAAGCATTTACTAATCAGAAGGCAAAAAATAATATGACATCCAAATTGTAAGCTTGGGACACACTCCCCTACCAATGCCCTGCCTGGGGGAAGATGAACACAAACTTATAGCAAAAAATAAAGCTATCCTGGTATAAAGCATTCTTTTTTAAAATTTATTTATTTATTTTTAGTTTTCAATACTCATGATCCTACAATATGTTGTTTATAAGAAATACATCTGAAACAGGGATACACACAGGGTAAAGGTAAAAGACTGGAGTAAAACATATCATGCCTCAGTTAAAGTAAAAAAAAAAAGCAGGGGTAGCAATCCTTTTCTCAGATAAAGCAAAAGCAAAAATTGATCTAATTAAAAGAGATAAGGAAGGAAACTATATCCTGCTAAAAGGCACGATCAAGAATGAAGCAATATCGTTACTTAATATATATGCACCAAGTGGTATAGTGTCCAAATTCCTAGAGGAGAAGGTAAGGGAATTAGAGGAAGAAATAGATAGCAAAACTATACTAGTGGGAGACCTTAATCTCCCCCTCTCTGAGCTTGATAATTCCAACCTCATAATAAACAAGAAAGAAGTTAAGGAGGTGAATAGAATTTTAGAGAGGGTAGGTATGAGAGATCTCTGGAGAAAACTGAATGGGGATAAAAAGGAATATACCTTCTTCTCAGAGGTACATGGCACATACACAAAAATTGACCATGTACTAGGACATAAAAACCTCACAATTTAGTGCAGAAAGGCAGAAATAATAAATGTATCATCCTTGGATCATGATGCAATAAAAATCATATGCAATAAAGGGCCATGGAAAGAAAGATGAAAAAATAATTGGAAACTAAACAATTTAATTCTAAAGAATGAGTGGGTCAAACAAGAAATCATAGAAACAATCAGTAACTTCATTCAAGAGAATGACAATAATGAGACATCATACCAAAATTTGTGGGATGCAGCAAAGGCAGTTCACAGGGGAAGTTTTATATCCCTGAGTGCATACATGAATAAATTAGAGAAAAGAGAGATAAATGAATTGGACATGCAATAGAAAAAGCTAGAAAAAAAACAAATTGAAAATCTCCAATTAAATACTAAATTAGAAATACTGAAAACCAAAGGAGAGTTTAATAAAATTGAAATTAAGAAAACTATTTAATTAATAAATAAAACTAAGAGCTGGTTTTATGAAAAAAAATAAAATTGATAGACCCTTAGTCAATATGATAAAAAAGAAAGAAGAAAACCAAATTATAAGTATCAAAAATGAAAAGGGTGAACCTACCACCAATGAAGAGAAAAGTAAAACAATAATTAGGAATTATTTTGCCCAGTTATATGCACATAAATTTGACAATATTAGTGAAATGGATGAATATTTACAAAAATATAGGTTGCCCAAATTAACTGAAGAGGAAGTAAATTACTTAAATAAACCCATCTCAGAAAAAGAAATCTAACAAGTCATCAGTAAACTCCCTAGGAAAAAATCTCCAGGGCCAGACAGATTTACTAGTCAATTCTATCAAACATTTAAAGAACAATTTATTCCAATACTCTACAAACTATTCAGGAAAATTAGTGAAGAAGGAGTCCTACCAAATTCTTTTTATGACACAAATAGCGTACTGATACTTAAATTAGGAAGAGATAAAACAAAGAAAGAAGATTATAGACCAATCTCCCTCATGAATATAGATGCAAAATTTATAAATAAAATATAAACTAAAAAACTACAGCAACTTATCACAAGAATAATACACTTTGATCAGGTAGGATTAATTCCAGGAATACAAGGATGGTTTAATATTAGGAAAACCATCAGTATAATTGATCATATCAACAACAAAACTAGCAAAAACCACATGATTATCTCAATACATGCAGAAAAGGCTTTTGACAAAATACAATATCCATTCCTATTAAAAACACTAGAAAGAATAGGAATAAATGGAGTCTTCCTTAAAATAATAGGTAGCACCTATTTAAAGCCATCAGCAAGTATTATATGTAATGGGGAGAAACTAGAAGCATTTCCAATAAGATCAAGGGTGTCCACTATGACCTCTCTTATTCAATCTGGTACTAGAAATGTTAGCATTAGCAATTAGAGAAGAAAAAGAAATCAAAGAAATCAAATTAGGCAAAGAAGAGACCAAGCTAGCACTCTTTGCAGATGATATGATGATATACTTAGAGCATCCTAGAGAATCAAGTAAAAAAGCTACTTGAATCAATAAATAAATTTGACAAAGTTGCAGGATATAAAATAAACCCACATAAGTCCTCGGCATTCCTGTATATTTCTAATGAAATTCAACAGCAAGAGATAGAAAGAGAAAACCCATTTAAAGTTACTGCAGACATTATAAAATACTTGGGCATCTACCTGTCAAAACAAACCCAAGACCTGTATGAACACAACTACAAAACACTTTTCACACAAATAAAGTCAGATCTAACTAATTGGAAAGACATCAATTGCTCGTGTCTGAGTAGAGCTAATATCATTAAAATGACAATTTTACCTAAATTAAATTATATATTTAGTGCCATACCAATCAGTTTACCAAAAAACCACCTTATAGAGCTAGAAAAAATAGTAACAAAATTCATTTGGAAGAACAAAAGGTCCAGTATATCAAGGGAATTAATGAAAAGAAATGTTAGGGATGGTGGACTAGCTATACCAGATTTTAATCTGTACTATAAAACTACTTGGTACTGGCTGAGGAATAGAGTAGGGGATCAATGGAATAGATTGGGTACATGAGACTCAGCAGTCAATGACTATAGTAATCTACTGTTTGATAAACCCAAAGACCCCAAGTTTTGGGATAAGAACTCACTATTGACAAAAACTGCTAGGAAAATTGGAATATAGTATGGCAGAAATGGGGCATAGACCATTATCTAACACCATATACCAAAATCAAGTCTAAATGGGTGCATGACCTATGTATAAAGGCTGATACTCTAAGCAATCTGGGAAAGCAAGGAATAGTTTACCTGTCAGATTTGTGGAGAGGGGAAGACTTTATGACCAAACAAGAATTAGAGGGCATTATAAAATACAATATGGATAATTTTGATTACATTAAATTGAAAAGCTTCTGTACAAACATAGCCAATGTAACCAGGATTAAGAGGGAAGTGGAAAATTGGGAAAGAATTTTTACAATCTATGTCACTGATAAAGGACTCATTTCTAAAATATATAGAGAATTGAGTCAAATCTATAAGAATACAAGTCATTTCCCAATTGACAAATGGTCAAAGGATATGAACAGGCAGTTTACAGAGGAAGAAATTAAAGATATAAATCACTATTGATTAGAGAAATGTAAATAAAAACAACTCTGATGTACCACATCTCACTAGTCAGATTGGCTAAAATGACAAAACAGGAAAAGGACAAATACTGGAGAGGATGTGGACAAATTGGAACACTAATGCATTTCTGGTGGAATTGTGATCTGATCCAACCATTCTGGAAAGCAATCTGGAATTATGCCCAAAGGGCTATAAATTATTTCATACTATTTGACCCAGCAATACCACTTCTAGGGCTGTATCCCAAAGAGATCATAGAAGTGAGGGAAAGACCCATATGTACAAAAATATTTATAGCAGCTCTTTTTGTGGTTGCAAAGAATTGGAAATTAAGGGGGTGCCCATCAATTGGGGAATGGCTGAACAAGTTGTGGTATATGCATGTTATGGAATACTATTGCACAATAAGAAATGAGGAGCAGATGGACTTCATATTTACCTGGAAAGGTTTATACAAACTGATGCTGCATGAGAAGAGTAGAGCCAGGGGAATTTGTACAGAATTACAGACACAACGTATGTGTGATGGCCAACTTTGATAATCTGGACTCTTCTCAGCAATCCAGAGTCATAAGTCAAACCCAAAAGACTGATGATGGAGAGAGATGTTTACATCCAGAGAAAGAACTGAGATTGAACCCAGATTGAAGCAAACTACCTGCCCTTTTTCGTTTTCTTGTTTGGTTTTGTTTCCTCTTTCCCATTCTTCATTCCACCTGTTACAATCTTTCTTTATAACCTGAGTAATACCTAATGTGAAAGTATTTGCAGATACTATACTTGATTTTTATGCCATCATGGAGGGGGGAAGGGAGAGAAAATTTGAAACTCAAGGAACTGTGGTAATGAATCTTGTAAACCAAAATTAAACAAACTAAAAAAGACCAAAAAAAGAAAGGAAAAAAGAGAGAACTGTTCCTGTGAACAGCCTTTCAAAGTTCCGATACACAATATAGTGAACTCACTATTTATTCAATAACAAGCCAAGACAAAACATTCAGAGAAAACAAAGTATAGCATTAAGAATGTTTTAACTTCATGACTTATCACTAATATGGCCACATAGTTTTCACCAAAGTGGTCACATAGTATTAAGCAAAAGATAACTTTCATTTAGTAAGTCCTTCATTTAGTAAATCCTTAATTCAATCACCCTTAAGGAGCCAAGCCACCTTAATTGACACAAAGTACAAAGGTCAAAGTCCTCCACCTATACCGTGCAATTAAGTTGCAATATCATCAGTCACTACTAAGTACCCTCTAAGTGGGTAGTGAAAAGTACAAAGGCCGCCCACACCTAGGTCTCAAGTAAGTTACAATCTCTTCAAGTAAGCATTAAATACCCAAGGAGAGGTCTTTTCCTCTTGACTGGAGGCAGGCTCTCAGCTTCCATGATTCCTCTTCCATGGTCCCAGCTCCTGCCTGAATCTAAGCAACCACCACCTGAGTTCAAAGGTAGACAGCTCCCAGTTTCTTGTCCAGCTCTCCATGCAGTTCCTGTTCCGTACTGAAGTTCACAGTGTCTTGTCCACCTCAAGTCCTTCACAGTTTCTGTTCCTGGGAAGACAAGGCTTAACAAAGCCACAATAATATTCATTCACATTGCTGTCATCTTCTTCAATTCACTTTCTGCCTGTGAAATTAACATAGACCCAAAACAGACAGACAAAGTACTGACACCACAGTCATGCTTCCTCTGGCAGCTCCGGCTGGCCCTCAGACGTCTTCAGCAGCTCTGGCTGGTTCTCAGAAGCTCTCAGCAGAAGTTTTGGCTGACTCTCAGAAGAAGCTCCATTACCATAAGCTCTGTTTTCAAAATCAAAATCACCTTCTCCAGCCTGGGCCTCTCCAGCTTGTGCTTTTTCCTTATATAAGGTATTAGCTCCTCCCTGTTCCATCCCCTTATTGTTACATCAGGAAGCCCATCCCACTGTGGGATTCACAAGTTCTGGGTCTTAATACTCCACACAATTATGTGTTTGAAACAAGGTGCTAAGTACTTTCCAATACAATGGGGATCTTCAAATCCCACTACTATTACAAATACCAGGGCAATGCTCCTCTTGAATTTTTTGAAGGATGATTTCTAGGCTCTTTTTTGATCACAGTTTTCAGATAATTCAATAATTTTTAAATTCTCTCTCCTGGATCTATTTTCAAGGTTAGTGGTTTTTCCAATGAGATATTTCACATTGCCTTCTATTTTTTCATTTGTTTGGATCTATTTTATAGTATCTTGATTTCTCATAAAGTCACTAACTTCTATTTTCTTCAATCTAATTTTTAAGGAATTATTCTCTTCAGTGAGTTTTTGAAATTCCTTTCCCATCTGGCCAATTTAACTTTTTGTTTAGAAATTTAATTTAACTCCTTGTTTAGAAATATTTTATCCTTAGAGCATTTCATCTCTTTTGAACTTTTCTGAACAGAAATTATTCATGGCCAACTTTTATCAAGTATTAACATTTACTATATTTTGTTTAGCTGAAATATCATTTCAATTGTAAAAACAACCTCCTGTTACAAAAAATAATCACAAACCTTAATGGATCTTAGAATTGTTTTTACAAATGTACCAACAAAGTCTCAAGCTAAACAATATTTTAAATAGAAAAAAATACTCATTTTTAAATAGTTTGGTAAACTTATATTTCTGTGACTTATGTACATAATACACTAGTTTTTTTTTCTATAGGAAACCTTTACAATATAGGAAACCTTTACAGAAGTTCCAACTTATGTAAAGCATAGTTAAAAGCAAGATCTAACTGCTTTTTAAAATATTCCATATGCAACTTTAGTATCATAGAAATAATTACAAGAATTGGAATTAAAACTGTTTAGCAGTTAACAATTATCTGCTTTGAAATATTCAAGAAAATATAACATTTTCTGGAATAGCTTTTTGGTATTCCAGTTGGCCCTCCAGTACGAAAATTATGGATTTCCCACAAATAAAAGCTTCAGTTCAATTTCCCTTAGTGGTTAGCTGTCATTGTTTCTTCTTTTGGCAATGGCACCATAGGATTATAAAGAGAGCTAGGTACTTAGGATCTATATTTCAAATCAGACTAGAAATTATATCAAATGATCCATGGATATGCATTGTAAAAAAAAAGACTGTGGTCAATTACTGCAATAAAAATATTCAATTAACTATTTTACAATTAAATAATTTGACATATCATGCTATACAATTATTGATGCATGACTCAGTCACATGGCATTTTTTGCCTAAGCTAATTAAGCCTTACATGAAATGTTTAAAAGATGCAAATAGTTGTTAGTTTCAATTTTACGATGCTTTTAAATTCAGGTAATAACTTTACTTTTTATGTTGGTTCCTCTTCAAATTTCAAAGTGAACATCACAGGCCCACCATTCAGCATCCTAAATCATATATACTCCTACAAATGCAAAATCAAGATAGATAGTTTGTATTATATCACAAAAGTTTGGCAAATCAATACAATACTCTGTAATATAATGCAATCAGGTTTACACTGGGAGTTATATTACTTTAATGATAGTGTTCACTACAAAAATTCACTTTAGTGCCAATTCAGAATGCCATAGATTTTCAAAGCCAGCTACTTTTGTGCAAATAAAAGGCTTGCATTTGGATTTCGAGTAATATACTTTCCTTCTTTCCAAAGAAAGTTATTACAACATGAAAACTGCTTGGGCAATCATGCTAGAAAAGGCAGCTATGCTTCATTTTGGAATTGGCCCAAAACCAAGTAGAGTCTTATGAATTAAATGCTATAACATTCAACCTTATGGAGATTCATCATGCCAGTTTCTGGTCAAGGTATCCATTTGAAATATCTTTAAATCTTCAAATATTGGAAACTTGACATTGCATGGTATTTTCAGGTAATGTTAATTCCAGTTGATCCCATATGCTAGGAAGCCCTGGACCTTCTCTTTTTTCATCAAAAGTTGCAGTCTTTCTCCAACCTAACTGAATACCTATCTAATATACAGATATGCCTCTTAAATACCAAATATGAATAAATATGTTAACAGCCTAGAGAGACCATGGTGAACCTATTAATGTTTCATATAAACAGCCATTATCATTTCTCTACAAATGCTGCTATGGCCATAGGTGTCCTCATGATTCCTCTTGCTGAAGCAGTCAAGTCTTCAATCTCAACATTTAATTTGTTAATTACCCACTCCATTGCTTCATGACCTTTATTAGCATTAGATGATATTATACTTTCCATCAGTCCTTCTATAAAACTGCTAAGTTTCACTCCTTTGACAGTGATTATGGCTTCTTGAGTCAAAATGGTCTTTCCTGGTTCTTGGGGATGTGGTTTATATATAGGTCTTCTAATCTACTGAAAACCATATTTGTAAATGAAATATTAGTGGATTTAAGCTCCATTGTTTTCTCTTTGGGATGAACTATAGAATGTTTTTGAACATATGTTTTGGTTCTTGCTGCACCAATAAGCGGTTTTACAATAGAAGGCATTCCCCACTCTGTGCTGAGAAGTCTATGGCTATGCAATTTCCCAGTAGGATCTATATGTCTGTCTAACACATCAACTCCAACCACACTGGGATTCATAGGATTTGGATATTTCTGCATAGCAGCTGTTGTAACGGTTTCCCATGGGTGGTCAAAAATGTGCTCTGATGTCCAAATCTTCATGGTGCCAGTGATTAGCATGATGTCTGGGAGGTGCTAAGGGACACTCCAATTTAGCTTTTTAAAGCATTCTTCTCCTCATTGGCTTTTTGGCCTTCTTTTGCCATTTGAATTAGTTTATTTTTCAAGGTGTTGTTTTCTTCAGTATTTTAGGAGTCTCCTTTAGCAGGCTGTTGACTTGCTTTTCATGATTTTCTTGCATCATTTTCATTTGTCTTCCCAATTTCCCCTCCACTTCTCTTACTTGATTTTCAAAATCCTTCTTGAGCTCCTCCATGGCCTGCGACCAATTCATATTGTTCTTGGAGACTTTTGATGTGGGTGTTTTGATTTTTTTGTCTTCTCCTAGTTCCATGTTTTGATCCTCTTTGTTCCCAATAAAGATTCTATGGTCTGATTGCACTTCCTTTGTTTGCTCATCTTGACAGCCAATTACTTGAGTTTTGAACTCTTTGCTATGGTAGAACTTTGCTTCCAGAGTGAGAGAGCTGTGTCCCAAATTTCTGGGGGTTTGTACATATATTGTCAGAGCTGTTGTCAGAGCTAGGAGGAGGACACCCTCTCTATAGCCACCACAAGCTCTGGCACATTAGCATTCCTCACCCCAGGACTGCCACCCAGACTGCTACCTAGATACAAGCAGGTCAAAGCAAGAGCAACTACCTTCTGAATGGTCTCTTGGTCTCCCTAAGGTCTATGAGCCAGGAGTTCCAGTGGCAGCCACCCGACAGCAGCTGCTGCTGCTGTGCTGCTGCCTCTTCTGCCACCCCAGTGGCAGGAGCCAGGCTGCACTCTTCTTTCACCTAGTTCCAAAAGAGTTCCCTACTGATCTTTTACTTTTTCGTGGGCATTCATGGGTTGAGAAGTCTGGAAACCACCACAGCTGCTGGTAATTCACTCTCCTGAAGTCTGCTCTGGCTGGTCTGGGCTGTGAGTCTGGGTCAGCATGGCTCATGCAAAATTGTGCTTGGTTCCCAACCTGGTGTGATGGACCCTTTCTGTTGGCCTTCCAGGCTGCCTTCAGTGTGAGATTTGTTTGTCTCTTTCACTTTGTGGATTCTGTAGCTCTAAAATTTGTGTAGAGTCATTTTTTACAGGTATTAGAGGTAGTTGGAGCAGGAGTTCAAGCAACTTCCTGCTTTTACTCTGCCATCTTGGCTCTGGCCCCATAATGCATCATTAATTGAACTATTCTAGCAATCGCTTTTATGTCACTCCTTTTCTCATTAACCATAATCCATGTACTTATGGGTAGACATCTAAAGTTACATTAGTTTTTGTTGAACTTATGTGAACTGAACTTCACATAAGTTCAGTGAATTAATGCTGTTCCTCCTTTGTTATAACTGCTGATTCATAAGTATATAATGATGTATGTGAACAGGTTTCTCCCTTCCTTTCTCCTAAATTTTCTGTTTAATGCACTTTTTATCAGACTTGTGTGTCTCCAGGCAAACATAGTCTTTTTACTCTGCACTAGCCATAATCCATTTATGGTCACAAACCTGTTATCCCTGTATCTTAAATCCTGGTCCAGAAATTCAAATCCCATTTGTTGACACCATCTTTTTAACCAACTGTTCACTTTCTATATCCACCCATCTCTTCTGAATTTCTAACCCTTCAATCTGTCACAAAGTTGAAAACACTGTTGTTGTAATGTCTTGACCAGGTCTTCATAATCCCCTAGAGATGTTTTCTAGGTTTACTCTGGAAATATTATTTCTTCACATACAAATAGCTAGAAGTGAATATTGGTCCAGGTTTGACAAGTCTCAAAAGTTTCTCTATTTATGTACCTAATACCTGACCCAGGAAGGCAGCAGACTTCCTGATTTTACATGTCAAGCCAACTTATAACTGTCTAAGCACTTCTGGTCTTGGAAAAAGAAAACAAAACATTCTGTTAAGAACTGACTGTAGGTGAATTTCAATAGCTAGTCTGCTCTCTTTAACACCTTAACAATCGGTAAGTAATTTGCAATGGTGTGAAAATTAGCTGTGAAAAAGTAAAATAATGCAATGGATTGACTTATACAATAAGCTCACAACTTTTTACATATTTAACAAACTTTTACTATGAAATATGTTCTCCTTTTTCTATGACAATGTTTTACATAATTTAGTATTGAGTTCATAAGATTTTAACAGGTAGTCTCTGATTCTTCATTGTGAAACCACACAATTATTATACTAGATATGAAGGAGACCTTTCGTGAATAGTACATTTTTCTCAGTCTAGTCTTAAATATAGCTCATAGTTTTTAACAGATTTTAAATCAGATTAGTTCCCAGATCATTGAAGCATGTTTATTTCCATTTCTTGAATAAATTGCTTAATCTGTCTTGATATGTGGTAAGATGCAAGGCCTGGTCAAAGTATAACATTTCCATTGGGGAATTTCTATAATTCTGGAGCAATTCTGATGCTTGGTGTAATTAAATTAATTAATTAAAATCAATCAATTAATTAAAAATTATTAAATTTTTCAGAATCCATCATTTCCCCAAAACAGACAAGACTTTCAAATCCACTGTAAGTAAAAAAAAAATTCCCCAAACATTTTTGGCATCTTATGAAAATACTGAAATATTACAAATTTACTCAGAATTCCTTGATAAAGTTTTTGGTTTATCCTAGAAGGAAAGAGTAAGTTTCATTAGTAAAAATTACCTTTCTTCAACCTTCAATACTTTAGTCTTTGTATTGTTTTGCCACAACAAGCATTTTTTTCTACACATTTTCATTCTCCATCCTTTGCTTCTCCAGCCTGGCCAACTGTAAAGTCAATCACAAGCATCTCTCCCATGGACTGCTGCTGTGAATAACTTTAAGGATCTAATTGCATAGTATAGTAAACTCTCTATTTATTCAGCAATAAACTAAAGCAAAATATTCAGTAAACTAAAATACAACATTCACAACAATATAACATAACAACTTATTACTAAGGTGGCTACATGGTCTTAAACAAAACACAAAAGTCACAATCTCCTCAAACAACATAAGGTACTTAAGTAAGTTTTCTTTCTTCTTGACTTCAGGCTGGCTTCCAATCATTCTTAAGCCAATCATCCTTAAGGGTAGCAGAAAGTACAAACACCATCCACCCCTAGGTCACAGTAAGTTATAATCTCATCAGTTAATATTGAGTGCCCAAGTAAAAAAATCTTCTTTTCTCTTAAGTAGAGGCTGGCTTCCAATCATTCTTAAGCCAATCATCCTTAAGTAGTAATCATCCTTAAGGGGTAGCAGAAAGTACAAACACCATCCACCCCTAGGTCACTGTAAGTCACAATCTCATCAGTCAATTCAGAGTACCCAAGTAAAGTCCTCTTTCATCTTAACTCAGGGTTGACTTCCAAATTCCAAGGTGCCTCTTACATGGGCTGACTATTCCCAGTTCTTGCCTGGGTTCACAGGTAAGCATCTCTCCCAGGTCTTGCCTAGACTTACACAGACGCAGCTCTCTACTCCTGTTTCATACCTCAGCTTACAGGGATTTCTCTTTGAAGTTTCTATTTCTAGGAAGACAAGACTTCACAGAGGTACAACAATATTTACACACATTGCTGGCACTATCATCTCAAATCACTTTCTGTCTGACTAAATAACACAAATCAACAAACAAAGCTTCTGTCTGAGAAATCAAACACAAATCAGCAGTAAAGTCCCAGGACTTCTGTAATAGCAGTAAAGTCCTCTTTCAGGACTTCTGTCTAAAAATGACAGACAGCATGCTTTTGTCTGACAAACCAACAGAGTGCTACACTATGCCAAAATCACAAGCATTCTCTCTCAGTTCTGCTTGGACCCAGCTCATGCCCAAGCTTTTCTCTGCTCTGCTCCTTCCTGTTCCACCCTTTCTTTTCTATTCTTTAGGTAAGCTCCTCCAACCATGGGTTCCATGTGATGATTTTAGGCCTATTAAGGATAGGGAATGTCTCCAAACTCCCTTAGGTCTATAAAGGGCAACACAATGTATACTGTTTCCAACAAAGACTTGACAAAATCAAAGAGGAGGTTCAAAGGCACTTGAATAGCTGGAAGAAGCAGCAAAGTACTACTTTGCTTGTCTTTACACCAACCAAGCTATCACACATAGAAGAGAACATGTCTTATATGTTATAACACTCTCAGCACCAGAACTTAACTCCCTGCTGCATTCCTGATTGGTGATTGCTTCTTCTGCACCCATATTTTAGGAAAGCCTCAGCCACATCGTATACTCTCTAGCTATTACAACCACAGCATCCACTTTGCCATCACACACGAGTGTGTCCATTTATATGTGTTTATATCCCTTTCTTTCTACTTCCCCCCTCCAGTTCAAGAACCATGAACCACAATCAAAACAACTTTGTCATTGTTTTTCAATGGGGTATGCCAATCTAATCCTCTCTGGTCACATTCAAAATGTCTCTGACTACATATGTGTTCATGTATGTATACAAATTATATCTCTAGCTGTCTATCTCTATCTCCATATATATTAGGAGAGATAATAAATGTTGTTAGATACACAGAGCATTTATTTAGTTTTTGATATGAGCCAAGAACTTTACTAAGGCCTGGAAATACAAATACAACCCAATTTGATAGTTCCTACCTGCAAATTAATGAAAATGACACTTAAAGGGATACTGGAGGAAAGAGAGTATATTTAAGGGCAAGGATTAGAGAAGTCGAGAGAATGAGTTGAGTCAGAAGTAAAATAAACATCGTTGAGGATACATATGTATATGCACACCCTAATACATATAAACATATGTATATGTGTTGAGTGTTATATTGATATATGCACATATATACAAATATATGTGCTTGTACATATGCAAAATAATCAAGGGTGGGATGTAAGCTACTTATAAGATATATGTATATAATATATATATAGATGTGTATATGTAGAATAAGAATCTACCATGTAATATGAATGTGTGTGTCTATATATATATTGTGCTGTGCAAATATGTGCATTGTATGTGCATGTATTCATATGCATGTGCATACATATATGAATATAAACACATATGCATATAAGTTACTTGAGTGTAAGAACCATCTTTGCTTTTGTATTTTAATCCCCAGTGCTTAACACACTTAAGGTGTTAGTGGGAACTTAATGAATGCTGTTCAATTCATTCATTCACCCAGCCATATTGAGTAGCTTTTTTTTTTTACCAGTGCTCTTACTGTTCTTCTAACTTCAGGAAACCTATGGTGTGTTTCAGAAGAGACTCCTCTAGCTGCCAGGTTCTTCTGAAGATTTTTTTTTTTGCTTTTTCACTGAGTATTAAATAGGCTGTTTGCAGCAATAATTGAATAATTGTTCTTTTTTTAAATTTGATTATACTTTCCTCTGCTCTCATTGCAACTAATCCTGTTTCATTATGAACTTGCCTTGTATGGTCTTTGAAATGTTTGACTTTGGGGGTGGCCAGGTGATGCAGTGAGTAAGAGCACTGTCCCCAGAGTCAGGAGGACCTGGGATTGGTTCCAGCCTCAGATACTTAACACACACACACACACACACACACACACATACACACAAAACTGGCTGTGTAACCCTGAGCAAGTTACTTAACCCCAATTGCTTTAAAAAAAAAAAAAAAGAAATGTTTGACTTTGCCAGACCAACAGCTGAAGCAATATCTCTAGAAGTCATTGAAGTGTACTTTTAAAGCAGTACACTTAACACATTTTCTTGGAGTGATGTCCCAAAAACCATAACAAAGGAGAGCAATGAAACTTGTATAGAGTGTAGAATTCATCACTCAACTGACAGAGAATTAAGTAAATGTGGCAGAAGAAATTCGATCTAGTGCTACCAGGTTAAGGTCAGATATTCTAAGTCAGTCTAGTGTCCTCATAGAAGTGCCTATGCAGGGAAAGGATTCTGGGAAGATTGCAGAGTAGGTCAGAAAATTCTAATCTCTCAAGATATTTCCCCACAAAAGACTTAAAATAGCACCTTAGGATGAACAACATGTGGGTGGAGATAAATAAGAATAGGGGTGCAACAGGGGTCTTTCTTGGACAATTTGAGAAGATCAGGAGAAAAATACAAGGATGAGGTTTGTTTCCTCTAAAGACTAAACACCTCCAGCCTGAGAGACAGGGGGCACGGTCCCAAACTTCTTGTGCTAGGGTCTAGAGTCCTGGTCACTGGTTTCTGCAATGGGGCCTCCAGTGCTGGCAGCTTGCTTACTTTGCTGGAGTGAACCAGCCTTTCAATCAAGACTGGCATACGGCCAGTCTTATGGCAGAGCAAGACTACAATTCCACCTCTGTTCAGAGGAATCATGTTCTCTATGAAATTTTAAACATATGGAGTACAATTTTATACAATCTTATTTTAGAATTGCTGTGCGTTATAAAATTTTGCTTTCTGTTTCAGTTAATTAATATAATTTACTAGGTATATACATGGATTACTGGTTTGGGGAATCTTAAGCAGAATGGAACTCAACTAAAATTCCTTGCAACAAAAATTCCTTGATGGGCATTTCTCATCCTAACAGTCATTCTGGGTACCATTTATTGTCATTCTATGGGGAAAATCAATATTAGTGGCATATGTAAGCACTCTGAGCACTCCTGAGCACTGGTAACCATCATTTGAGATTTAAATCTTATCCCATGGAGAGTCTTTATTTACATCTGTCCCTCTAGTAATCTTTCTTTTCACGCAGTGTCTACTGTCCAGAATACATGGGCATTTCCATATGGGGATAGAAGTAGATAAGTTGCCAAATGAAAAGGGATCAAGAGCTGAGGTCAAAAGGAGAGGTATAAAAGGGCATGGAGCACTGGGCCAAGAAAGTCTTTGTTGAGAGAGTAAAGAGTCAAGAGAGAAAGAGGTGTTAACAAAATTAAGGAAGTAAGAGAGTAAAAGCAGGGTCAACAAAATCGTAAGATTGGTGACATTTTTGCTGTCTTCACATCTCCCTCTCTGCCCCATGTACCCCACTTGTGATATTCTGTGGCTTTCTTCCCTGGTGAAAAATGGCCTTGCAGATTATAATATGTGAAAGCTTCTATAAAGTCCAAAGGTCAATAGAAATGTAAAATCTTATTAACATAAAGAAGTAAATCACAAATGATATTTCATCAATCATCAACAAACTGGTAGAGAAATGGGTCTTTTTAGCACCACTTAAATCAGACTTTGAATATTGCTATTTATAGCCCCAATGTATTAGGTCAGTCGTGGCTAAATAGAAAAAGGCAGGCAGACTAAGAACAGTAGACAGCAAATGTAGTAAAGATATATTGTTCCAGTACCCCCTTCCTACAAGGAGTAAGATTTGGTGATGAAACTGAGGAAATGGGCTCTTTCCTGTCTCTCAAGATGGTGGACAAAAAGCCACCCAAAGAAAAGAAGGTCAAAAAGGAAAAAAAAAAGAGAACAAAAAGGAAGATGTAGCTGAAAAAGTCAATAAGCCTTGACAGCATTGCAGTCAGAACCCAGTCCTGGCCTGAGGGATTGGTAGATACTCCAGGTCTGCAATGTGTTCCCAGAGAGCCACGTACAAGCAGAAATACACTGCCCCAAAAACTCGGATTGAAAGGAAGAAGAAAGAAAAAGTGCCTGCTACTATCTCAAAGCCTGTTGGTGGGGATAAGAATGGAGGAACTCGAGTGGTAAAGATTCGCAAAATGCCTAGGTATTACCCTACTGAGGATGTGCCTAGAAAGCTGCTAAGTCATGGAAAAAAGCCCTTTAGCCAGCATGTGAGGAGACTCCGAGCTAGCATCAAGCCAGGTACCATTCTGATCATGCTCACTGGCTGCCACAGGGGCAAGCCAGTGGTTTTCCTGAAGCAACTGGCTAGTGGCTTGCTACTGGTGACTGGACCTCTGACCATCAACTGTGTTCCTCTGAGAATGACCCATCAGAAATTTGTTATTGCCACTTCTACCTGGGTTAACCTTTCAGGTGTGAAAATTCCAAATCATCTTATTGATGCTTACTTCAAGAAGAAGAGGCTCCGTAAACCTAGACACTAAGAAGGAGAGATTTTTGACACAGAAAAAGAGAAATATGAGATTACAGAGCAGCGCAAGACTCATCAGAAAGCAGTAGACTCTCAGATCCTGCTCCAAACCAAGAAAATTCCTCAGCTCCCTGGCTACCTGTGTTCGGTCTTCTCTCTCTCCAGTGCAGTTTATCCTCACAACCTGGTGTTTTAAATGCCTTGTAGAGAACACTTATTAAAATATTTGCAATAGCTAAAAAAAAAGAAAGTGAGGAAATGGAAAAGTAACTTAATATACATAAGAGACTAGAGACAATGAGATCTAGTGGAAAGAGACTTAGGTTTGGAGAAAGGAGACCCTCTGAGTTTAAATCTTGGCTCAGCTACTTACTGTGACCCTGAAGTCATTTATTGTTTCTGAACATCAACTTTCTCATATGCAAAATAGAGATAATAATACTGGTGACATTTTAATTGGCAGCATGATATCATGGATAGATGGGGCAGCAGATAAAACACCAGGTGCAATAGATAAAACACACCAAAGTCAGGAAGATTACACTTCTTGAGTTCAAACCTGACTTTAGACATTTACTAGCTGTGTGATCCTGTGCAAACACTTAATCCCCTTTGCCTCAATTTCCTCATCTGTAAAATGAGCCAGAAAAGGAAATCGCAATTACTTCTTACCATTTGGATCTGATCTCTTGACTCTCCAAGAAAGATGGCCAACAACCCACCACCAGAGGAGAAGAAGCAGGATTCCTTTAATTGCAATTCTAAGTAAACAATGAGAAGAAAACAAACGGTGTACACTAAAGAACAAATAACTATTCTTAAGTCTTTTAAAAAGAACCTCTATCCTGGAATCGAAGAAACAGAGGAACTTTCTAGGATGACTGGCATTCCTGAGTCTTGAATACATGTATGGTTCCAAAATAGAAGAGCCAGACAGTATATACAACAACAACAAAAAAAAAGCGGACATCTGAGGCTTCCACCAGCTTACGACAGATGTGCCTGGAAGATGTATCCCCAAGTCCAATTCTGGAAGAGCACATTTCTGAGCAAGAACATACAGCACTCAGTGCATCCAGGTGTCCTTCCTGGTCAGGCAAGCCTAGTCAGGAAGCTGGCCCAAGGAGTGGCTGCTGCTTTGAGAGGACTGCAGCTTCAGTCACTGAAACTGCTGGTTTATGTGGACATGGCATTTTCCAAGGTCATCAGTTTGGTTCCTCCCAAACCATGGGACCATCAACTGAGATTCAGCCTTGTGTGCTCTCCAGGCCACTGGGCATCTTCAGGGGCCCTGCAGGGGATCCAAGAGTCAGAGAAATATAACACACAGAGCTCCTTTTATGGAGGAGTGGAGCCACCACCACATATTCAGGAGCAAGGCTGGACAATGGAACAGATATAATCAAATCACCCATCAGCTTCTGGGTATGCAAAGGAGCTCCCACATCAGTTGCAGCATTGACACCCCCAACAAAACTACCCCCAGCAACCCCACTTCAAGCAGAACTATTCCCATCAGCCTCACCTCCATCGCCTATCATCCCTGCAGTCCTTAGTGCCCCAGGACCCCACCTTTCAGGGACAACAGTTGACCTCACCTGGACAGCAATCACAGGAGCTTCAAGACCAGACACTGCCACCACCAGGGGTGAAGAAAAAACATTCATATGAATCATTCTTTTCTTTTAACCAACAAGAACTGCATTGCCTAGATGTATCAAAGAGAACTGTTGGGCTTGGATCTACATTGCCTCTTCCTGATGGACATCTAACTGTCCCCCAGGGAACTTATACCCCTCAGGAACATCTTCCTGCCCTGAAGAGGTATCAGGCTGACCCCCTGCGAAATCAGACTAGCCCCCTGTGAAATCAGACTAACCCCCTGCAAAATCAGACTAACCCCCTGGGAAATCAGGCTGACCCCCTGCGAAATCAGACTAACCCCCTGCAAAATCAGACTAACCCCCTGGGAAATCAGACTAACCCCCTGCAAAATCAGACTAACCCCCTGGGAATTCAGACTGACCCCCTGGGAAATCAGACTGACCCCCTGGGAAATCAGGCTGACCCCCTGAGAGATCTGACTGACCTCCAGAGACACCTCACTGACACCCAGGGACAGCTGCTTACTCACCTAGGGATATCTGGCTGATCCCTATGGACACCTAACTGACACTATTGGCAATCTGGCTGACATCCTGGGCGTTCTAACTGACACACAAAATACCAGATCCAAGAACTTCAGATTTCTAGATATCTGAGTGTCTATTTTTAATGAAAAATTTTCCATAATGTGAGGAATGTTCATTTTGAGTTATTCTATGAAAGGATATCATTGTGAGAAAGACATTCTCATACAATCCTTCATCTTGCTTTGTCATTGTACCCAAAGGACTTCTTGTGTGACTTGTTCAACAAAACAAGACTATATGTGGGGGAAGAATATTAGAGAATAGATCAGGGGAGTCTCCAGTCTAAGGTGAAGGGACACAAGAAACTTCACCTAACTGAGAAGCAACTGTCTTCTTGACCTATAAAGAAGCAAGCTAAGCTGGATGTACCTAGGACTGTCAATCTCTTTTTTGTCATTGTTCATACCTGCAAGTTCTAACAAAATGACATAATAGATTCCTAAAAAATATTCTAGAAGATATAGGGTTTTTTTTTTCCTTTTTCCCCAATTATTTTCAGAAATAGATCTAGTAGTGGTATTGCTGTTTTAAAAGGGTATGGGCAGTTTGATATCTCTTTGGGCATAATTCCAGATTGGAGAGTATATATTTCAGAGACCAATCTTTAATTGTTGCCTTAACTTGACTAATCTTCCAGGCTACCTTCAAGCTCTCTCCTTCAGACTTAGAGTGAAGAGGACTGGGGGTGGGGTGGGTATGAAAGGGATTTCTCTCCCTTTACTTGTACCTATTATGGGGGCTGGTCACAGGTTGGCAGAACTTTGGACACACTGGTGCACACTACTAGTTCCAGAATACTTTCTGGTGACTGGGGAAGATCCAGCAGTTTGCATGGATCCTAATTGCCTCTCCCACTGCAATGAACTCTGAGTCTTTTTTCATTTAAATATATTTATTTATTTCATTAAGTATTTCCCTATTATATATATAAAAATTTTTTAACATTCATTTTTTAAAATTTTGAGTTCCAAATTCTTTCTCTCTTATCCCTCCCACCTCCTTGAGAAGGCAAGCAATTTAATATAGATTATAAAGATGAGGTCATGCAAAACTTTTCTATATTAGTCATGTCCTGCACTGAGTCTCAACAATGGCTTTGATACACAGGTCTTAAAACATTCATCGTCATTCCAGGGAATTCAAAGTAGCTTGTTGAATTGAGTTGGATGTATGGTCCCTGAAATGAATGATGGAGGATGGAGGATTGAGGCTGACACTTTCAAACAAAAAGATTGAATACATTGGAGCTGATGATACAGTCTTTTGAAAATGGCCTTTGTGTTGGAGAAGATGTGGAAAAACTGGAACACTAATGCCTTGTTGGTGCAGTTTTGAATTGATACAACCATTCTGGAGAACAATTGTGAACTTTGCCCAAAGGGCTAGGAAACTGTGCATACCCTTTGATCCAGAAATACCACTTCTAGATCTGTATCCCAAAGAGATCATGAAAATGGGAAAAGGACCCACATGTGCAAAAATATTTATAGCAGATATTTTTGTGGTAGCCAAGAATTGGGGATTGCGAGAATGCCCATCAATTGTGGTATATGAATGTAATAGAATATTATTGTTCCATAAGAAATGATGAGCAGGTGGACTTCAGAAAAACCTGGAAAGACTTTCATGAACTGATGCTGAGTGAAGTGTGCAGAAACAGAAAAACATTGTACACGGTAACAGCAACATTGTTTGATGACGAGTTTTTGATAGACTTTGCTCTTCTTAGCAATGCAATGATACCAGACAATTCCAAAAGACTCATGATTGAAAATGCTATCCATATCCAGAGAAAGGACTATGGAGTCTGAATGCAGATCCGAAGCATATCATTTTCTTTTTTTTTCTTGTGGTTTTTCCATTTGGTTATAATTCTTCTTTACAGCATTACTAATGTGGAAATATATTTAACATAATTGTACATGTATCACCTATATCAGATTGCATGCTATCTTGTGAGGGAGGAAAAGGAGGGGTAGAAAATTTAAAATTTAAATTCTTATAAAAGTGAATATTAAACTAAATATAAATAAATATATTTGGGGGGGAAATAAAGAAAGAAAAAAGAAAAAAAAAGAAAATGGCAAGCCACTTCAGCATCTTTGTCAAGAAAACTCCAAATGAAGTCATGAAGAGTCAGACACAACTGAAAATGACTTAACAGTAGCAAAAAATTCATGAATAGGGGGCTAATTTTAAAACTCATGCAACTTAGGTTTAGGATCTGACTCTCATGAGTGCTAGTCACATGATGGTAATTGTGTCATTTAACCTCCTAGTATCATAGACAACCCCCTATAATTATAAGTTAGAGATGAGTAATTAATCTGTATTGGAGAGGTCGTAAGCCAACAGTTATTGATGTTCCTTGCACACAACATCCTTTTACCTGTCTGTTCCTTAGAACAGAATCTGGCACATAGTTCACTTAGCCAAGTGCCTGCCACAAAGAAGGCACTAAATAAATACTACTAGACTATTCCTTTGTCCTAACTGTCCCTCGGGCCTAGAATGTACTGTCTTCTCTTGTCCATCTCATGGAATTCCTAGGCTCCTTCATAACTCAGCTCAAGTCATCAAAGTTCAGTTGAAGAGTGCTATCACATATATGGCAAATTCTCATCACTTTTAAGTTCTTTTTTGAAGAATTATTTTTTGTTCATGTTTTACTCTCAAATAGCTGTAATATCCAGTTTCAACCTAACCTTGAATGACATCTAGGAGGATCTATCTTCAGGTACTTCTTCCTTATCAGTGCTATTCACAAAAGACAGTGAATGGGATGGTAAAAGTATTTAAAAGGGCTTTCTTCCAGAGTGTTGTCATAATTGCTGAAGGCTTAACAGCAAAATAACTTCTTTGCCCTCTGTATATGTCTTAGCCAACTTTCCCCCAAAGACATTTTTACCTACAGGATGGAAATAGGATGCATTAAATGTTTCTTCCTTCTAGAAACAAAAGTTCCAACAGTGAGAGATTTCAGGTGTTCTCCTTAACCTCAGATATACATGGGCATTTGACAAGTACACAAGTCCAGCCCCACTACTACCCAGGAATAAGATAAGGAACTACACCTGGTTCACAGTGATGTTGCAATGCTCAGGCCCAGGAAGAATATAATCTGGGCCCAAGGACTCAGGTATCCCCTTCCACATAGGAACATTATGGGCTTTTAAGCACTTGCTGCCAATGATAAATACTAAATCAGCAATCTACATTTTTAATCTTTGAAAGCATCAAAAAGAAAACTTTATTTGTCTCAACTATCAAAAAGTTGCACATTTTTATAAATCAGGCAAATGGGTTACCTTATACCCACTAGGATGGTAAAAAAAAGAACAAAGAAGGGGCGGCTAGATAGCACAGTGAATAGAGCACCAGCCCTGGAGTCAGGAGGACCTGAGTTCAAATCCAAACTCAGACACTTAACACAAAAACTAGCCATGAGACTCTGGGCAAGTCACTCAATCCCAATTGCCCTCCATAAAGCAAAAAAAAAAAAAAGAAGAAAGAAAAAGAAAAACTCACTGTTGGATATGGATGTGACTAAACAAGCAATCTAATACATTTGTTATGGTAAATGTAGACTAATGCAAATATTTGGAAAGCATTATGGCATTATATGATGAGAATAACAAAGATGATCATAGTTTTACATTACTGACATTTTATTGTAAAAATATAAAAGGAGAAATAGAATTTGTCTGTAGGAAAGTATTCATAACTATATTACTTGTAGTTGCCAAAGCCTAAAAACAACATATCTCCATTAAGTGGAGAACAGCTGAAAAAGTGATGATAAATTAGTGCAATGGAATATTACTGTATCTTAGTGATAAAATTAAGAATATAAGGAAATATGGAGAATACTTATACATTTGTCTGGCAACACTGCCAAAGAGCAATAAGGTTAGACAGCCATGGGAGAAGAAAGCTCAGTATATCCCAGTAGGCATGGTTCCTAAGAAGTAGTCAAAGGGTTCAGAGTGGGGTGAAGTAAGTTTCCACAGCCTAAAATTCTCTAAGGAAAGTCAGACCAAGAGACATGGGAATTCCTAAGAAGGAGATTCTGAAGACATTAAGAGAAACAATTCCCAGGGCTGTTAGGTGGTGCAATGAGTAAAGCACTGCCCCGGAGTCAGGAGGACCCGAGTTCAGTTCTGGCCTCAGACACTTAACACCCACACAAAAAAAACTAGCCATGTAATCTTGGGCAAGTTACTTAACCCCAATTGCCCTCCAAAAGGCAAAAAAAACCAGAGAAACAATTCCCAAAAGAAAAAATAAAGAGGAGCTATTGAAAGAAACCCAGGGAGTAGGAAAAATAACTTTGAATTTGGAGTTAGGGGACATCAATACAATCCTAAGGCCTGCTATTTCATTACATGACTTTAGGTAAATCATTTAACCTCTCTAGGTCTCAGTTACCTCATATATGAAAAGAGAGAGTTGAAATAAATTATTACTGAAGTCTTTTCCATCTTGAATCCTATGATTCCAAGTAATGAAAATAGATTTCACAGAAACACAATATCGATTACAATTACAAAATCCTAGTGAACCTTTGGCCCTCATTGATGTGAGTATCCCTTTCAACAATGCACATCAAAGTCCATTCCTCCTTGCCCATCCTTTGTCATTTTTGTCGATGCCTGTCCATAAGTCACAGGGAGTCCATAAAGAGTTTAGGAATCTTCCTTTCATTCTCTTAACACTGAATGGTTATGAATGAAGGCCATGAACTCTCCATAAGCTGTACCTTGCTCTCACTACACCTTTTTTATCTGGTCATGCATTTCTCTGACAACACACTTTACAAGTTTGCTCTCTGTCATTAACTATTTCTAATGCATTGAAGCCCACTTATATCTACCATGTGTTTCTCTGTTACCTTTTGGGTGATTCTCAACTTCAGTACTTCAGAGGCTAACATGCCATGACATACAATCTATATGTCACCAGAGGAATATTGGTGTTGAAAAGATGGATAATCTTTGGCAATAAGTATATTGAAAGGTAAAATTAGATTAATTTAGACAGGATTATATTTTGTTGGGATTTTTTTTGTTCTACATTATTAAATGTTAAGTATAAGAGAGGTGGCTGACCTGTATTCAAATCTTGGCTCTTATGTATACCAAATTGTGTGACCAAGAACAACTTCTTAACTTCTCAGTGCCTCAGGTTACTCCCTAAGACCAAAAATTACAATAGAGTTGACAATATACATTGATGAAGGGAACTACTATATTGAAAGTTGCCTTTGCGGATGAAAACAGAGATCTGGACCCCTTCACCCTCAAAAAGAGGAGGGGAAGTAAATGTAAGGTTTTTTTTTTTCCCCTTTTTGTCTGTTTTCAATTAGTTAGCATTTTCATGATCATTACTTTTATATTAAAAGGTTTTTTTAAACTGCTTTAAGCCATAAATTGCATTACTTTGAGTCCTACTTTCAATGACTGTTTCATACATGCTTTACTGGCAACATCTTGGAAAATCTTGCAAAATGTAGGGCACTCATTAAATTCTTCAGATGGCGGTTAGAGCAAGAAGCATGTGCAGCAGGAAATGCATATCCATGTTTCAGTGCCTACGGCCCTGAGAAGAAACAATCATCAGCTCTGAGCTGATAAGTACATCGGAGGTGCTTTAACACATGCTCACCCATGAGACATGTCTGCTGTTAGCAGACCAGTGCTCTGCAGTTGGGTGACCAGATTTGCAAAGTGAAACAGGGGAACAGATCGCCACTTTAAGAAGAGTTTTGGGGACATCAGCCAAATGTAAAAAACAATGCAGCACAAGATGACACATTTCAGATGCCTGTGTACCTTAGCAACATAATGATATATGCTACCTCTGTGATAAAGTGCTTTACAACCTTGTAATGCGAATGTAAATTTTAAAGATCTTCCCTGCCCCTAGGCTGATGTGCACCTGAAGCCTGGGGTGGGGGAGGCTTGTTTTTCAGTAGATACTTTTTGATTGGCCAGTGGGTCCAAGAGGTTGTTACATTCTCTGAGCCAGGAGAAGGCTATATAAGCCCTGATGTGTAGCCTTGTTTTGGGACTCACTTTGAGAAGTGTTCTGTGATTTGATCTGAATTCTGGGAAGCCGTTGTTGAGAGTCCCCCGGCTTTAAAAAAACCAGATGTGGAAACCCAGATGTTGACTGGGTATGGATGTAATGGTTGGACAGTTTGGAGGTCTGTCTACTTGATCTGTTTCTGTCTTGATAATTCTGCCTGTGTGCTTTGAAGTTCGGGGTGCTGACCTTTTTCCCCTGAACAAGGTAAACGATATGTGTCTGACTGATTAAAGTAAGCTTGTTAACCCATTTTGAGTTGCTTTCCTTTATCAAAGCAGATCCAAGAACCTGTGTTGGCAGCCACCCTGGGAATGCTGGGGTGCTTGCTGCTACAAACCTACAGAGTACATAAACTACAAACAGTGGCACATATTTTTAATAAAAAATAATCAAGAGTTTTGAGAGGGGAGGGAAGCTTTCTATTTCTTCCTTTTTTTCCTACATCTTTCGCTTAGCTACTAAACTTAAAAAAACATGAAAACATAGAAGAAATAATTTACAACATGTTAAGTGGACTGTCAGATGAAAATAAAAATACAAAACACAATGATGGTCTTAGTTCAAGGTCACACATTGGAATGTGAAGAGTATACACACATACATATACATATGTGTGTATATGTGTATGTATGTGTACATGCATACATACATACGTATACAGAGAGAGAGAGATCTTGAAACCTTGACATCATCAGCTGTGCCACATGGATCAATCGTTAATTCCAAATTGCTGTCTTTGTGTTATTCTTATCTTCTCAACTAGATTGTAGTCAGTTGGAGGAGCCATGTCTTATGTCCCCACCCCACCCTCATTAGACTTTAAGCTCCCTAAGATGAGGACATATTTTCCAAAATGAATTCACCACCATTCTTCTTTGGCCTCATTCAGTTTTGGGCCAGCCTAATTGTTCATCTGCAATATCTGTCCAAGAATTGGATCAGATTAAAGAATTAGATATAAAGCTACAGATTATAGACAAACATTCATTTTTAACCTGTGTCTCCTGCCTTTGCTTGTATCCACAGTGCTTAGCACAGTGCCTGACACATCAGAGGCACTTCATAAATGTTTATGGGGACTTCTGGGAGTAGAACCAAGATGGAGGAGCAGAGGAAGCACTCAACCAACACCTCCCCCACAACCTTCCCCTCAAAACAAATTTAAAATAACACTTCAAATCAAATTCTGGAGTGGCAGAGTCAACAAAATGTCAAGGTAAGATATTCTTCCAGTCCAAGGCAAGCTGGGAGGTTAGAAGTAGAAACAAGGGTGGAGGTCGGTCCAGAGCCCACATGGTTGTAATACCAATTGGGGGTTACTATGTGGTGGCAACAGAAGCAAGAGCAGCTTAGCTCTAAAGCCAGAGATAGTAAGGGGACCTGGGAACTGGTCAGAAATAGATTACAGGGGACTGCTGTGATAGCAAAGGATGTAGGACTAGACACTATTTAGCAACGCCATTGCCTATACTCACTCTTAGGTCAAAGTTCAAGGGCAAAGAGGAGTATTTTAGTTACATGGGGTCAGGGACTGAAAGGAGCAATATTAGTTTTGATTCCAAGGGAACAGGGACCCTGAGGAGCAGTATCAATTGCAATCCCAAGAGATCAGGGCACCATCCTGTTTAAGGATCAGAGCACAAACCAGAAAAGCAGTGACCACACCTCTGTTCAGATCACATCATCTTGGAAGGATCAAAACCCTCCAAACCCCCAGATTTAGCTCAGAATATAGCAGTATAGAAAAATTCTGAAGCTTAAGACAATCCCCCTGCCCCCTATCCCTCCCCCAACACACACATAGACCAGAAACAAAGCCTATCTTTAACATAAATTCAAAGTCTAGAAATAGTCTTGGAAAACGGACAAACAACAACAAAAAAGAACCTGACCATAAAAATCTACTATGATGACAGGGGAGACATAGACACCTACTCAGAAGAAGATAATGAAACCAAAACAGCTGCAAGGAAAGCCTCAAAGGGAAAAAAAAGTGAATTAGAGACAAGTCCAAAGGAAATTCCTGGAAGAGCTGAAAAGTTAATTTTTAAAATCAAATAAGAGGGGTAGAGATAAAATAGGTAAAGAAATTAGAGGATATGAAAATTACAGAAAGACAATTGTTTATTGTTCATCCTTCAATCTCAAAGAAGATCAATGAAATTACAATGTTGGAGTCAGAGAACAATGTGATTGGCTGTGGTTGATAAGTGCAATATGAGTTCAGAAGACACTACCATCTTGGACACGAGTGGTACATTAGAATATTTAGAGTAGAAGTGGCTCTGGTTTTGCATAGCTCATTTTTCCTTTGTTCTTCTACAATTCTGTTTTGCTCATAGAATACAGTAGTCTTCTTTGATATGGGCACACCTGTGCCATTATTTCTCATTTCTCACAGAGAAAAAGTCCTACCAAATTCCTTTTATGATACAAATATGTGATGCCTATATCAGGGAGAGCAAGGGAAAAAAAGAAACTATGCAATACTTTCCTTAATGAGAATCAATGCAAAAATTATAAATAAAACAATACAAAAAGATTACAACAATAAATCACAAAGATCATGCACTATAACCAGGAAGGGTTTATGCCAGGATTTCAGGGTTGGTTCAATATTAGGAAAGCTATCAACTTAACTGATCATATCAATAACAAATACAACAAAAATAATATGATTTTACTAACAAATAGAGAAAAACCTTTTGACAAAATACAAGTCATTGCTATTTAAAAAAATACAGAAAACATAGGATCAAGATAGCATTTCTTAAAATGGTGACTAGAATGTATCTAAAACCAAGAGCAAGTATTATCTATAATGAGGAGAAAATTGAAGCCCTCCCAGTAAAGTCAGAAGTGAAGCAAGGATGTCCATTATCACCACTATTTTTAAATATTGTATTAGAAATGCTAGCTATGGGGTGGCCAGGTAGCACAGCGAGTAAGAGCACTGGCCCCAGAGTCGGGATGACCTGGGATTGAATCTAGGCTCTGATACTTAGCACCACACCCAGAAATAACTGTCCATGTAACCTTGAGCAAGTTACTTAATCCCAATTGCTTTAAAAAAAAAGAAATGCTAGCTATAACAATAAGTCAAAAAAAAAGAAATTGAAGGAATAAAAATACGCAATGAGGAAACAAAACTGTTACTCTTTGCAGATGATATGATGGCATACTTAGAGAACCCTAGAGAATCAAGCTGAAACAATTAACAACTTTAACAAAGTTGCAGGATATAAAATAAACTGACATAAATCATCAGCATTTCTATATACTACCAGTAAAACCCAGCAAGAAGAGATAGAAAGAGTATTTCTATTTAAAATAACTACAGACAATATAAAATACTTGGGTATGTACCTGCCAAGAAAAACCCAGGGACTATATAAACACAATTGTAAAACATTCTTCACACAAATAAATATGAATGTAAAAAATTGGAGAAATAGTCATTGCTCATAGATAGGCCAAGTCAATGTAATAAAAATCACTGTTTTGTCTAAGTTAATTTACTTATTCAGTGCCATGCCACTCAAACTACCAAAGAATTATTTCACAGAGCTATATAAAAATAATAACAAATTTCCTATGGAAGAACAAAAGGTCAAGGAAATCAATTTAGAAAAATGTGAAAGGTGACCTAGCAATACCAGATTTCAAACTATAATCATGAAAACAATCTGGTACTGGCTAAGAAATAGAATGGTGAATCAGTGGAATACATTAGGTACAAAATATATAATAATAAATGACCATAGTAAGATAGTGTTTGATAAACCCAAAGATCCAAGCTTTGGGGTAAGAAATCACCATTGAACAAAAATTACTTAGGAAACTGGAAAACAATTTGGAAGAAACTAGGCACACATCAACATTCCCACCATATATGAAGATAAGGTCAAATGGATACATGATTTAGATCAGCACATGATTTAGATCTCACCCTGGGGTGAGAATGGATCACACATAGTCCAGTGATTGTCCATATGTGGATCCAGGTCGTACTCCTAGGATGCAGTCCCAGAGTGAGGAGAAGTTTGTGGATGCATGGGAGCAGTGACTCTGGTCACAGTTCTAAAGCGGAAACAGTGCTCATGATCATTTTCTTTTACATGTTTATATGATTTGTTATTTGAACTTTTCATAAGTTGGGATTTCATTTTAAAGTCTCCATTTGGGTCTGCATTTTTTTTTTGTTTTTGGTCCTATGATCTGTAAAAGATGTATAAAATCTTTTTGCCCTTTTACATCTGTTTGATATATCTCTATTCTTCTAGCACATAATCAATTCTTTGTAAAGTTCCATATGATACTGAGAAATGTGACTTCTTTTGCAGAGCCATTTAGAAGATGCCAAAAGACTTTTTTTAACTAATTTCTTGAGCAAATTCTTTAGTTACATATTTTCTCTTTTATCTTTCTGTTAGATTTATCCCAAACTGAGAAGGATATTAAAGTCTCTTATTACTATCGTGTTACTGTCAATGTCTTCTTGTATCTCAGATAATGTTTCCTTTATGAATTTGGATTTTAAGACATTTGAAGTACATATGTTTACTGATGATATTAGGCTCTTGTCAGTTATTCATTTCAGCATAATATACTAACTTTGTTTATACCATTTTATTTTTTGAATCTTAGCTTTTGCTTTGTCAGATAGCATGATTGCAATTCTTGTTTTTTTCAAAATTCACTTAACACTTAGTATTTTTTCCATTCCATTAGAGTTTTATTTTGTCTATGTCTTTGTTTTTTCAAGCATTTCTTGTAAGCAACCAATTATAGAGTTTTGTTTTCTTATCCAATTTGTCATTTTTTAAAAATTTCATTGGATATTTAATCTCTTCTCATGTAAAGTTATGAGAGTTAGGTTTAAACTTTATTCCATTTGTCTACAGTAGGGCAATCTTTTTCAGTTTATGATTTTCTCTCTTATGCTATAAATACAGTATTAGGTTCCTTCTGTTACTTTATTGTAACATTTTTTAAGGTGATCCTGTTTTCATTGCCCCTCTTCTCATTTGTTACCCCTTCCCTTTTTAGTTTTGTTTATCAATTTCTTTTCCTCTACTTCTTTTGTCTGGTAATATAATTCTTCTTCCCTTTTATGCTCTCAGTTAATCAGGTAGATTCCCCTTTCCTCTCTTCCTTTTTAATTAGCCATTAGATTTTTTTTTCTTTGCTGGGTTTTTTTTTGGGGGGGGGGAGTTGCATATTTTCCAAAAAGGATTTTTCTCTCTTCATTAGCCATCCTATGTATGTTTACTCTAGAGGCTCATTCTCTGAGTCATGACCCCTATAATTATCTGGTCTCCCTTCATTTTCTGTACTCCTTATGCAATAAAATTCCTGAAGTATCTTCTAGTCTCTCTCCTCTCAGTGTGACACTACCTTATGAAGCTTGCCCCACGGCTTCCCCTTCTATGTTATGCCTCACTCACAGAATGATTTCACTTTTTGCAGGAGTCAGAGAGGACTATGACCCATGACAATACCCCCTCCCCCACCTTGTCCCTGATTATGCATTCCACCACAAATCTATACCCTCCTCCTGGTTACCCTTTTCTCCCTATTTTCCTCAAAATCTTCTCTCTGTGTTCATAGTCTCTCACTCTTCCAGTTGTCCCCAGATTTTTCAGATCCCCCAGACCATATCTAGTCTAAGGTCTTCTTTTGCTACCAAAGAACATCTCTCTTCATCCATAGGAGCATTCATCAGTGAAAGTCTTCCCACCATCAAAGAAAGGTTTCTTTCCTTTCCTTCTTCCACCCTTTTTTCAATCCTTCTCTTCTCACTATGTCTCTGGTAGGCTCTTAGCTTTCTGAGATTATAGGAATCACCTTCCTTCATTGTTAGCCCTTGATTTGATCCTGATACATCACACATTCTTCCTTTGCTCCCTTCCCACCTTCATGAACTCTCCCAGGCTGAAATGCAGACTTACACACACACACACACACACACAATTGATTTATCTATAAGCCAGATGTCACCAGACTCTGTCCAAAATGCTCCAGGCCTGTCTCTTCACTTTTACTTGCACCAGACTTACATATTCTTTTCTGTCTCCTTGTATACATATAGAAAGAATTCTGATAGGTGTCTGCTGTCACTGTGGTTGTACTTACCTGCTTCATTTATTCACTTCTACATTTCTGTTTTCTAAGGTATTGAAAAAGCAAGTAATCTATTCAGTTTTGATTTATTTTCTTTTTATTTCATTTTTTTTTTGGTGGAAAAGGCAAGGCATTTGGGGTTAAGTGACTTGCCCAAGGTTACACAGCTAGTAGTGTGTCAAGTATCTAAATTTGCACTCAGGTCCTCCTGACTCCAGGGCTGATGCTCTACTCACTTTGATGTTTTTTTCTGAATGTTTCAAATGCTTCTTCATTAATGAACTACATCTTTTTTTTGCTATGGTTAAGCTCAGGTTTGCAGAGTAGGTTGCCTTGAGCTGTATCCTTAGCTTCATCACTATTTGAAACCTATTATTCTACTCCCCCTACATTTTTATGGTGGTTGCAGAATAGTATTGTTTTATTTCAATTTCCTTTCATTTGTATTAGAAAATCTTTCTCTGGTTGCTTACAGAATTTGTTGTTTCTGAACTGAATTGTTAAATTTAACCATTATGTGTCTTGGAGACTGCAGCTTTGTTTTTGTTTTCTTCAGGTGATCTATGAATTCTTTCAATTGTTATTACATTTTCTACATTTGGAAGTTCTGAGCAGTTCTGTCTATGATTTCTTGTATTTTGGTTATACAGTAGTTTTTTTTTTTGTTCGTTTGTTTTGGTCATGTTCTTCGAGGAGACCTATAAACTTTAAGTTGTTCTTATGCATCCTGTCTTCAGGATCAGTGTGATTTTCTTGCATAGTGAGCATATTTTCTTTTAATGTTACTGTTTTTGCTTCTTTTTTTCCTATAGCATCCTTCACTTCTGTATATTTGTATATGCTGTTTTCTTATCTGTTTCTTCGATGAGACTTAAACCATCACAGATTCTAGGTTTTTCGATTTTGCCCATTATTTTTATTGTACAAGTCACAAATTCTGGCCCTTTATTTCTCCTTTCTCTTTTTAACCACTCAGGAACAGAGTGTTTTCACTCCGTGTACTCACATTCATACACACACTGTGAGTTGAGGTTTATTTACATCAATGTCAGTGAGATAGATGAATGAGAAATTTAGAAGTTTCTTTCTTCTCACTATTGATCCTTGCTTCCTGGTTCTGAAAAAATTAGTTGCCATTTTGATTTTGCATGACTCTGTAGGTCTACCCTATAACTTTCCTCAGTGCCTATGTCTTCTCACCCTAGAACATCCTCCTACTATGCCAGCCTCCTTCTCCCATTGATGGTTTCCTCTTTTCACCTCCATTTTAGGGAGGGGCCCCAGTTCACAACCTTTTTTCTCCTTCTAGTTCTCTTTCTGACTATTTAGATTTCAACACCATGCCTCCACATGAGCACCACACACACACACACACACACACACACACACACACACACATTTTTGAGCTCCTTTTTATGTATTTTCATTAGAGTGTAAGCTCCTTGAAGGCAGGAAGAAATTTTCTTTTTCTTTGATTTGTATTTCTACCATTTAGCACAGTGTCAATGACATAAAAGAAAAAGGAGTGTCTAGTAGCAAATCTCAGAATTATAAAACTTCTTGGTGACCTTCTTATCCAGCCCATATCTAAGAAGAATCCCTTCTATAACATCTATGACAAATGACCATACAACCTCCAATAATAAAAAAAACTGCCATAGGCAACTTTTCAAATTATAGACTGGGTTTCTTCCTCTCCAGCCATATCTTAGCTACTGAGCCAATTATTTCTATGGGAGAAGAAAGAAGGGACAGTGCATAGTGAGGCACCTTTTATGTGTTCCATAGATTGTACCTGTGGGAAAAAAATGCAATGAGCTTTCTTGTGGCCTCCAATCTAAGGCAAGAATAGTAACCTAGGCCAACAACAAAAAAGGAAGAAAAAAAACAGGGTTTGTCAAACCACTTCTATGGAACCATTGATATTTTGATGAAATAGTTCAAGTTAATGCCTTTGCCTTTGTATTCAGGTCAAAGTACTTTAGTGTGACCTAATTCTATTAAATGCTCTGTGGACTTAGCTGGGAGTGGGATGTTAATTCCTTATTAATTGGGAAATCACCATTTCTGACTGATGACACTGAAAAGGGAAGAAAATGAAATCGGTGCTAATTCAGGAAAGGGATTAATTAATGAGGGAGTAGAAGAAGTGGGGTGAGACTGTGGATCAAACCGGAACAGTCTTGTTTTAGGAGCAGAAGGGAAGGGGAAGTGATAGGGGACACACAAGACCACCTGATGTAGTATAAAGATTGAGAGAAAAGTCCTGAAATTACTAAGAAAGGAGACATTTGTTCAAGCCTTGGTTCTGTCACTAACTACCTAGGTGACCAGTGCTTGATATAAAATCTTTGGGATCCTTTCATTCATCAAGCATCAATTATGCACTTATCAGATCATCCCTGTCTAACTGTTGTCTTGCTTCTGTAAATCAGTTTTGGCTGATGCATTGGTCATGCTGCGCTTCCAAGGTCTGGGAGACAAAGAGGGATCCCACGGGCCTTCATGAATGGTTCTGCTAAAAATCATTTTCCTTTTCTCATTATAGGTGACATTTTTGAGGCCAAGCATTTGTGACTGCCTCTGTTAGCCTCTTACACAGGGCTGGTAGTAAGGTCTAAAACACAGAAGGGAACATGGAAGAGAGGGGAATATAGCTACAGAGTTGCAATGATAGAAGTAGGGAAACAGCTTCAGCCTTGCCTGATTACACCTGGGACAAAGAATATAGTCACTTAAGAGAAAAGAAAGAAATGTAAAAGAGCGATTTTTTAGCTGCACAGCTGGCCTGTCTTAGACAGTAAACATCTTTCCCAATGACTTTGTCTTTTCCCATTACTTATTAGTTGACAGTCCCCCCCCCACATCTCACAATTGTCTATTCCATTAAAGAAATATTAGGAACAAAAGATCCCAGAAAAGGAGAAGTGAATTGGGAGATTCTATAGCCAACTGTTCCTTTTTATTTTTTAATCTCATCTTCTTTTTCCAGACTTTCTATAGAATTTCTTCAACCTCTGGAATCACAAAATGTCATGAGTTAGAGGAGACCTGTATGTTGTTCCCCTTTGCAAGTTCACGGTGGTTTGCATCATATTGCTAATTATGAGAGCTAGCTTACAAAGCATAATCAAGGACATAGAAAAGGAAAGTCATCAGGAAAGGAATTAGGTTGGCTCCTCATGTAACAAGAGTGTGAGAAGACAACCCAAGCATTGTAGTGATATCCACAGAATATTTCAAATAGCAGGGGAAATGTCTTTAATACATCAGGCAGATCCTCTGGGGAGAATTTGTAGAAGCACAAAAGCAAGAATTGCATATAATGAGAAGACCTGGATAAGTGGTTGATTATAAGTAGCAGAGAAGGGAAAACTTAAGTTTGAGATAATAGATCCATAAAAATGTTCAAGGAAGTACAAATTCATAACTATGCCTTTTCTCCTTATTAATACCTATATTGGTATAGGAGTAAAATGCCAAAGTTTTATCAACCTCAGCCTACCCAGATTTAACCTAATCTGCTGGACAATGGGATCAAAGATTTAGAACTAGAAGGAACCTCTGAGTCCATCTAATCCAAGTCATTCATTCTACAGAAGGCTTTGAGATGTTACTCGTCCAGGATCACACAGAGGCAGGATCCAAATCTTCCTGGCTCAAAATCTAATGTTTTAGCCTCTATGCCCTGCCGCTTCTCAAGTCCAGGGTGGCTGTGTCATTTAGTGCTGAGCAGAGCACAGGTCAAGCGCAAGTCTATTATCACTACTCAAATAAGGGCAGCAAACACATGTCCTATTGTCCTTGAGTTAGTGTGGCAATATCTTGTCACATAAAGGATAAGAATGTTGGTGGGGAATGGGATGTTCTTGTAATTATTGTTAATAGTCAGATAATACTTCAATGCCTCAAGGATCTTTGATTTTGGTGATGTCCTGTGCATTGTAAGAGCCCTGAGGGCAAAAGCTATCTCACTTTGATTTTTAAATCCAAAATGCCTGGCACATAACAGGAACGTAATAAATTCTTATTGACTTATTGAGTACTCTCTCCACTGACCCCCAACAGCAATTCCTGTCTGTACCATTCCATATAGGGGCTTTCAGAGTTAGTGGGGGCAAGGGAAGGGGAATTTACCACATACAACTCAGCACTTCTCTGCACTTTCCTAGGCTGGTTCTCAGGCAAAAGATAAACCCTTTTTCAGCTCTCTAGGACCTGATAGAGTTCATGTTCTGCTGGAATAAATCTTGAAAACACAGAGTTGCCTCCATACCAACTGAATAGAATTTTATCGAAGATTAGGCGAGTAAAACAGTTATTCCTATGCCAGGAAATTCTTTCCTCATACCTTATTTGAACCTCAACTCTTCTTAACTTAAGGATTCTTAGAAGTAGGACATGCTGAAGTTCAGAGTCTTTCTCTTTACGAGGGAATCACAACTTAGACTAAATACTCGATGTTGGGTCGTACAGTATAGAAAGATGTATGGGGCCTGTGTTTTCACTGGCATAGAGAATTCCTAGGAGAGGAAAATCCCTCCAACACTGCCGGTTGACACTTTTTCTGCTAAGTATGGTTTTGAAGAGTTTCTCTCCGAACCAAGAGGTAACATGATTGATCAAAAATGTAGGTGGTAGGGGCGGCTAGGTGGCACAGTGAGTAAAACGCCGGCCCCGCAGTCAGGAGGACCCCAGTTCCATTCCAGCCTCAGACACTTAAGACCCACACAAAATTAAAAAAAAAAAAACTAGCCATGTAACCTTGGGCAAGTTACTTAATCTCAATTGCCCGCCAAAAGGCAAAAAAAAAAAATGTAGGTGGCACAGTTGGTGCAGTGAATAAAGAACCAGAGCTGGAGTCAGGAAGACCTGGGTTTGAATTCTGCCTCAGACACTGGCTTCGTAACCCAGTTATGTTCATCAATCTGTGCTTCAGGTTCCTTATATGTACAATGGAAATAGCAACTAACTCAGAGCTATTGTGAGGATGAAACAACATTTAAATCATTCTATAGACCCAAAAGTTATGCACTAATGCTAATTATTATCACGATTGCTGTTGCTGTTGTTATTTTTATTATTATATCCCTATGTTGGAAGCAGGACTTGAACCCACATCTTCCTGGCTCTGAGGCTAGCTCTCTAGGATGCTATGCTGCCTGATACATTGGCTCACATATGAGACATGTCATCCTTCCCTCTCTAATCTTGCTTTCTAGCCTTTTTTTCCATGTTGCTACACCTAAGGAGGGTGAATGGCAATTATAGATAATCAGTGATACTTTGGGCCCCCATCCTCCCTATTCACTTGCCCTTTGTATAACTGGAAAATTACTACAGGTGTGCTTAGAGTTCAGAAATGGAGCACATTTGTGCTTTTTCAGGGCCAAAGCAACAGCCAAACACCCCCTCTCTCATTTACATTTTGCAAAAAGCAGCTGAGACAACAAATTGTATTGCTCTAGGCAGAAATTAAAGCATTCTTTGTGTAAACACAATAAAAATAAGGAGTCTGGGAGATGCATACAGAAAAATAAAAGTCATAAGCCCATTTGATATTGGCAATAATTCTAATCTGCAACCAGCATTGTAAGGTAGTTTGCTGCAAATGCTTTCTGCAAAGCCTAGAAATAACAACATGCATATACATGAAGCTCAGATAATAATACTCAATAACTCCTACTACTGTTCATAATCTCTTTTTTATTCCATGCCCTTGTTCTCCCATTAAATCAGGATACAAAAAGAGAAAAAAGAAAACTTAAATATAATACCATCCTTGGGCAAGAGAATTGGATTAGAGGATCATGACATTAAAAAAGTACCATCTTAACCCCGTCTCTTTCCATTTCCTACTCCTCCATGATATGCAACTAGAATCTTATTCTCCTGTCCCTAAAATCCAGCCCCTCCTCCCTCTTGCTCAACTTCATTCCCATATGTCTGTTAAAGGTCCTTAGTACGGTATTCATCTCTTTGCATAGGCTCATTATTAATCTTTGTCTTTCTTGGGAAACCTTCAATTTTTCATGCTTTTTCTGAATCTGACCATAATAGCTGCCACGGGAGTGTCAAAAGTCACTATACTCCCCTGATTGTACTTCTCGGACTGCTGTGCTGTATTTTTTTTTTCCAGAGCGAGTTGCCTAAAATGGCTTAAGTCAAGGATTGCAGGAGCTTTCATCCTCTCTGGAGGAAAAGGTGGTGACCTAAAGAAAAGCATCTGGAATTTTCAGAGGCTTTCCTAAGTACTGATTTGTGACAGTAATTTAATTGAAATTCTAAGTGGGATGTTTATTTCATTTTGGTTTATATCCCAACAGAGGATTTAAATTCATGGACCAGATAAAAGACTAAGGCCTTCACAGATGTCTGGAACTAGAATATTGCTTTTTTAATCCACTCAATCTAATGGACTAGTCTTAAATTTCTATAGGAGAGTAGGAAGAAAAGTTCCCCCTTTATGGGTTTACTCCAAATGTAAAGTCAAAACCATAATTATGTAGGGTTTTAAAATCATAGGACCCCAGGGTTGGGGCTAGAAGAGACCTTAGAGACCATGGAGCCAGTCACTCAATGTATGTTTACTTGGATGCAACAAAAAGGATAAGGCCTTACACCAGAAGGGATGCAAGGCCAGAAAAGAGAAGGGGTCACATACATGAGATATTATAAAGGTAAAAAATTACCAAATGGGACTTGGCAGTTGATTGGATATGAAAGGCAAGGCATCTAGGATGGCACCTGTTGTAGACCTGATTAACCAGGAGGATACTGGTACCCTCAACAGTAGTAGGAAGAGGACAAGATTTGGAGAAAGGCGAGTTCATTTTTAGACACATCAAGTTTAAGAAGTATACAAGATATTTGGCTCAAGATGTCAAATAGACAGTTGAAAAGGAAAGACTGGAGATCAAGAAAGGTTAGATTAAAAAATGATTTAAAAATTCTCATTAAAAAAAGGAGAATCATCTGCATAGAGATGATAACAGAATCTGTGGAAGCTGATGACCAAGTGAAATTTCATGGAATGTGAGAAAGAAAAGATGAGAGAGCCCAGGACAGAGCCTTGCGGTATGCCTATAGATAGCGGACCTGACTTGGATGGAGATCAACAAAGGAAGAATGTCAGACAGGTAGGAAGAGAACCAGGAGAGAAGAAGGAAGTCATGTCACAAAAACAAGAGAAAAGAGAATATCAAAGAGAAGAGGGTGATAAATAGTGCCAAAGACTACAGAAAGGATAAGAAGGAAGAGAAATGGAAAAAGACCAGTAGATTTGACAACTAAGAGGTGACTGTCAGTGCTGGAGAGAAGAATACTTTCAGTGGAATGAAATTGGAAACCAGACTACAGAGAATTAAATACAGCAACAATAAGAAAAAAATACCCCACAATCCTCCAACTCAATAGATATTGTGGGCTAGAAGGAAACAGAGAATGGTAGCAGAGGGGGAAAATAATAAATGACATCAACACTGTACCCAAAACCCTCTAGCCCCAGAAAGCTGGAATTATCACAATTCTCACTGAGTAGGACCAAGGTGCTATAGAAAATAAAGTTCTGAACTACCCCATTTTCAAATTCAACATATTATTTTGGATTCAAGATTTCAAGGAAATTTTCCCAGGTATTTTCTTTTCTTTTCTTTTCTTTTTTTTTTTTTTTTTGGATCTAGCCTTCTCTCATTTTATCTTATTTTTTTCAAATGCTTTAATAACTTCTGATTTAAATCATTCATTTCTGCCAGATTTTGAGTTACAAATTTTCTCCCTGTTTTTCTCCTACCCACCGCCCCAAAATAGCAGTCCCACAGGATATCCCCTCCTCCAATCTGCTCTCTCCCATATCTTCTCCCATACCCTCTTTGACTTTTCTAGTAGAGCATGGTAGATCTCTATGCCCTAGTGCTTTTATATCTTGTTTCCAAATTACATGTAAAATAGTATTAATAATAGTATATATATATATATATATATATGCATATATATTTAAACATTTGATTTTAAAACTTTGAATTCCAGATTCATTCCCTTCCTCCCTTGTCACCCACCCTTACTGGGAAGATAAGCAATTCAGTATAGTTTGTACATGTGGAGCTAATGCAAAACATTACCATAGTAGATACATTATAAAAGACTGACTATATTTCCCTCCCTCCTATCCCACCTCCCACTTGTTCTATTCTCTACTTTGATCCTGTCCCTTTTCAAAAGTTGGTGCTTCCAAATTCCCTCCCCCTCAGCCTGCCCTCCCTCCATCCCCCCCCTCTCATCCCCTTCCTACCTACTCTCTTGTAGGGTGAGATACCCTATTTAGTGTGTATGTCAGTCCCTCCCCGAGCCAAATTCAATGAGAATAAGGTTAGCCCATTCCCTTTTGCCTTCCTATTCTTCTCCTCCATTGCAACCATTTTCCCTTGTCTCTTCTGATAGTTTACCCCATTCTGTCTCTCCCCATCTCCTCTTGTTATATTCCTCTCTCACCTCTTAATTTCCCCTTTTAAGTTTCATCCCTTCCTATTAAATTGGTCCTTTGCCTTCTATCTATGTATACCTGTAAACATATATACACTTGGTCACATATGTATTCATATGCCCATATACCCTCCGATATAGACATGTATGTGTGTGTGTATATTTCTATTCCCTTCAACTATTTTCATATGGAGAAAAGTTTCATAACTTACAATTATCATTTTTCCATGTAGCAATGTTAACAGTTCAACTCTGATAAGTTCCTTATGATTTCTTTTCCCTGTTTACCTTCTCATGCTTCTCTTGCTTCTGGTATCTGAATGTCAAATTTTCTATTAACTCTGGTTTTTTCATCAAGAATGCTTGAAAGTCCTCTATTCCACTGAATGACCATATTTTCCCCTGAAACATGATACTCAGTTTTGCTGGGTAGGTGACTCTTGGTTTTAATTCCAGCTCCTTTGACCTCCGAAATATCATATTCCAAGCCCTTTGATCCCTCCGTGTAGAAGCTGCCAGAACCTGAGTTATCCTGATTGTGTTTCCACAATATTCAAATTGTTTCTTCCTGGCTGCTTGTAATATTCTCTCCTTGATCTGGGAATTTCGGAACCTGGCTATAATATTCCTAGGAGTTTTCTTTTGGGGATCTTTTTCAGGAGGTGATCATTGGATTCTTTCAACCTCTATTTTGCCCTCTGGTTCTAAAACATCAGGGCAGTTTTCTTTGAGAATTTCTTGGAGGATGATTTCTAGGTTCTTTCTTTGATCATGGCTTTCAGGTAGTCCAATAATTTTTAAATTATCTCTCCTGGATTTATTTTCCAGGTCAGTGGTTTTTCCCATGAGATATTTCACATTGCCTTCTATTCTTTCATTTGTTTGGATCTGTTTAACAGCATCTTGATTTCTCATAAAGTCATTAGCTTCCATTTGCTCCAGTCTAATTCTGAAGCAATGATTCTCCTGATTGAGCTTTTGAGATTCTTTTCCCATCTAGGAAATTCAGCTTTTTAAGGCATTCTTCTCCTCATTGGCTTTTTGAGCCTCTTTTGCCATCTGAGTTAGTCTATTTTTGTAATGTATTATTTTCCTCAGTCAGGCTGTTGACTCTCATTTCATAATTTTCTTGCACCGTTCTCATTTCTCTTCCCAATTTTTCCTCCACTTCTCTTATTTGCTTCTTAAGGTCCTCTATGGCCTGCAACTATGGCCTGCAACCAGCTTGTATTTTTCTTGGAAGCTATTGGTGCAAGAGTTCTGACTTCACTGTCTTCCTCCTGTTCCATGCTTTGATCCTTTTTGTCACCAAAATAGGAGTCTAATGTTGGATTCTTCTGTTTGCTTTGCTTCCTTTGCCTGGTCATGTTGCCCCTCAGTCACTTGACCCCTGGGCTTTTTGCCAGAGTAGGACTCTGTCACCAGACAGGGGGGCTTCGTTCCAAATGCTGGGGTTTTCTCAGCTGCCAGAGGTATTAGTCAGGTGCTCTCTCTAAAGCCTCCACACACTCTGGCAAGCTGGTCACACACCCTAGGACCTCCACCATAGACTGCAATCCAGATCCAAGCAGTTTAAAGCAAGAGCAATTACCCCTCAGACTGGTCACTTTGTCCCTCTACATGCTGCAGCCCAGGAGCTGTAGCTGCCCTGAGGCGGCTACGCCATGGCGCCTCAGTGGCTTCCTGCCCTGGGGGAAGAGGCCGACTCACTCCCAACTACTGGATCCCAAAGTCCACACTGAACTGACCTCTCACTTTGTCCTTAGCGTCTATGTGTTGATAATTCTGGAAACTGCCACAGCTGCTGGTGATCTGGAGTCCCTCCAGCCGGTGCTTGGTCAGGCCACCTAGGGCTAAAACCTCTGGCTTGTGTGAGGCTGGGGTTGGCTCCCAGAGCACTGTGCTGGCCGATTCCTGCCAGCCTGCCAGGCTGTCCTCAGCAGTAGGTTAGCTTCTCTGTGTCATTTTGTGTGTTCTGTAGTTCCAAAGTTTGTTCAGAGTCCCCTTTTACATGAACTGGAGGTGATGGGAGCTGGAGCCACCTGGAGGTCCTGTTTCTACACTCCTAGCTATTTTCAAACCATTACATTCATACTCTGATTCTCTTCATCCTGCCACTATCAGAACTTGGACTCACCCTCTTCTCTGATAGGTGAAATTTTATATTATGTTACCTGGAGCTAGGCCACCATATCATCACTCAGCTATTTTTGAACCATACTACCCTATACGCTGGCCCTCTTTGACTTCCTCCATGTATACTTTCTCTTGAAATCTAGTTGCCTTTTACATGTTGCTTCCTCCGACTGTCTAGCTTCCTTGTTTTTGTATTTCCCACACTTAGCATACTTACTAGAAAAATAAGTGTTTAATAAATACTTTTTCATTTGATCAAATAGAAACAAAACCTCAGAATAAGTTGATCAAACTACAGAGTTGTTTGCTTTTCATTTGTTTGTTTTGGTAATATAAAAAATGTGTTGACATACTCATTCAAGAAAGATACAAAAATACATAAGCACATATGCTTCTTAATAGGGGAAGATTCGATATTAATAAAGAAGGAATTGACATCATTTAAGAAGGTACAAAACAAAATAAAGAAATTACTTGGAATTATTCATGAAAAAATAGAAATCTATGGATTCAATAAGAAACAGAATTGTGCTATTAGAAGAAAAAACATAACAGGAAAAAATCAGCAAGACAACCTCAAAAATCAAAGCAACTGGAAGAAAACTTGCTGATTTTGTTATCAAATAGTATAGAACAGAGCTCAGAAAGATAACTTAAATTATTGGACTTTCTCAAAAATATAAAGGAAAAAATCAGACCATTATAATCAGAAAATCATACAGAATATTTCCCTAAATTATTAAAATTGACTTCCATTTAAATGTCTCTCATCATTCTAGATACTCAAAACTATGCCCTTGAACTACAAGGTGGTTGTTATTGTTGTCTTTTTCCTTCATTTTCTTTCTTTCTTTTCTTTTTTTTGCTTTTTGGAAGGCAATTTGGGTTAAGTAACTTGCCCAAAGTTACATGGCTAGTGTGTGTGTGTGTGTGTGTGTGTGTGTGTGTGTGTGTTAAGTGTCTGAGGCTAGAACTGAAATCAGGTCTTCCTGACTCAGGGGCCAGAGCTTTACTCACTGAGCCACCTAGCTACTCCCTAAATTAGCTCTTTGTCCTTCATTGTCAAAGAAGACCATGACATTAGAGAAATAATGACATGATTTGCAGTTGACTTTGATTTGAGGGAAGGAAGGCTATGCAAGGTCACCAGCCTCTCACTTTCTCCTCCAGAGCCCCTTTGGGCTGAGACCCTTTCAGGATCTCACTTTGAGTGAGGTAAGGCCCATTCAGTGAATAGGCCTCTTTAAGAAGTGAGTCAAGGGATGGCCCCTTTAATTAGAAAAATAAGAAGGAAAAAAAAATCAAACTGGGAGGGGAAGATCCTCAGGGTTGCTGTTCCAAAGAGAAACAGTTACCATCAACATTCACTGTAAGCCAGGAGGGCCCAAAATATAGCCATTAAGTGGAACTTGGGCAGGGACCTACTGTGGTCCAATCTGGGAACTTCAGAGTGAAATGGGTTTAAGAAGGAAGGAAGGAAGGAAGGAAGGAAGGAAGGAAGGAAGGAAGGAAGGAAGGAAGGAAGGAAGGAAGGAAGGAAGGAAGGAAGGAAGGAAGGAAGGAAGGAAGGAAGGGAAAAGAAAAAGAAATCTAGTCAGTAAGGAGAGGAAAAGGAGAGGGAGAGGATGAGCTGAGTTACCCAGCTCTCTGTGTCCCCATTCAAGCAGCACAGACTAAGTGAGTGAACTACAAGGAATGAAGAGGACAAAGAGGAAATGTATTTTTTTTCCTAATAAAACAAGTAGAATGTACAATAGTGGAAAAATCATGCTAATTAACTCTAAACTTGAACTGAATATAAGTGATTTAAATTCACCTATATAAGGAAAATGGCTGCAAAATATATTTTAAAAATATAAAGCAATAATTCAATTTGATAAATATTTATTGAGTGAATACTAAATAAAAGGATACAAATAAAAAAGATAGACCTACCCTCAAAGAATTTTGAATCTAAGGAGAGAACACAATAAACAAAAGAAAAAAGGAAAAGTGGAAAGGGTGGGAAAAGACACAAATGGGTGTAACTACTTGGGGGGGGAGGCGTCTTGTTCTCCAGATTTGAAACCAAGCAGACTTGACTATAGGAAACACACCCTAAACTTAGAAATTTAAAATAAGAGGTTAGAATATACTATATTTCAGCACATTCCAAAGTGTCAGGAGTTGCAGCTATGACAAAGAAAAAAGCCTGATTTCAAATTAGGAACCATTTAAAGAGATAAATGAGAACCACATCATACTTAAAGGTATCATTGACAATGAAAAAGCATCAATAATATATGTATATATATATATGTATGTATGTGTATATATATGTATAATTTCATTTCCAAGTATCAATAGTTTTAAAGGTAACATTCATGGAATTATAAATCTTGCAAGGATGTCAGAGCCCATGTAGTTCAATGCTCTCATTGGTAATATGAGCCAACTGAGGGACTTGCTCAAGGTCACACAGGTGGAATCTGAAACCAGGTCATTTAAATCTAGAGTTAGGGTTCATTCTACTGAACCACCAACTTAACTGATTTGCAAAAACTTTTAAATTAAAAACAATAATAGAAGATTTCAATGCCCCACTTATGGAATATGACAAATTAAAATGAAAAGCAGACAATAAAGAAATTGCATATTTGAGCAGAATGGATTTTAAAACTATTTGAAAGCTATATGGAGAGAATTCCATGGGAATAATAGAATATTTTTGTTCATATGTACATGGAATTTCCACAAAAAATTGACTTACCTCTATGGAAAAAGAACTTAAAAATAAATTCAGAAACACAGAGATGATAAGTATTAGTTTTAAAAACCATAACACCATAAAAATGACAAACATTGAAGAGAATATCATTAATAGATGAAGGTCTTTATTGAGATTCAGAGATGAATTACAGGTCAAATAAATTTAAAAAACACTTGTATTAAAGATAATTATAATACTAATGTACATCAAAATAATGAGATTGAGTAAAGACATTCTAAGAAGCAAATTTATATCCAAGAAAGTTTATTTGTGACAAGAAAATTAGAAGATTAAGTTGCTTATAAGTTAAAATGCTAGAAATAAGCATAAAAAGCATAAAACAAATTATCAAAATTGAAAGTAAAAGACCAATAGTGGAATTAATAAATGAAATAAAATGAAGTTTTAAAGACCAATAAAATGGATAAACCACTAATAAATGTAATAAAATATAAAAAGGAAAACTAGCTTTCCCAAGTCAAAAGTGAAAAGGCCAAGACTACAACACATAAAGAAAAAAATTAAGAAAATTATCAAAGATCATTAGAGTTATGTCTCAAAAAATTCAGAATATGAAAGAATTGGATTAATATTTACAAAAACAAATACAAATGTATCAAGAATCTATGAATTCATCAGTGTGAAAAAATCCTTGTTCTTGGACTCCCTCCACAAAAAGTTTGCAACCTATCTATGATTTACTTAGTACCAATAATATTGGCAGATACATTCTTGGGAATTGCCTAAATCACACAGAGATTATTTGACTTAAAGACTAGCAATGCAAGCATTTTAAATAAAATACTGGTGAATAAAATATATCAACATGCCTAAAATTTTTTATTGCAACTTTTCTGTTTGGATGGCATTCCAATTTGACTCATACCAGGAGGGGACAGATAGTTTAATACTAAGAAAACAGATTATAATAAATCATATTAATAATGACCACATGATTATATAAATACATATGGGAAAACATTTGATAAAACATAGCACATATTTATATTAAAAAAACACAAAAATAATTTAACTGAATCCACAGGCCAGCACAATCTTTAATGGACTAACAATAAATCAAAGCTTTCCATTCTATAACCATTCCTACTAATTTTTATATTAAAAGTGCTAGATTTCAAAAAGACAAGAAAAAGAAATTATAGGAATACGCATGGGCAAGAAATAATTCTATATGTTAATTTAGAAAACACAAAATGACAACAAAAAGTATAATAAATAGTTTTAATAAAATACTAGAATGTAATAACCCCATAAAGTCATTATTTCTATAGGTTATTAACAAAAGTAAATTAATGAACAAAATATAAATAATAACTAAAATAATAAAAATAGACAAAGATTCAGAAATTAACCTTCCGATATATGATTTATATAAAGATAACTATAAAACATTTTTAAAAAAATAAATGAGAAACAAAATAAGGAGACATTCAATATGTTTAACTAGTTTGAATTAATATAGTAAAATGAAAAGCACTTTGGTCTAAAACTGAATTAAAGAAACACTTAAAAATTATTTGAGTTGGATAGCAATTTGAAAAAGAGGTAGAAATGGGAGTAGACAGACATAAATTCTAAATGGAACAATAAATACTTGAATCATTTAGAAACTAGAAGATTATGAAATGGCATATCTCTCACAATTGCTGCAACAGGGAAAATCTTCAATATTCATGATTTAGACAGAATTATGAGTAGAAAGAATACGGGACTTGGACTCAAGATAGGCCTGTACTTGAATGCTGCCTCTAAAACCTAGTAGTTATATGACTGTAGGCAAATCACCTATGAGCTCTGGTTCCATATCTATAAAATTTAGGCAATAACATTGGCAGTGTCAATTTGACAGGGTTGTAAGGCTCAAATGAGGTAATGAATGCATATATATATTTTTTTTTGCAAATCTTAAGATATATGACTATCAGTTAGTATGACAATATGCACATTTAATCTTAGTGCCTAAGACATCTAGGTGGTACAGTAGTTAACACTAGATTTGGAATCAGGAAGGCCCAAACTCAAATTCATCCTTTGATAATTACTAGCTTTGTGATTCCAGGTAACTAATTTAAAGGTCCTTAGCCTCAATTTTCATCTGCAAAATGAGAATAATAATAGCATCCACTTTACAAGGTTATTCTGAAGATCAAATGAGATGACATTAAAGTCCTTCCAAACCTTAAAGTGGCATATTATGATTACTTACTATTGTAATTATTTTTAATGCCATATGATCAAAATACCAGTGGGACATTTCATAGAAGTAAAAGAATGTTAAATTTATGTGGAGAAATAACAGATCAAAAATATTAAGAGAATCTATGGTACAGAACAGAAGAAAACAACTTGTATTTTTCTATAAAGTAGTACTTGTTAAAATTATGCATTAGACCTAGAATAATTGATCAATGGAATGGATTATAGAATTATAATCTATAACCAAATGCACATACAATAGATTAATGTTAAATAAATATAATCTCAAAACACCAGAGGAGATATTCATTATTCAATAGCTAGTAACTATTAAGAACATTGGAATGTGATTTGGAAAAAAAGCCTGGGGGAACTGGGGGAAGAAATTAGGCAGACATATCAACATAGATGATTATAATAAATTCTAAATAAAGCAATGATCTAAATATTTTTAATCATTTAAAATTAGATGGTAATGAAATGTTACATCTCACAATTGCTGGGAAGGAGAAAATATTTATTATTCATGAATTAGAAAGAATTATGAGACAAATTGATGAATTTGATTATATAGAAACAAAAAGCTTTCATGGTTTAAAAAAAAGCAATGAATACATAATAGGAAAAAAAAAGAAACAGACTAGGGAAAATCTTTTCAAATAAACATTTTCTATACAAGTTTGGCATTCAAAATCTTTCAGGATGTATATAGCCAGAGGCTTCAGAAATAAAGATGTCATGATTCCACTTTATTCTGCTTTCATCAAACCTTTTCTAGACATTTAAGAAGCCCAGAGAGTGTCCAGAGAGGAGTATTCAGGATGGTGAAAAGACTTAAGTTCATGTTGTTAGTTGAAGGAACTGGGGAACAGGAGTCTGAGGAGAAGACTCAGAGTGATATGAGGTATCTTCAAGCATTTGAAAAGCTGTCATGTGGGGGGGGAAGGAAATCATCTTTGTTCTGTTTGGTTCAGTAATGGAGTTGGAAGGAACAGTAAATGGAATTACAAAGAAGTGATTTTAATCTTGATGTCAGGAAAAACTTCCTGGCAATTAAAAGCATCCAGAAGTGGGACAAGCTTTAAGAGGTCATAGGTTCCATCTTCTTGTCCACCTTCAATCAGAGACTGAATGAATGTTTATTGAAGATTCCTTTCATATATTGAATGAACTTGATGACCATGTGATACTGGGATTCGTAGGAGTGCTGGCTGTCCTTTAAGCTTTTTCTGTCTCTATCAAAGGGGCTAGATAAGATGCCATAGATCAGAGCCTCCAAGAGGTGCTGGTAACATTCTCTTCTAACAGTTAAAAAATGTGTGATCCCTTGAAAATTGTACTGAGTGCACAAGTAGTGCAGGTTAGTACTTAACATCATAGGTTTAAAGTTGTGTACAGTAAATACTATATTGATGGGTCACATATTGAGGATGATGAATTAAATTTAATGTGTACTGTATTATCAGGTATCAGCACTTCTCAAAAGCAGTGCTTGGCCCCATACAAGAAAAAACAGCAATGCTATGCGTGGCATTCTTGCCCATCACCCCACAGGTGTCATATATCTGTTGATAATTGCCCAGCAAACTCCAAGCAATTTTGGCACAATCCCATCACATCTGTACTTTCAATCATCCCATCCTACTTGTGGGAACAGGCATTCTGGGGTTTATTGGTTCTAATTCTGGGCTCAAAGACACCATGGGGAAATAAAACTGTCTTGAGCCAGGCTACTGTGTGAACTGAAGCTCTGGAATTGTCTCTTTCCCCTCCGTATGTTTGAAGGAAGAGTGTAAGACACAAAATTGGATGAATTCAACTGAAATATGTTTAAAGTTCATGAGTATCAAAGGACTATTTTTTTAGCATCCCAATAATAGGAAGTCAAGTAAACAATAATTATTAAGAACTTAGTATGTGTCAGGTTTGTTCCAAAGTGCTTGGAATACAAATACAAGCAGAAAAATAAGACAGTTCTTGCCTTCAAGGAGCTTACATTCTAATGGGGTAAAGCATTGAAGGAACATGAAAAGGAGGACAGGAATGGAGTAGAGAGAAAAAGGCACTTTTGAGGGGTCATGGCAAAGAAAGAAGTACAGTCAGGAGCAGAGCCCAAAGAAGAATGGAGTAAACATTGAAGACCCAGACTCTTCTGTGAAATGGAGTTTCCTGGAGGAGATGAGGAAGAAATCTCAGGGTCAGAGAAATCTCCCAGGTGATAAGGCTTCTGGGGAGTGGTAAAGAAAAAATACAGAGTCAAGAACAGGGCCTAGACAGAAATGAAGGAGTGAAAACAACAGACCCTTCATCTGGGGTCTTTCTTTAGTCTCTGCCATAGAATTCCTTTGCTCCCATGGTTTGCACATTTGTCCAGCATACCCATCTGTATCTGTGGTCTTTGCAGCTCTGTGGCCAGGTCATCGTGGCCATCTTTGGGCTCATTATGCTGATGTTCATCTACTATGTGGTTGCTCCACGGCTGGCACTTCCTATTCATGTTGGCTTGATTCCTGCTAGCCTGTGCCTGCTTCTGATGCCATGATGCCAGTTGGGCATTGGCCCCTGGCCTCTTTAACCATACTGTTCTTGTTTTAGTAGTCACAATGATTGCTGTCCAACACAGTAGGACACTGTTTGTCTCTAACCATCATTGTTGCTGTTACACAGACATCTGTATAAAAAAAAATTATATGGTCTAATCAGGATTCAAAGTCCTCCAATAACTGAACAATCCTGGTGCCAGTACTGTACATTACTCCCTAGGCTCCTGCCTACATTGTCACTTGCAAGAGTCCAGACTCATGCACTGTAATTCTAAGAATCATAGGTTTCATCCCCCTCCCCCCTCCAAAAAAATAGTGATTCAGGATAAACACAGTAAATGAGGTAACCTATAGCTTAGGATATATCAAAGATTGCATTGAATCTTTAGATCTAGCAGAAGGTTGTTGATGGGGAGAAAGTAAAAAAAGAAAAGTTTGCTACATATGCACAGAGGTGGAAATGCAGTTTTGCACACAGTAGATTATTCTCCATTCCTCTATCCTACACACACACACACACACACACACACACACACACACACATACACACACACACACGTATGCACACATACTTCAGCAAATGAAGAGTCAAAGAGGCTCACTACATATGTAAGGGTGTTAAAGGAATTTCCTGCATTGTGAGTCCTGGGCGTTGAAAGAAGATGGAATTGAGAAAAAAGGGTTTCCTGTGAAGAAACAAGGGAGAAGTTTACATCATTCCAATAAGCAAGAACTGGCTTCCCGAAATTGATCAAGCTGCCTGGTTTGCAATAGGAGAAGGAAGAGCCCACTGTTATTGACTAGCCCTGGACTTGGCTGCTAATTCTGGGGTGGAGCAAGCAGCCTAATGGAACCAACTGTATTTGTGGAAGGTGAGCCATTATTGAAAGCTAAGAAAGATCAAATCTGGTCCAGGTGCATTCAAAGCTGATTTTCTGAGCCACAAATTAATTATAAGGAATTGATGCAAATTTATTAAAGGAAGAAACATTTTTCAACAGATAAGGAATCAAAGGATATGAGTAAGTGGTTTTTGAAATTATATCAACAGCCTCATAAAACTATCCAAACATCCACACAGTAAGAAAAATGCAAATTAAAACAACTCTGATATACCAGCCTTATTACTTTATACCCATTAGATTGTCAGAGTTTGTTTGTTTGTTTGTTCTTTAAAGATCCAATCCAATGTGAGTGCAGCTGTGAAAAAATAGATATGCTAATTCACTGCTGATGGAGCTATGAATTGATTCAACCTTTTTGGAAAGCAATATGGTATTATAAAATAAGCATTATAAAACTGTTATACCATCTGACCTGGCAGTTTCACTATTGGGATTAGACCCTAAAGAGGTTAGTGAAAAGAAAAAAAAAATCTATAAGTATAAAAATATTGCTAGTTGCCCTATCTGTAATGGGGAGAGGGAGAATTGAAACAAATTTGATGTCCAATGACTTGAGAACTCCTGAATAAATAGTATATGAATGAAATGAAATATTACTGCTCCATAAGAAATGATGAATATGAGAGTTCAAATACATGTAGGAAATGACTAAATGAAAAACAAAAGCAGAACCAACATAACAATAAACACATCTACTAAGTTATAATAATAGCACAGTTAAATACACAGAGAATCTAGAAGGGTTCATAGAAAGAAACAGAATCATTTTGTTATTCTTTATTAAAGTTACACAAAAACATTTTTTTTGCTTTTTGTTTTCTAATCTATAAATATTTACAGTTATGCATATAATCACATGCAACAACTGTTCTGTTTTTATTTTCTTTTCCTTTGGTTTATATAGTTTGATACTTGTACTTGTAGATTTAACTTAAAATATATTTGAAGAAAAAAAAGATTAAACAAGAAAACAAAAGAATTCACTACCTCCTTAAGCAGTCCATTTCACTTTTTCATTCGTCTTATAATTAAATTAGGGTACTTTTCCTCATATAAAACCCAAAGTTGCTCTTCCTGAAACTTCCACCCACTGCCATCAACCTAGTCATCTTATCATCTACTCTGCCAGACCATGCACCATGACCCTCCCCACCCCATACCCCATACCCTTAGAAGACACACACATGCACACACGCACACACATACACACACACACATACACACAGTGGTGCATATATACTTTCCACTCTTGCTGTGGTCTCAGTAATTAAAGTAACACAACAATGCTGCCATATTTACTGGAAAGACTGAGAGGGCATGTCAATTGATTGCTCTATGGATCAAATAACTATCCTTGGAACTTTGGAGACACTCCCTTTCCTAGCTACCACATTAATATATGTTTTTTCTCCTCCTATTAATTGTAAAATCTTTGAGGGCAGGGGCTATCTCCCTTTTGAGTTTATGTCCCCAGTATTCAGCGTGGTATCTGGTATAAAGTAATTGCTTTAAAGGGCTTTTCGCCCAGATGTTTATTCATTCATACACTGGAATCAAATAATTATAGAGCTTGAACTAAACGGGATTTGAGGTGGAGTCTTGTTCAAATGTCTCATTGGTGTCTTGCTCAAAACCCTCATTTCATAGATGAAGAAACTATCACCCAGCAATGTTAACTGACTTGTCCAAGGTAGTAAAGTATTCAGAGTGGGATTTGTAGGTACTCTGACACCAGAACCAGTGCTTCCTGCCCTGAGCTGCCCACCTCCTTCCTTTACTATATCTCACAACTCTCTTCCTGGAGATATATTAAAATAAACAAATGAAGGTTTCTAGATATATGTAAAGATGTGAATAAGATTCACAAAGGATGAAAAAATCTTGGAAAGAACTGTTGTGATTGACACTAGCTAAATAAGCACCTGCACCAATAAATCCAAAGACCTCTTTAAGTACCAAAATGTGTGTTATGGTATTTTTCTCATAATTCATTCATTCAAAAAACCCTTGTGGTGCTCATAGTAGGGTTATATTCAAGCCAGCATTCTGATTATTGCACTCTTCTGTACTCACATTTCCCTCTGCCTTATGCTACCCCCCAGTTTCTTATTACACTATATTTCATTAAAGTGAGTCTCCTCTTTTAGAGCACTTAGCTTCTTGGCTGAGCCTCTAACACATATTGCAGTGGTTAAGAGAGCATTGTCTGCTTGTAGTAGGACCCCACTCAGCCTTAGTTTGACTCCCTTCTCAAACCTGATTCAAGGAAGTCTTTTTTCTCTTAATTCTCTTTTCCCTGCTGTAATCATATAGTTTTCTGAGACAAATCTGCCAAAACCTAGTTGTTATCAAAGGGTCTGATTTCACAATTACAAATAAAAAGAAAACCTTTATATTGCTATATCAATCATGTAGCCAGAAGATGGTGGAGTAGAAGCAGGACTTCCCCGATGCTCCAGCTTCCACTTTCCCCAATCTATGTAAAAAGGGGACTCTAAACAAACTTTGGAGCTGTAGAACCCACAAAATGATACAGAGAAGTTAACCTCCTGCTGAGGACAGCCCAGCAGGCAGGCAGGAATTGGCCAGCACAGTGCTCTGGGAGCCAAGCCCAGCCGACGCCAAGGCTTTAGCCCCAGGGCAGGCCTGAGCAGCCACTGGCCTGAGGGACTCCAGATCAGCATCAGCTGTGGCCATTTCCAGATTTATCAACACATAGATGCGAAGGACAAAGTGAGAGGTCAGTGCAGTCTGGACTTTGGGACCCAGTAAGTGGGAGTGTGTGGCTTTTGCCCTGGGGTGAGAAGCCCCTGAGACACCAGCACAGCCAGCCAGCACCAAGTGGCAGCTTCAGCTCCTGGTCTGCAGAGTATAGGGAGACGAAGCACCAGTCTGAGGGGTAATCACTCTTGCTTTAACCTTATTGGATCTAGATTACAGTCTAGGGTGGAGGTCCTGGGGTATGTGTCCAGCTTGCAAGAGCATGTGGAGACCTCAGAGAGGGCACCTATCTAATACCTCCAGCAGCTGAGAAAACCCCAGCATTTGGGATGAAAGCTCCCCTGTCTGGTGGCAAAGTCCTACTGTGGCAAAAAGCCCAGGGGTCAAGTGACTGAGGGGAGACATGACCAGGAAACAAAGGAAACAGAAGAATCCAATATTAGGCTCCTATTTTGGTGACAAAAAGGAGCAAAGCATGGAACAGGAGGAAGACAGTGAAGTCAGAACTCCTGCACCAAAAGCTTCAAAGGAAAATACCAGCTGGTTACAGGCCATAGAGGACCTTAAGAAGCAGATAAGAGAAGTGGAGAAAAACTGGGAACAGAAATGAGAACAATGAAAGAAAATTATGAAATGAGAGTCAACAGCCTGACTGAAGAAAATCAAACCTCAAAAAATAGTCTAACTCAAATGGCAAAAGAGGCTCAAAAAGGCAATGAGAAGAAGAATGCCTTAAAAAGCTGAATTTGCCAGATGGAAAAAGAATATCAAAAGCTCACTGAGGAGAATCATTGCTTCAGAATTAGATTGGAGCAAATGGAAGCTAATGTCTTTATGAGAAATCAAGATGCTGTTAAACAGATCCAAACAAATGAAAGAATAGAAGGCAATGTGAAATACCTCATGGGAAAAACCACTGACCTGGAAAATAGATCCAGGAGAGATAATTTAAAAATTATTGGACTACCTGAAAGCCATGATCAAAGTAAGAACCTAGAAATCAGTAAGTTCTCAAAGAAAACTGCCCTGATGTTTTAGAACCAGAGGGTAAAATCGAGGTTGAAAGAATCCACCGATCAACTCCTGAAATAGATCCCAAAAAGAAAACTCCTAGGAATATTATAGCCAGGTTCTGGAATTCCCAGATCAAGGAGAGAATGTTACAAGCAGCCAGGAAGAAACAATTTGAATATTGTGGAAACACAATCAGGATAACCCAGGATCTAGCAGCTTCTACACTGAGGGATCAAAGGGCTTGGAATATGATATTCCAGAGGTCAAAGGAGCTGGGATTAAAACCAAGAGTCACCCAGCAAAACTTAGTATCATGTTTCACGAGAAAATATGGTCATTCATTGGAATAGAGGACTTTCAAGCATTCTTGCTGAAAAAACCAGAGTTGAATAGAAAATTTGACATTCAGATACAAGAAGCAAGAGAAGCATGAGAAGGTAAACAGGGAAAATAAATCATAACAAACTTATCAGAGTTGAACAATTAACATTCCTACATGGAAAAACAATAATTGTAACTTATGAAACTTTTCTCAGTAGTTGAAGGGAATAGAAATATATATGTCTATATATGAGGGTATATGAATACATATGTGAATATGTGTATATATTTTTACAGGTATACATAGATAGAGGGCACAGGACCAATTTAACAGGAAGGGATGATACTTAAAAGGTGAAATTAAGAGGTGAGAGAGGAATATAATGAGAGGAGATGGGGAGAGACAGAATGGGGTAAACTATCTCATATAGAAGAGGAAAGGGAAAATGGTTACAATGGAGGGGAAGATTTGGAAGGCAAAAGGGAATGGGTCAACCTTATTCCCATTGAATTTGGGTTGAGGAGGGAATGAAATACACACTAAATAGGGTATCTCACCCTCCAGGAGAATAGGGGGGAAGGGGATGAGAGGGGGGATGATGGAAGGGAAGGCAGGCTGGGGGGAGGGAAGCACCCACTTTTGAAAAGGGACAGGATCAAAGTAGAGAATAGAACAAGTGGGAGTTGGGATAAGAGGGAGGGAAATATAGTCAGTCTTTTACAATATATCTACTATGTTATTGTTTTGCATTAGCCACACATGAACAACCTATACTGAACTGCTTATCTTCCCAGTAAGGGTGGGTGACAAGGGAGGAAGGGAATGAATCTGGAATTCAAAGCTTTAAAATCAAATATTCAAATATTTATATATAGATATATACTGTTATTAATACTCTTTTACATGTAATTTGTAAATAAGATATACAGGCACTGGGGCATAGAGATCCACTGGAAAAGTCGAAAGGGCTATGGGAGAAAATATGGGAAAGAGCAGAATGAAGGAAAAAAAAAATCATGTAGCCAGTCTTCTTTTTCACTCACCATTACCAGAAGTAGCTTGGTTACCTTGAACAAGTCAGGGAAGCTCTCCAGACCTTGTCTCCTTATCTTAATTCTTAATATACTGTTAGAGCAACCGTCTCATATTAATCCTGGGGACAATTTAATGGTTCTTCAGACCCATCTGTTGCCCTTGTCTGATTATTTAGGGAGTTAGTTAGGGCAACAAATGAAATAATTTTGGAAATTACTTCAGAAACTTTAAAGCACTATATATACTTTAGTAATTATTGTTATTATTATAACTATATTAAATGAAAATTAGGAATACTATCACAACTGCTTTGAGCTCCCTCAAGGCTTTTAATACAAACCAGAGAAGTTTATATATTGATCACAGAGGCAATCAGGAGCTACTGACGTTTAGTGAGAAGAAAAATAATATAAGATCTGCACTGTTAAGAATATCATCTTGGTGGATATGTAAAGGATGTTTTGGAAAGGGGAGACACATAAGACAAGGAGGTCAATTAGGAGACCATTGCAGTAGTTTAGACAAGAAGTGATGAGAGCCTGAGCTAAGCTGGTAGCTATGTGGATGAAGAGCATGTGGCATACGCCAGAGATGTCTTAGAGGTAGAAACAATAGATTTGGCAATATAAATGTCCCCTGTCCAAAAATCCTCATTTTACATATAAGGAAATTGAGTCCCAGATAATTTAAGTAGCTTGCCCAAAGCCACCCAGATATTAACTGACAGTGGCAGAACTTCAACCTAGATCCTCTGAGTCTAAATTCAAATCTTCTTTCCTCTATACTGTTAAACTAGTGTTGAACTAAGCCTCCTTTTAGCTCCAACAATATTAGGGACCTACACATTTCATGTACATGCATAGGAGATTAAGGACACATACTCTCATAAAATGTGGACATAAATAAGTTCTTTTAAAATGAGGATCATTTTTTAAGTTTAATTATGTGCTATCCCCAGCACGACTTCATGTGCTAGACAAACACCCATAAATCACAGTTACATAGGAAAATCAATCATTGTGCAGATTTACCCACATGACTGTCTGCATTGCAGTTAATGCAATGTTAGGTTTGCACATTTTGCTTCCACTTATAGGCCACATGGGGAAAAGACAACAGGGAACTGACAGAAGGGCAGCAATCACCACCCAAACTGAAGTAGTCACTGAAGCCTCTAAATCTAGGGCAGCAAGCTTAGTTGTCTGAACCCATGCACTGGAGCCAGGACTAATATCTCTAAACTAGCAAAACACACACACATACACACACATACACACACACACACACACAGAGGAGCTGGGGGAATCACAACTCCAAAACTCCAAAACGCTTTCTAATTTCTGATTATTGGGAAGGTTGAGAGCAGATAGGGATACTACCAGGAACTTTATCATGGAGTCTCAGGCATGTGATCTTTAGGCTACTGCAGGAGGAAAGAGTTCACGATGGATCTTACAGAAGGCCACTTGCAATGCCTGCTACACTGCTATACAATGAATATATGAACAACTGTTCATATAAGTACCAAAATGTGTGTTATGGCATTCTTCTCATCATTCATTCATTCAAGAAACCCTTGTGGTGCTCATAGTAGGGTTATATTCAAGCCAGCATTCTGATTATTGCACTCTTCTGTACTCACATTTCCCTCTGCCTTATGCTACTCCCCAGTTTCTTATTACACTATATTTCATTAAAGTGAGTCTCCTCTTTTAGAGCACTTAGTCTCTTGGCTGAGTCTCTAACACATATTGCAGTGGTTAAGAGAGCATTGTCTGCTTGCAGTAGGACCCCACTCAGCCTTAGTTTGACTCCCTTCTCAAACCTGATTCAAGGAAGTCTTTTTTCTCTTAGTTATCTTTTTCCCTTAACCACTGTAATCATATAGTTTTCTGAGACAAATATGCCAAAACCTAGTTGTTGTCAAAGGGTCTGATTTCACAATTATAAATAAAAAGAAAATCTTCATACTGCTATATCAATCATATAGCCAGTCTTCTCCTTTTTCAGAAAGAGGCTTGCCCAAAGCCACTGTAATGCCAAGCAAAGGCACTTCCCAAGGTTCAAAATACCAGCATAGGTGCTCTCCATTTTATTCAGCGAAAAATTAAGAAGGAGAAGATCAAAATATGACATCATTCAAAATACAGCATTTACTAAGTGTGATTCAGTCATCTCCAAGTACTACCCCACCCCTGGACATTATAATGCATTTAGTCAATTCCAAAGACCCTCTTCTAAGTACTACTCTACCCCTAGGCTGTACATTCATTTAGTCCTCACAAAGCCCCTCTTCTCAAATGGAGATTAGTTTCCAATCATAAGTAAAGTACATTCATTTGTTTAATCACAGAGCACAAAAAATTCAAAAGTTCCCCACCCTTGGATCACAATTGAATCTACCCCAGAGTTACAACAAGCTTAACACAGCATTTAATACCTAAATGGAGGTCTTTTCTTCATCTTGACATGAGGCAAGTTCTCAGCAATCTTTGTTCCTGGGGAGACAAAGCTTAGCAAGGCCACAAGATACATTGCCAGTCTCTTCATTAATTCATTCTCTGTCTGCAGAATAGTCCTAGGACCCCTGAAAACATTAGCAAAACTCTCTTCCAGGATTTCTGTAAACATACAACAAGAAAATCCTTCTTCAGGGCTTCTGAACCAATAGCAAGGTTCCAAGCCTTTGCAACCACAGCACTGTCCTTCACAAGTGGACAGAATTCACTCTCTGTCTGCAGAACAGTCTCTGGAGCTCTGAACCAACAGCAAGGTTCTAAGGCCTCTGCAACAACAGCACTGTCCTTCACCAGTGGACAGAATTCACTCTCTGTCTGCAGAGCAGTCTCTGGAGCTCTGAACCAACAGCAAGGTTCCAAAGCCTCTGCAACAACAGGACTGTCTTTCACCAGTGGACAGATCTGGCAAAACAACATCAAAACAGGCAGACAAAATACCAGCATAACAGCCATGTCTCCTCAGTCCTTGGCAGCTCTGGGTGGCAGCTCTCAAAAGTCCTGGGCAAAAGTCAAAGTGGCCCTCAGCAATCCTCTCAGTCTCTCTCTGCCTCCAAAGGTGCTGCTTCCAAAAAGTTCTTCTTCCTCTCTCTTTTCTTGTGTCTCTCTAAATTTATGTCACCAGCTCCTCCCAGTTCAGCCCTCTCTTTTCACGTCAACAAGTCCATAACACCCAGATATTAACTGACAGTGGCAGAACTTCAACCTAGATCCTCTGAGTCTAAATTCAAATCCTCTTTCCTCCACACTGTTAAACTAGTGTTCAACTAAGCCTCCTTTTAGCTCCAAAAATAATAGGGACCTACACATTTCATGTACATGCACAGGAGATTAAGGACACGTACTCTCATAAAATGTGTCCAAAAATAAGTTCTTTTAAAATGAGGATCATTTTTTAAGTTTAATTATGTGCTGTCCACACCAAAATGTGTGCTATGGTATTCTTATAATTCATTTATTCAAAAAACCCTTGTGGTGCTCATAGTACGGTTATATTCAAGCCAGCTTTCTGATTATTGCACTCTTCTGTACTCACATTTCCCTCTGCCTTATGCTACTCCCCAGTTTCTTATTACACTATATTTCATTAAAGTGAGTCTCCTCTTTTAGAGCACTTAACCTCTTGGCTGTCTCTAACACATATTGCAGTGGTTAAGAGAGCATTGTCTGCTTGCAGTAGGACCCCACTTATGAAAGAAAACCTCTTTCTCTTTTTCTTACCTGCTACATTGCTATACAATGAATATATGAACAACTATTCATCATCAAGTCTTCACAGAGACTCCTGGATCATCTTCACCCCATGGATACAGTATCTTCAAGGCATTTTAGTCATTCTCAAAGAATGGGTTGGGTCCTACTCAGCCAGCACTTACTGCTGTCCTCCCTCTAAGAACTCAGGAAGAGAGATTCCAATAAGCCAGAAAACTGGAGTTTTCCAAGCTAGATGCTTCCAGGCATGGAATCAGATGACCAGGGTTCAAATCCCCACTCTGTCCATTGACCTCATCCAAGTTATTCGACTTCTCTATGTATCAGTTTCATTATCTGTGAAAAAAAGGGTTTGGACCAGATGACCTTTGTCATTGATTCTATACTCCTATATAGAGAGTTATAGAAAAGGAATGGGGAAGAAGGGAAAGGACGGGAGCGGGAAACATCAGGTAAGATGGGGAGGGGTTAGAATATAGGCAGCATGTGGGACAGAGAAATATGGGGTCGGAAAGTATTTCTAGTCTAAAACAGTATGTGAAATGCCTTTGCAATTGTAAAAGATTGGAAAATAGACACCGTTATTACCAAGTGACCCTGGAAGTCAGAACATCTGACCTTTGCCACTTACTAGTTATAGAGACATGGGCAAGCCTATCTATCTCTCCTAGCCTCAGTTTTTTTTCCCTCTATAAAATGTAAATACTACTATTTGTCCTATTAGTACAGTACAGTCATAGGGTTTTTTGAAACTTCAATGAGATGATGTATGTGAAATCTGAGCTATTCAAATCTGATTCTACCTGCTGTTCTACATAACCTTTCTCCTCTATTTGAAGATTTCATTATTCATTACGTTTGTAAGCAGATGGCCAAACATCAGTAACTAGAATCCACTTATTTTGTATCAGAGGAAGTGTTCCTCAGGAGGTAAGGTCTGATCAAGGTCTAGACCCCTATTTATTTTTTTAATTATATGAATGTTTCCCCTGATGACTGTTAAAACTCTCTGATTGTTAAGGTCTATTTGATAAATATGATTGAAAGAAATCTATGAACTTCCCCCAGAGAAGCAGTTTTATATATCTATTTTTTTAAAAGTAGATATTGACTTTGATTAACATCAGGAATACTGGAATTGAATATCTCACCTCCTTATAGAAAGTGTAAAACCTGGACATCTCAGTGGGGAAAACTCTAGGATCCCCATGAGCATTCAACCACTGATTGAATACAATTCAACAAATATTTATCAAATGCCTAAAATATATACAACTAGTTTACCAATGAAAATAAATTACAACAGGAGATCAGAAAATACCTTTTTCAACAAACATCTCACTTAATAACTGTCATGCCTGGTCACAACACATTAGAGTATAAACTCATTTAGAAAATCTTTGGGAGAAGAATGATAAGCAGTTATAGGAAATATTATTTTATAAAGCAGAGAGATGCAGAGAAGAATAAAACCAGTTTAAAGGAGGCTTGGCTAGATATCCAACTAAGAAGTCATCCCAAGTGTGCTTAAGGATGAAAACAGGACAACAACCAGAGGAAAAAAAATGGAAAAGGTTTGTTTTTTGGATTTTTTAATCATTATAATGTGATGTTTTCTCCATCAAAAATAAGGTAACTGTTTATCTTGCTTGGACCCTAATATCACTCTCCTCAAGATGCTTAAGAAGGAGAAAACACTAAAGAATCCAAATATAGAAAAGCAACCAGGTCAGACCTAGTATATATTTAAAGAGACATGTAATATGATATAATTCTGTGGGCTTTAGGAGATTGATATATGAAGTATCTGAAGGAAGGAAAAGTTCTAAGGTGAAAAATATCAGACTTTAACAACACCTAAAATAAAGGCAACCAAGAAAACCTCTATAACTTCTGACTTATATGCTTCCACCCATACAAAAATCATGTGTCAGTCATCTATAGAAAAATTAAAGACCTTCCCTATGAAGATATTGATAGGAGAAAATTAGACTTTTAAAGGGGATTTTTAATACTGCACACATCTTTATCCTTTCACAATTAATGAAAAGATTTAGAGCATATGAAATTCCATTGCAATTATTGTTTGTTGATTTCAAGAAAGAATTGACTCAATAAAACCATGGCAGTAAGACTAAGGCAGTTAGATGATGTGGTAAAGAGAGCACAAGACCTGGACTCAGGAAGACCCAAGTTCATATCTGGCCTCAGACACTTACTAGCTGTGTAACCCTGGCCAAGTCACTTAACTTCTGTTTATCTCCACTGTAACATGAGGATCACAAAAACATTGCAACTCCCAGAGCTGTAATTTGTAAAGCATTTAGAACAGTGCCTGATACATAGTAGGTGCCATATAAATGTTTATTCCCTACCTCTGAAGTAAAATGTTACTTTACAAGGTCTTCAACAACAAAATGTCTCCCAACCATATATCAAAATCCTTTAGGATTCTTTGAGAGACATGGTACAAATAACTAGGTTAAATGACCCTTAGGTAGTTGACTTCAGGCGAGACATAAAGGAGATGTATGCTTGACAAAGGTGGGCACCACGGTGATAGAATAGATCCAGTGCAGAATACAAATTAAAGAGGGATTCTCTATAAGATATTGAGGTCCTCTTGTTTCCAGATGACATTGGGTTGACTGTATCAAGTCCCAGAATATTACAGTCTCCTAGAAGAGATCTATGACTATTCCACATGAAAACGATCAAGCATGAAGAATGGTTATTGCCCTTATTTCAATATGCCTTTGGATGGAAAAATCTATATTACTTCTCCATTTGAATGTATGTCTGAGACAGAATATATGGACAGTGAGCTTGTTGCAAATTTGAAGTATAGGTGGAAAGCAGGCTGGATTACCTTAGAGAAATTACAAAGCTCCTGTAATGACCCCAATTTTCCCAGGAAAGCAAAGGCCCATCTTTCTAATAGCAACATTCTACCAGTATTTTGTATGGTAGTGAAACATGGAATACAACTATCCAAGTAAAACATAGCATTATTATTAACAAGTAATTTATCTAACACCTACTTATATGCCAGGCACTATATTAAATGCTTTACAAATATTTCTTCATTTTATCTTCACAACATTCCTAGGAGATGGTTATTATCTTCATTTTAGAGATGAGGAAACTGAAGTAAACAGACTCAAAGTAAAAATTGTTGTCACTCCAAGGGCAAGGGGGTGGTACCAGGTAGTCCTAAGAAGATTGTATCATATAACCAATGAGGAACTCTTAAGAACAGGAATAAAGATATTATCAAGGACTTATGTGATAGGAAGACAAGTCCAACTAGTCACTTGGTTAAGGATGACAATATGGATAACCAGAGTGCAGTAATGTCATGATAAAGTAAGAAAAGCTTATAATACATTGAGAAAATCTCCCGTGGTCAATTTGTGGAAGGTCATGAGCAAAAGTCCCAAAGAATGTGCATGCATGGATCGATTACAGATTGATCAGATTCATTTGATTATCTGAATCTGTATAAAGCACTGTGCTGAGCCTTGGAGCATAAAAAGTGAATGAGATGTATCCCCTACCCTTAAGGGGTTAAGTCTAACATAAACAAAGTTCTATACTACAAAACTGCATGTAGAAGCGGGGAATCATTTGCAAAGTAATAAACAAATGACAGTATCGAAGAAGTGACTAAAAATGTATTATATGCATGAAAACTCACTTATTAAATAAAAATAGTTGGAAAATCTAATTGATCAAAGTGAAACTCAATATTAAACTCCTACCAAACTATTGAATTAAAAATATAAAATACAGCTTATGATGGCATGATACAGAAATAAACTAAGTTTTCAATAAGGAAAGAGGAAGGACTGATAGTCTATTCATGAGGAAGATGAGAGAAAGCTTTGTAGAGAAAGTGGCATTTGAGCTAGGTCTTAGTGAATGAATAGTGTTCATATGGGTAGAAGGAGAGGTGTCATTCAGGGCATAAATTACAGTGTAAGTAACAACACAAAGGCAGGAAAATGCAGTATTAGAGTTACCTTGGAAGAGATTGGACAAGGAGAAAAAAAGTCTCCAGCAACTAGCAAGTACTCCATATTCAGAGAAACAGGGATTTGTGGAGGAGGATAGAATGACAAAGAATTGGAAAGTTTCTGTTGAGATGCAAGATTCCACAGGGAAGTTCCAGAGATTCATTGAAAAAAAATGTTGCCACATCAATGCTTTGTCAAAGTGAGATTGGGACAAGATGGAAGATTTACACTAGTTCAAAATGCCTGGAAAATACTGGGTTAAGTCACAGGATTGTAAATTTAAAGCTAGAAGGAACTGAGAGGTCATCAAGGTGACCTTTTGTTTCATGAATGAAGAAATAGAGGTACATAGAGACTAAGTGATTCCCAGGGTACCAACCAGTGTTTTCTGGTAGACTTGGAAAGTCAGAAGAGACTAAGAAAGGTTTCTATGCATTGGAAAAAAATAAGTCATTAACTGAAGTAGGCTTTAAACCCAGGTCTTTCTGACTCTTTCTGTTGAGCTACAACTGATATTATCAGATGAGAGAATTAGTTCTATGAAATCTCAATTTGGGAATTCAGAAACTATCTCTGATGAGTGGACATGGTTTCAGTAAATGTACTGGCAGCACGTTAAGTAAACATTTGGCTGAACAAAATGCCCCCATTGAAATCAACAAGGACTGACTTTTATAGAGCAAAACATAGAACTTCCCCTGAAGTAAATAAGATGGAAATCGTGTATACTAATGCCACAATAAGGGAAAATTGATTAAAACAGTAAGAGGAAGATGTCACTCATCCCCAATTCAGGCATTTATTCTGAATGCTAAAATACTTTAGTGTAATTACCCTCTTCAAATGTCTATACAGATGCTACTCTAGGAATAATTTAACCTGACAATCATTTAATGAGTAACTACATTACTAAGGTGGCACAGTGGATAGAGCACCAGACCCAGAGTCAGGAACATTCCTCTTCCTGAGTTCAAATCTAGCCTCAGATACTTACTAGCTGTATGACTCTGGGTAAGTAATTTAAACCTGTTTGCCTCAGTTTCCTCAATTGTAAAATTAGCTAAAAAAGGAAAGGGCAAACAACTCCAGGATCTTTGCCAAGAAAACCCCAAATGGGGTCACAAAGAGTCTGACATGACTGAACAAAAACAACACTGTACTCAGTGTACAACAATGGAGAGATAAAGTCCAGAAAGACAGAATCCTTACCCCCTTAGATCTTACAGTCTAGAAGAGAATTATGACAAATACACAAACAAAATAATACATATATACATGAGATAAGTGCAAAGTGCTCTAAATAGACCTCTGTAAAATTCTCATAGAATCTCCAAGTTGTAAATATAAAATCTGTACCTGAAAAAGAATCTGCTCTACAACATTCAACTCACATGACAAGTTATCATTCAGCCTTTGCATGAAGGCTTTTGGCGAGGGGGAACCTACTGCTTCCCAAAGCCTACCACACATTCCATTTGGGGATAACTTTAATAGTTAGGAAATGTTTTCTTACATTGGGACCATCTGCTTCTTTGCAGTTTCCACCCATTGTTCCTACTTCTGTTTTCTTAGACCATACAGAACAAGGCTAAATACCTCTTCTATGAGAAGTTCTTTCAAATCCTTGAAGACAACAATCATGCCTCTCCTCCCCTACCAGAAGTCTTCTCTCTCTGCCAGGCCATTCCCATTTCTTTGAAACAATTCCTATATGGCATGAATTCAAGATGCTTTATCATTGTGCCTGTCTTTCTCCCTTTTTAAAATTCCTGCCCCCCACAAGACGCAGCACCCATCACTGGAAACAAAATTACAGTTGTGATTTGTGCAGGGCAGAGAACAGGACCATCACCTCCTTAGCCCTAAAAGTTCTGCTTTTTGTATTCTGTGAGAGCTGAGGGGACAATGAACCTTACTGCTGGGGAGGTAATGGAAGTCTGAAGGAGTTGACATCTGAATTAGTCTTTCAAGGACAAGTTTCATAGGTCACGTGGACAATGAATAAAGACTTGAATAAAGACACAGAGGCATGAAATCAGTGGACATTTTTATGAGGTAGAGAATAATCAGGTTTAGCTAAACTAAAATATGTAGAGTAGAAAAGTATGGAATAAGGCTAGAAAGGTATGATTGGAGCCATGAGGACATTGAATGGTAGGCAAAGAAGCTTGAACTATTTACTAGGCAACAGGCAAGAGTAAGGACAAAGAGAGAAGAAAAGGAGGAAAGCCACCAATCTTTTAAATACAACCTAGTAAAAGCTGTATTTTTATGGAAAATTATATCTTAGCCATAATTCAAAATAATTACAATAATTTTGAACCTTTCTTTTATTTTTTTGAGAGGTCAAAATAGGAAGGGTTGTGTTAGTATGAAATCCCACTTCTTTCAGGAGGGCCAGTCACCCCTCTGATATCTTTTAGAGTTATATTTGAGCCTTTGGATAAGCCAACTTACTTCCTTATTTCTATGGGAAACCTCAGCATAAAGGAATGCCAGAGAGCTCAAAGGAGCTCAGCTTAATTCCATTGTAAGCCATTAAATCCATTTTGGAATTGATTCCACTACTCCAGGGTTCCTTCTGAGGTTGATAGAAGCAAAGGTCAGCAGGCTTCGTTCTTTTTGTCATCATCTTAATGCCATCTCTGAGACCTCCTATCTGGAAAAACTTAGAGCTGCTGTCTCTCTTCCCCCCATTTCTAATATTTAACTGTCTCCCCAACCTTAAAGACAAGAAGTCCCTAACCCCACAAAGAACACTGACTCCCAGCTGTTCTTTGCAGTCACCATTCTGGCATAGTGGGATCACTTTCAAACCTTTGTATCTCACTCCATCTCCTCTCTTGCCTTCAACACCCACAATCATAACATCCAGTAACAAGAAAGTTCATCAGTCAACAATCACTTGCACTGTGTGCAAAGCACTGGTAGTAGGTAACATGATGAGCAGTAGGTTAGGAGGTGGTAAAGAAGTGGAGAGATAGAACGAGGGGCTTCAGGGATGAAGAAAGCATGGCATAATACATCATATATGGTAGAGATCATTGGACTTAGAGTTATGACAAAGGACGTGAGTTTGAATGCCAACTCTACTGAGCCATGCGACCTTGAACCTTAACCAATCTGGACCAAGGCTAATTTCGAAGATACCTTCAAGCTCTAGATTAAATCCATTGTTTATAATAAGCAAGGCATTTGTGGTGTCTGTCTAGAGAGACAAATAAGGAAAGCCTGAACCTACAGCACTTTCAAAACTACTTGGGAAAATACCAAGTCTAGAGTCTTCTGAGGCATTTGCCCTTTGAGACCCTGAAAGAGGCATGGAAGCCACCCCATATGGGCTGGTCAAGGGTTCTTGCACTCCCGGGCTGTTCCTTGTAGTTGTTTTTCTTCAGGCTGTTTGTCTGTGTTTCAGGTTTAACTATGATTCTGACTCAGACTTTCCACCTCCTCAGACCTCTTTTTGTTGTTGTTATTGTTCACTCCATTGGTCTTGATTTATGGCAGTACCCAGCTCCACTCCCCTGGTCTCTCAACTCCCAGATTGCTATCTTGACAATACTTCTGCCAGACTTCCACATTCATTTTGTCTCCCCAGGTTTTCCCATTTCAACCACGTTAACCAATAGCACCAAAGTTTTCTTTTCACCCTGACTGACCTCCTTGAGATGAGGAGCATATAGATTCCGTGGAGTTTTGAGGGCCCTTCCATTTGTATTCAGTCAATAAGTCACTTTGAAATATTCCCAAAACTAATATCTAGAATTTATAGAACTGTAAGGTGGGAGTTATTATTATCCCCATTTTACAGATAAGGAAACTGAGAAATAGAAAATTTAAGTGATTTTTCCCAGGGTCATACAGCTAATAAATGTCGGAGGCTGAATTTGAACTCAGGTCTTCCTGACTTTAAATCTGATATCTCTCCACTATACTAACTGAATAGTCAGCCTTCACTTAAGTATCAACCAAGGAAATCCATTCCATTTTTATAACTGTTAGGATTTTTTTTCCTTTATACTCTACTGTTATTGTTCAGTTGTTTCAGTTGCGTCTGACTCTGTGACTCCGTGTAGGGTCTTCTTGGTAATAATATTGGAGAACTTTGCCATTTCTGTCTCCAGCTCATTTTACAGATGAGGAAACAGAGACAAAAGGGCATAGTGACTTGCCCAGGGTCACACAGATAGTGTCTGAGGCTGAATTTGAACTTGGGTATTCCTGAATTTAGGTTCAGAGCTCTACCCACTGAGCAACCTACCTGCTTATATTCTGCAACTTCCACCAATTATTCCTAGTTCTTTCCACAAGCAGCAATCAATTGATCAATTACTAAACATTTATCAATTCCTACTATGTGCCAGTAGACCAAGAAGGATGAATTTATTTCTTCTTCTCTATGACAGGCCTTCATGTACTTTATAACATCAATTATGCTCTCTCTGAGTCTTCACTTGCCCAGGCTGAAGATCTCCAGATCTAGAAATGGCCTGGTCCCAAGCCTCTCAACATATTAGTTACCCTCCTATACCCTCCCCCAGTTTTTCAATTTCTTGTATTAAAGGTACCGGTGCCAGGGTTCATTCAGGGAACTTCAGATAGGATAGTGAGGGGACTAGAGAACAAACCCTATGAAGATCATTTGAAAGAATTTGGGGTATGTTTAGCCTGGAGTAGAGAAGACCCCATAACACAAGAACAGTCTTCAATTAATTAAAGCATTGTCACAAAAAAGATAAATGAGACTTATTCAGGTTGGCTGCATAAGAAAGAAATAGGAGCAGTGGGTATAAGCTGCATGGAAACAGATTTCATTCAGCTCAATCAATAATCATACAGCTATCTTTCCAAAATCAGAATAAACTCTTTTAGGAATGTAGTTAATTGGGGAGGTTAGGTGGCACAGTGAATCGAGCACCAGCCCTGGATTCGGGAGGACCTGAGTTCAAATCCAGCCTCAGACATATAACACTTACTAGTTGTTAAGCAGTCACTTAACCCCAATTACCATGCCTTCCCCTTTCCAAAAAGAAAAAAAAAAGGAATGTAGTGAATCCTCCATATTTGAACATAGGCTGGATACCAACTAGAAGGGATTTTGTAGTTCTTGTTCAGGTATGATTCAAACTTGGTAATTGTTTCTTAAGACCCTAAAAATTCAGATTTTGTGATGCAAGGATTTGGGATCTGTATGTTCTAACATTCAATTCACCAAATGAACAGATATTTATGAAATGTCTACCATATGCAAGGCCCTGTGCTAGGTTCTGGGGATATAAAGTCAAAAAGGAAATAGCCTGAAACTTCAAGAGACTCCAATTGTACATGCACAGCTAAATGAGCACAAGGTAATCCAAGGAGGGAGAGAAGGCTAAAGGTGGAAACCACAGGCAGCTACAGAGAGGAGCTGGCACTTGAGTTGGGAATTGAAGATGAGAAATGAAGAGAAAGTGCTTTCCTGTCACAGGGCAATGGCTTTAACCAGTGCAAAGTAGTAGAATATGACATTTCAAATTCAGAGAACAGATTTACTAGGAAGTAGAAAGTAAAAATGAAATAATAGAAAGTGAAGTAGAAAAAGTAGATTGAAGCAAAATTGTGATGTTCTTTAAATAGCATAAAAATCGTCAAGTGTTCATCTTTTATTCTCTAGGTGATTGGGAACCACCAAAAGTTTTTTGACAGTGCAGCTAGATGACACAAAGCAGGGGTGTTGAACCTGTGGCCAAAAGGCCACCTGTGGCCCTCTAGGTCCTCAGGTGTGACCCTGTGACTGAATGCAGACTTCACAGAACAAATGATGGCTTGGATATGGATTCAGTCAGAGGACCACACTTGAGGACCTAGAGGACCACATCTGGCCTCGAGGCTGTAGGTTCCCCACTCTGAGATAGGGGATAAAATGCTGGTCTTGGAGTTAGGAAGAGTCAAGTCAAAATCTGGCCTGTGACTCTGAGCAAGTCACATAACCACTATCTGCCTCAGTTTCCTCTCTATAAAATGAGGGTAATAATAATAATAGCACCCACCTTCCAGGGTTATTGTGAGGATAAAATGAGACAAAATATGTAAAGTGCTTTGCAAAAAGCACTTAAAGTGTTTTAATAAATAATAATAAAGTGCCTTAAAAATACTAGCTATTATTAGTGTTATTATAGATCTAGGAAGTGATATGGTCAGATCTGCGCCTTAGGAAAATTATGCTTGCAGTTATGTGGATAGTGGATTAAAAACGGGAGAAATCAAAAGCAGAGCAACCAATTAGCAGTCTCGAACAATAATCTAGGCAAGAGGGGACAGGGACCTGAACTATGTCGATGGCCATATGAAAGGAAAAAGGAGGACAAATGCAAGAGGTGGTATGAGCATTGAATAGATATGACTTAGCAGCTGCTCAGTTATAAAGACTCAAGGAGAGAGAAGGGAATGTGCCCCTGAGTAACTGGAAGAATAGGGGGATCCTCAGTAGAAACAGGGAGCTTTGGAGGAGGGACAGATTGAGCTGGGAGGTATGGGAGATTCTGTTTTGGACATGCTGAATTTGGGATGCCAATGGGATAATGTGTCTCACAGAGTGAGGAAGAACACACTCAAATATCTAAAAGTCAACAGCCTTAGGAACAAAGGAGGGAGAGGACACCATGCTGCAGATGCCTTGCCAAGCAATCATCACATTACCCAAACACACATAAAACCTGATCATCTTTTGTTGTGCTTCTGCAAAGATAAAACTGCCAAATGTTGCAGTGAGATCTTTCATTATAGGGATTCGATTAATTTAACATGATGTACTACAGCAATTTTATCTGTGTACTATTAAGTATTATCATAATTAAAACTCAATCACACCTGTCAGAACAAATGAAAAAAATCCATTTTGCATCTCCTTCTTGCTTTGCTATCAGTAACAACCAGTAACCCCTGGCAGAGTCATGCCCTAGGTTTCCCAGTGTATACTGGGTGAGTTGGGGTTGATTTTGTGCTGCCCATTTTTGCAGTGGAGACAGGCTCTATTTCTTATCTTATAATGAAATGGAGCAGATACAAAAAAGAATAGAGAAAGGCACCAAGGTTTTTGATCCCCACAACCCTTCAGAGAATAGGCATGAAGTGGGGAAGGGATGGTGCCTGCTTCAGCTTTCCACCTTCATGGGGGACCTTCCTCAATAAAACTAATATTTCATCCCATGACAGAGCTGTCCAAAAGTGTGATGGGTGGCCTGAGGTCATAAGACTCCTTACAGAACTTTACCTGGATTCCTCATTTGTTCTTGTCAGTATTCCTGTGAAAGATTCAAGGCGTAGGACCTCAGCTCTTGGAAGGGCAAATAAAGTGAAGTCACATACAGGACCTAAAAGTTTATCCAGCTTGTGAGGATCAAAGATAAAAGTGCAAAATTCATTTATGCAAATGCATGTTCTCCCCAAATGACTAGAAGTTCTTTGAGAGCAGAGACTGTCATTTTCCATCATTTCATCCCTAGTATTTAACCCTGGTCCTTGCACATATAAAGTACTTAAACAGTGTTTGTTGACAGGTATTTACATGGGTCAGAAAAGGTCAGTTAGGTGCAGAGCAAGGAAAGGACATCTGTGCAACCTTTGCAAAATTTTCAAATTTCTTCTCCTATGTTAAAAAAAATTATGTTCCCTCTTTATTACTCAAATCCAGCAGAAGTTTTGGGCCTTCATTATAGCACATGCCTTTTGACTTCTCCATGATTAGACTATGGGCTCCTTGAGAATAGGAACTATCTTTTGCCTTTCTTTGTAATCTCAGCATTTAGCACAGTGCCCCACACAAAGTAAGCAATTAATAAATGCTAGTTGACTGAGTCTTCACAAAATAAATGCCTGCCTACCATGGAGAGAATAATTTTCAGGTGCTAATAATAAGTGGCCTTATACTCCAATGTATCCACAATCTAATCAATATGGGTAGACTCTGCATCAGGGATCACAGTTCACTCATTCCTGTGTGAATCTTTTTCATGTTCATCCATAAAACCTTCACAGAAATTCTTGAGTTCTTGTGATCTTTAGAGTTATGCTTCAAGTCATCTGCCACAGGAGTGGGGCCACTTTTTAGCTGGCAGGCTTGACAGCAACTACACCTCCTCATTCCACGCAAGTAGTTACAGCTGTTACTGGAGGAGACGCGGAATATACTAAAGCCAAACTTTTCCTTTTCTTTTTTCTCTGTTCTGCTTGTCATGAGGAAAAGAGGATGCAGCAGAGCCTGGGACCTAAGACCTTGGAAGAACAAATATAGATTTTATTTTTAGTGGGGTCCTATGAAAGCATCTGAATGTTTATCAAGTATGTGAGATCAAAGACCAAAAGAAAGTTACTTATGAGGACTTTTCATTTCAAATTGTCTTGAAATCCCAAAGTCAAAAACATACATAGATATAAACACACACATACACACCTACATCTAGGTATTCATATGTGCATTTATACATGTGTATACACATAAATGTATTTGTATGTGTATACACACAGGTGCATATATGCATATGTGCATGGACATGTCCCATATGTGTGCACATATGCACATACACACATATATACACGTGTATTGCACACCTTCCAGAAGATTTTTTACTCTGAGAAAAGGTTAACAACAGAGATTAATGAGACCACACATGATTTTACCTGGGAGCAGTATTTCTAACTGAATTATTCTATAAATATAAGGCTAATACTAGTGTAAGTATGGGTTTTAACTGAATCAATCACCCTAATCCATCAGCCAGGTGAAAACACCCTTATTCAATCAATCAAAGACATTTTAACTAAATGTAACAAGAGATATATTCAGATTGGCTGAGAACCTCAGTCACCTCCTGTGAAGCTTGTATAAAACTATCAATTTAATTTATCTTTGAACATTGCAATGTCTGGCCAGTGATTGGCAGAAGCACTCTGGTATGATTCCCTGAGAGGGCATCACTGTGGGGTGGAGAACTTCTGTATCCTCTCCTCTCATTTCCTTTGACCAAAAAAAGACCTTACGAACTTTGGACTTCCAATTTGCATGTTAGCAGCATCCCCAGGATTACAATGGCTGGAAGCAGTGACTGCTTTGGGAGTCAAGAATAAACTAGACCACATATCAAAAGCCAGTTTTGAGACTCTACAAGAAGACCAGCAGAAAGCTTCACCATTCCTAAGGGGAACTTCTCCCCACAAAGAGGAGAAGAGGACTTCTGGCAACAAGGAACTGTGAGTTACTTCTCTTCAATGTGTGCTTTCTAAATTTGAACCCATTTTCCATTGACCTTTGCATGTGCTTTTGAGAGACCATGTCACAGACTTTTGTTTATTTGTTTATTTGTTTGTTTTGGGGGGAGGGCAATTGGGGTTAAGTGACTTGCCCAAAGTCACATGGCTAGTAATTGTGTCAAGTATCTGAGGACGGATTTGAACTCAGGTCCTCCTAACCCCAGGGCTGGTGCTCTATTCACTGCGCCACCTAGCCGCCCATGTCACAGACTTTTGAAGATGTTTATACCAGCTGTTCTTATTAAGCCAACATAATAAATGCCCATTTCTAAAAGTTAATTATGTCTGGTTGGCTAATTGATATCAACTGATAATCATAGGTTGAAGCACATAAATTAGGGCGCATTGGAATACTCCCTCTTTCCCCTCACATTCCCTGAGAACCTCATTCCCTAGGGACCCAATGTTCTAGTGCAAATGGGAGTTGTTCCAAAGTCTCACTACATTAGGAATCTATGAGTAATTTGCATTAAGGCTTTGTTGAGGGGGTTTGCATTTGATGGTGAAAGGGATCATAAGCACAGTTAACTGGAATCATACTAACCTACTCTATCTGTTAATCACCCAGATGGGAAACCCCCCTAATCATGTGGTTGTAACCCAAGCATCACTGGTTACAGGAACTTAGAATAATATCAAGGAGCTTCAGTGGCCAATCTCAGACTAACAAGAGAAGGGCAACATCTTAGTCTGGCAAGGTGAGCTTTTGGATGTTCGTAACTCCTCATACTCTGTGTGCCCAGAATCACTTTGGCTGCCATGTCCAGAGCCAGGTGGGAAGCTGCTGATAAATATGGATTGGCTATGTAATGGTCAAACAATGCTGCTTGCCTCTCTCAACCCATACAGATGCAGCATACACATTTGACCAGAAATACACCTGGAGAAAAAAGAAATCAGATGATAATTTATAACTTCAGCCTCTCAATTTAACTTCAAATGGGATCTCCTGGCAAGTTGACTTGGCTCTCTTGGTACTTATCTATCGCAGGACTTTGTTCTGTCCTTGGGTCTGACACCAAAGCTGTACCTAGAGTCCTTAGACTTATCTAAATGGCACAGAGTGCTGGACCTAGAGTCCCAGAAGATCTAAATTCAAATTTGACTTTAGATACTTACTAGCTATGTAACCATCAGCAAATTGTTTAAACATTATCTGCCTCAATTTCCCCAGTGATAAAATGGGCATAATTATAGCTTCTATTTCACAAGGTGGTTGTGAAGATCAAATGGAATAATATTTGTAGAGCACTAAACACTGTACCTTGGCATATAGTAAGCACATAATAAATGTTTATTTCCTTCCCTCCTTTTCTTCCTTCCTTCCTTCCTTCTTAGAGAGAAGAAAATTTGGCTGCCTTTGGCAACCCATGACTTCCTCTGCAGTTAACAAGAAAGAAGCAAGATTAAGCCCATTGTGACTGATACATCTGCTTTTCAGCTTGAAGGGAACTTGACTATCTGGTCCAATATCCTGACACAAATAAAGTGTTTGTGTCTCAATTTCACAAGCAATTGAGATCCAGAGAGGAGGAATCAAAGTAGCTTACATTATATAGTACTTTAAGGTTTGCAATCAACCCTATGGAGTAGGTAATGGGAGTATTACTATATCCTTTTCTATGGACAAGGAAACTGAGTCAGAGATATTGTGACTCAGCCAAGACACTTAGGATGAGGAGGGACTAAGTCCTATGTCTCCTATCCCCTAATACAGTATACTTTCTCTTATACTGTGATATCCTTGGGTCTAAAAATCAAATATTACATTTACATAATTTACATTAATTAATCAAGTAAAAAAAAAATCGATACAAAAATAGGTAAGACACTGTCTGTCCTTTAGAAGTTTAACACACTTGCTACAAAGACCAATGTACACACCCCAAACAAATAGTGACCAAAATGGTCAAATGAAGAATACCAACTCCTTCCCTCTCTCCTGCCTCAGGATCTTCTCCCTTGTTGTTGGTCAGCTCTTACTCTGCAGGGGATGGTTGGTGGCTAGATGCCCCATGGAGAAATCAAAGGGATAAAAAAGATCCCTCTCACTATGAAATGGCAGAGAGAGAGATGCCCTGCCATTCAAAGTATGAACTGATACCCAAGCAAGCGATCCTTGCATCTCCCCACTGCAGTTAAAACATGGATCCTTCTGAGCCAGAAGGGTTGGATGTCCATCTATAAATCACTGCTTCTGCTACTATGTCCACTGATACCTGCCTCTGTTTATATCTAACCAAAGGGTGATTTCCTTAGGGCATGACCTAGTCATGATGATGATATTTTTACATACAGTGTACCATTTTAATGTAGTGATGGGTAAGGGATCATTTCACTTTTTGGATGCTAATATTTTCACACACACAGTCAATAACCACATTCATTTGCTATAGACATTTCAGGAAACAGAATAGCTTTCTTTTGTTTTCCGACTTTTACCATCCTTTCTTTGTGGTGGTTTTTTGTAGCATCAGCTCTGAAAATCAATGCCATGAAACCTTGAAACTGTAAACTGTCTCACAAGCAGCACTTGTCCATCGAGCAGACATATATAACTATTTAAATCTGGTGGAGAGCAAAAGAAGAGAATTTCATTCACTTTACTACCCATCTCCTTTGGGGACTGGGGGAGGGGGACAGGGAGGATAATGGTGATGACTACCACAGCAATGACTGAGATGATATTTATAGAACACTTTAAGACTTCTAAAGAACTTTCTGTACATTACCTCACTGGTACTTCATAGCAACTTCGCAAGGCAAACCTTGTGCTACACATGGGATAACTGAGACTCAGAGATCTTAAGTGATTTACCCATGGTCATTCATCTAATAAATGTCAAAGGAAACAAGCTTCTTCTTTTTTTTTTTTTTTTAAAGCAATCGGGGTTAAGTAACTTGCTCAAGGTTACACAGCCAGTTATTTCTGGGTGTGGTGCTGAGTGTCTGAGCCCGGGATTCAATCTCCAGGTCATCCCAACACTGGAACCAGTGCTCTTACTCGCTGAGCCACCTGGCCGCCCCTGAAACAAGCTTCTTTTTTTAAAAAATTGAAACCTCATTTAAAAAAAATAATACTTATAAATAGGACTGAATTCTAGCTCCATAGGAATTTCTCTTGAGGCTAATGTTGATGTGGCAATGTATCAGTACTATATGACCTGTCTTAAATGAGCTGATGTTTCTGCCTGATTTGTTTATCTCTTTTACTGGCAACCCCATGCTAGAGAATTCTTCTAGCAGGGCCCAATTCATAAGTTTGCCAAGTTTGAGTTGTTCATCAGGATGTCAAGAATGTTATTTTTCTCTTGATGCCTAATGTAATCCTCTACTTGGATCATTTGACAAAGAAACTTCCATTGAGATTAGAAACTGATGGTATCAAATTCAAGATGGTATCAAATACAAAATCCAAATCCAACCAGTTCTGTGGTTCAAAATGACTAATATAGAAATGTGTTTTGCATGACTGCACATCTATAACCTATATCAGATTGCTTACTATTTCAGGGATGGGGGAGAAAAATGAGGAAGGGATTGAATTTGAAACTCAAAATCTAAAAAAAAAAATGTGTAAAATTGTTTTTTACATATAATGGAGGGGGGGGGATAAAACACTATTTAAAAAAAAAAACTGTGACTGAATTTGGTGTGCATGGGGAAGGATTGTTTATAGTAGTCTTACAACATTAAATCATTAGATTTGCCCCCTGGAGCTGGAGTGTGATATACTCACTCCAACAGGCAAAGAGATAGGGCCATGTCTCCAAGAGTGATAGCAGGCCAGCAGCAGATTATGAAGCAGCGTTTCAACTTTTGGGGCTGCAAACTGAAGCTGTTACAAGAATTCTGCCTGTCACATCTTTGGAGTTTGCCTGGTCATTAGCACAAACAGCCAACTCCTGAAGCCACCAACACACTTATAGGCCTGATTAATAATGCATTTGATGTGGGCAGCTGTGGTGATTATTGGAAAAAGTTGCCGCATCTTCTAGAAAGGAGCTGGAGGTCGGTTCCTATGGATTTTTTTTTTCAGACTTAATTTCCAGTGTTTATAAGAGTTCTTAGCCTTTTCAGAGTCAAAAGTGAACATAAAATGGTATTCCTGGAATGGTTCCTGGCTCTCCCAATTGGGCTCTGCTCCATCCTTTCTAACCATTATGAGTATACTTTCATTACTACCTGATGTGACCAGGAATCAAATTAAATTGTGCTGGCTATCAGGTAGACAGGAAACAAGGAGAATGATAGCTTGGCTTTTATATTGCTCAAGGCTACATCCTAACAGCAGCTGACACTTAGCAATGTAGCACTGGGCTTACAAAAACTAAATAAAGTCATTGGAGGTGACTAAGCTGACCCTATGTAATTGACTTTTCCAAGAAGGTGCTTGACCTTTTTCTTGATCTGATGGCTGCCTGACCTGGACAATATAAACATTCTGTCTAAAGATCATAATTCAGGTTAAATTTTAGCCCAGCCATTGTTAGCAGCACACATAATTGCACTTATCAGCTCACATGTCAATAACCTTTGTCTTGGGTCAGGTCTAAGATCATAGAGAATTGTGACCTATGCGTGATGTTGGAGGAGGGGAGCAACCCAGAAAAAATGAAATGTTAATGTGATTTGTGAATAACTAAGAGTTCACAGATCAAATGCCATGGGGAAATTCTCATGCCTGAAACAACTGAGAGCTGTATTTTAAAGGAAGCGTGATCAAGAGGACTCTGGAAGAGACACCAATTTCATTAGATCTGAATTACACACAAAAGTGATGTTGAGCATTTTTTCAAATGGTCCTGAATTTCTGATCTTGAATGATATACTCATGAACAGCCAGGTGGTCCAATGGATAGAGTGCCCAGACCTGGAGTCTGAGAAAGATTCATCTTTCTGAGTTCATATCTGGTCTCAGAAACTTACTAGCTGTGTGACCCTGACCAAGTTACTTAACTCTGTTTGCCTCAGTTTCCTCGTCTGTTAAATAAACTGGAGAAGGAAATGGCGAAACACACTCTAGAATCTCTGCCAAGAAAACCCTAAATGGGGTAATAGGGTCATGAAGAGTCAGACAGGACTGAAAGAAAAGACAATAAGAAACACAACAACCATGAAATCCTCTTCAATTTATACTCTTCCCCAACTATGGCAATACTGAGGTATTATTATTCCTTAATATTTTTCATGACTAAGCTATGCTGTTCCTTGTACAAATTCAGGGCTTGGGGGAGGGGAGGTGGCCAACTCAGGAGGCTTGGCACATCCTGACCGTAATTCCATTGAAACATCATGACCAACCAGGTATGGAAAATGAAAGTAACTACAATAAGAAGACTTAGTATTAGAGAATCAGGTTGCATCATAAAAATGATCAGCTCCCTGCCAGGCCTTGCATCTTGTGTTCCCCATCTTATATAGAATCCCCTAGTCCTCAACACTGCCCTGCAACTGATATTTCTACTCACTGCAGTTCTTGAATCCTGATGATTCAGAGGCATCCTGATAACTGTCCAGACTAGCTTATCCATTCACATACCTTGCTCTCTTCCAACAAACTCAATTCCTTATCCCCAGGCAGGGAAAGCTCTTTCCCCATATAGGGCTTTTCCTATTCACTGGCCAATTTTGTCCTCACTCAGACAAGATGACAGTATAGTTCAAGGGAAACTGTGGCTTCAAGGCCACGTGTGGCCTTCTAGGTTCTCAGATAAAGCCTTTTGACTGAATGCAAGTTTACCGAACAAATCCTTTTATAAAGGGAATTTGTTCTGTTAAGTTTGGATTCAGTCAAAGAGCAGCACTTGAAGAGCTAGAAAGCCACATGTGACCTTGAGGCCACAATTTCCCCACTCCTAGATAGTTTAACCCCAAAAAGAGACTGATTAAAATTGAAGGATAGAGTTGTTTTTTCCACTTAAAGCCACAAGTAGGAGGCTCCAGAGACCCAGTTTCCTGAATTGCCTCATGACATGCATGGGACACCATCTTCTGTGCTCCCAGACATGACCCAACACAAAGGTTATTGGCATGTGCTCTGCTAACACTGACTGGGCTATGATCCGCCAACATAACGTTTATATTGCCCAGGTCGGGCAGGTATCTAGCCAAGAAATAGGTAAAGCATCTCTACTGAAAGAACATAATGGTATTGTGGCACCAGTTGTCTCAGAACTTTGAGGAAGTAGAAAACCTACAAGGCATGGCTAGGAGTTCTGAAGACCATAAACTACAAACTTAGCAACCCCTAAAATATTACCAGATGACCTCCTAAGGTTACTGGCCCAGTCCAAGATGTTTACAAACCTTTACCTCACAGATTCCCCATGGATCAGGAACAGGAGCCCTTTGGGATATCCACTGGAATAATACAGGCCTGCTGAATGCCTACCCTTTCCCTCACTGAAAATGTGGCTAATTACCAACCTGTCTGTAGGAAGAGGTTATGTGTGCTCATTTGCACACACACACACACATACACATACATACACACAATTGCCTATCAGCCGATTGACTCTTAGTTAATTAGTTAAAAAGACTTGGCAAAAATGGACTGGCCTTTCTGACACCGTAAGAAAGAGGTCCACAAGATCCCCAGAGAAACAGAAATTTCTCAGAGACTAAGATGATACCTGCAACATTCCCATAGGAGTCGCCTCTTGGAGGCCACAACACCCTCCTCTGCATCCTGGCCCTACACATACTTATCTTGTAAATTGACTGGTGGAGAAAAGAGCTAACCAGTCTTGGAGATGGACCTTTGTTGTTTTTGCTCAGTTGTATCACTCTTTATGACACCATTTGGGGTCTTCTTGGCAGAGATACCAGAGTGGTTTGCCATGTCCTTCTGCAGCTCAAATTTACAGATGAGGAAACTGAGGCAAACAGAATTAAATGACTTACCCAGATCACACAGCTAGTAAGGGTCTGAGGCCGGATTTGAACTCAGCAAGATGAGTCTTCCTGACTGGGCCCCACACTCTGTGCCACCTGACTGCCCTGGAGATGGACCTATTTGCAGTCAGATTTGTATTTGAGGTCAGGGAACAGAATATCCCAGCACTATCTAAACAGAACTTAAGAAGGAAAAGTTCTTATATACTATCTGCAAGCTCAATCAATTTCAGGTGTGCTGTGCATCACGTTTGACTCCATTATCACCTATATTCCTAGATGTCACAATCTCTGGGCAGATACACTGTAATGAAAAGCCATATTTGGACATGTATTGGGTGAATAACTCTGATAAACCCTTCCATAAAACCACACACTTTCCTCTAAAACTTTAAGCATCTGTGATTTTGTCAATATGGATATACCTTCTCACCAGTACAGATTTCAAACCATCTATGACTTATTAGATGGTCTTTTAGTGCTACCATGGTAGAAAAATTCATCACCCAGCTACCCTAATGGTGAAGAGAGACTGAAAACTTATCTAACCTCATCCTCAAAGAACAGACACTCATATAGCATCGGGCTACAAACTTGACAGCTATGAAAGCTCGAGAAGAGCCTTCCCACCACTGGCAAGTGTAGGACATTCACCACAGGGCCAAGTTCTCCACCCAAGATGGCTTACATTCATACAGCAATTAAAGTTTTGCAAAGTGCTTCACATATGTTTTCTCATTTGATCCTCTTATCAACTATACATAATAGGTGCTATTATTATTCTCATTTTACTAACGAGGTAACTGAGACTGAGGGAAGTACCTTGCCCAGGGTCACATAGCTACTTAGGGAGGGATTCAAACTCTGGCCTTTATGACTCTGAATCCAGCACCCCATACACTCTACTTTGCTGCTTCCCAATGTTAAATGGGCACAATACTCATACTGGAGGGTTGCTTTCTCATATCACCTCCAGTTTAAGTACCTAGTTAATCTCACATTTCTCATCTGCTCTATTAATGGATTTTTCAGCAAAAAGAATCACAGTAAATTAGAGATAATTGAGTTCAAGTCTGTCCTAAGATACTTACTAACTGTGTGACCCTGGGCAAATTACTTGACTTCTGTCTGTCTCAGTTTCCTTGTCTGTAAAATGGGGGTAGCAGCCCCTGCCTCACGGGGTTGTTGTAGGGATCAAATGAGATAAGATTTGTAAAACACTTAGCACAGTGCCTAGACCATAGTCAGTGCTTAATAAATGATTGTTTCTTCCTTTCCTTCCTTCCTTCATTCTTTCCGTGACATAGTGTCACAAATGCAGCAGACAGACTAAGGTGACAAAGCGGTAGAACATTATTACCTTCAGCACTGCACCTTCTACTCTCAGAAAGACGTCCTATTGGCTATAGCAAAACTATAGTAAATTGGTCAGGATATAAATAATAAAAAATCAATCTTCCCAGAACATTCCCTTCTTAAGTTTTTTAACCTATTGTTTTCCTTTACTAACTGTCTCCATTGCAGTTCCCTCATCCAATGATTACTTCAGAGAATTAGAGGTAGCACATACTTATTTGCAGTAGTACCATTGGAATAGCGAAAGTGGCATGCCAAGGGAAAGCCAACTAGCATTGCATTCCCATGGGCCCCATGGGCACCAGGGCTCACAGGACTCATAGGCAACCAGATCTCACCAGCCTCTTGCAGTCTTAATACCAGTAGGACTTTTCTGGCAGGAAAAAAGTATTCCTCTTCCTCTTCCCTCAGATGGTCATTTTCATCATCAACATAACCACAAAAGCCCTCCATATCTTCAACCTACCTCATCCATGTTCCATTGTACTTTTCTATGATAGGTTAAAGATGATTCGCAACTCTATCTGCCCTCTCCCACCTTTACTAATTGTGGAAGAGGAGGAATAAATTGTTCAGGTCACCCTTGACCCAAGGAGATGTCAATCAAACTTCCAGTACCTGGTAGACTAGTAGAGGTACAGGCTCAAGGAGAGGCCATGGGACACAGTAAGTATATGTCTGAAGCCAGATATAAACTCATGGAAAGGAGTCTTCCTGACTCCAGGCCAGGCATTCCATCCACTGCACCACCTAGCTGTAATGGGAATGTAAATTTAAAGATCTTCCCTGCCCCTAGGCTAAAGTGCACCTGGAGCCTGGGGTAAGAGGCTTGTTTTTCAGTAGATACTTCTTGATTGGCCAGTGAGTCAATAAGGTTGTTACATTCTCTGAGCCAGGAGAAGGCTATGTAAGCCCTGATGTGCAGCTTTGTTTTGGGGCTCACTTTGAGAAGTGTTCTGTGATTTGATCTGGATTATGGGAAGCTGTTGTCCAGAGCCCCCCAGCTTTGAAAAACCCAGATGTTGAAACCCAGATGGTGATTTGGTATGGATGTAATGTTTGGACAGTTTGGAAAGCTGTCTACTTGATCTGTTTCTGTCTTGATAATTCTGCCTGTATACTTTGAAGTTCAGGGTGCTGACCTTTTTCGCCTGAACGAGGTAAACGATATATGTTTGACTGATTAAAGTAAGCTTGTTAACCCATTTTGAGTTGCTTTCCTTTAACAAAGCAGATCTAAGAACCTGTGTTGGCAGCAAACCCTGAGGATGCTTGGGGTGCTTGCTGCTACACTAGCTGCCCATTATAATCCATAGCCTCTCTTTAATACCTTCTACCATTGCTTTGTCCAATCAGCCTTTATTGTTTCCTCCCAAACTGTACCTACATCCTTTGTCTTTCATCCACCTGTAACCTAGGCCTAATCTCTCTCAAAAGTCTATCTGTCCACCTTGTCTTTAACACATATTTTCCCCAATCTATGACCTTCCTTAATTTTCTGCATACCTCTTTTGCCATTACCTACTTTCTTTATTTGCCCTCTCTGCTTAGGTCAACAGTCTACCCTCTCCAAAGAAAGTGAGAAGGAATTTAATGCTGACCAAATCATTCAACATCTGACAAACCCCCGAGTTTGGATCCATCCCTTCCTGGCTTAAAACTAGAAATTGCCTTCAAGTGATTTAATATCAAACTCAAGAGCAGCCAAGGTTTCTGAATAGATAAATGTATAATTGCCCTTAGTGATTCTAATAAAGGAATACATAAATATGTGGTTGGACATAATGCCATTATTGCACATGTAAAATTATCTTGCCCATTAATAGTGATTGATTGTCTGAATCTGTTGCATATGTCAAAATCAATAAGCTGAGTATATTTCATTCTAAGCATAGCAATAGACAAATTTATTTTCAAACATTTTATAGTATGCAATTAGGAAGTGACTAAAGAATTTGGAAAAAAAACTATACCTAATAACTAACTGCAAATGAGAGAAAAAGAACATATTTTGTGAAATTTAGCATCTAGCATATTTTCTAATAACAATGTTTCTTATCAGAATTAGCCAAAGGCAAAATTGTGAAATAAACAGAGCTTAGCTTAGAAACAATCTCTTTTCTTTAACTATTTTCCCCTTTCCAACAGACCCCCTGCTTCCCTTAGGAATCCAGTGTCTCAGATTTAGTCATACTTCCCAGTATTTAAACCTACTCACTATAAAGTATGATGATGATGATGGTGGTGATGAAGATAATGATGATAACATTAATAGCAACAGTTCACATTTGTATAGAGCTTTCAATTTCATAAAGCATTTTACTTACAACTCTGAGAGGTACAGAATGCAACTATTTTTATTCTCATTTTGTAGTTGAGGAAACAGGATTTGAAAGTTGAATTGACTTGCTGAACTGCACACTGCAAATAAGTGTAAAAAGAGGACTTTTACCCCCATTTCTCCTTATTCCACATCCAGCTCTATATTACACAGCCTCACCAGAGCCAGCATAATGCTTCTTCTACATGATGTCCATCCAGTCCTCAAGAACTATCATATTTCTCCCTGTTTTTTTTCAGGGTAAAGGTATTGATTTCCTTCAAGTAGTTCTCAAAGAATTACATTTGAAGTCCACTTACCATACTGGTCACCATTTTCTGAAAGTATTTTAGGTTATTAATGGTCCTCCTAAAATGTGGTTTCTAGAGTTATACCCAATACTCTGAATGTGGTCTGTCCAGAGAGGGTCAAGTAGATGGGGTAGCAATCACCAGTTATCTTGACTTAGGTCTTGCCACTGAACTCTGATGACTCTGGAGGAGATAGTGGGGCTGATGACTCTGTGCAGTTCTGACTCACTTAAATCCAATTCACTGGCAAGTCGAGACATTGCCTTCTGATGTCATTGGTCTTTTTTGAAAACAATAACAAATAACAACAACAAGTAGATGGACCAATTACTCTCCTTGTTCTAGACATTATATCTCTCTTAATGAGGATTTAATGACTAATAATCCTTACTGTGGATGGGAGAAGCCCAAAAAGAGTTAGATAAGCTTCCACCCACCTCCTGTCCTCTGGGACAAAGTGTGAATTCATTTGACAAAGCATGAATTCCCTCTATATTAGGTCTTCATTGTCCTTTATATTTTCTCTTACTCAAGTCCTCACCCACTCATCACAGCAGCTAAGAGTATGCTAACATGACACCAAGTACAATAGACTTTAGCACACACTTTATTTGGTCCTTAGACTTGGCTTTTAAACAGAGATGGAAATTTGACCTAAAAGCAGAAAAATTTCCAAAGAAGAGGCCCTCCTATGAGAGAGGATGTCAGAATGAGCAGAGAAGCCCTCAGGATAAGAAAACTCAGAGACAGAGAAATGAGCTCTGCAAGACCAGGAGAAGACTATCGGGGATCTGAGCTACAGGAAAAGAAATCTTGACTGGTGCTTCTTAAACTGTGGGTCACAACCCCATATCGGGTCACATAAAACTGAATGTGGGAGTTGAGAAAAATTTGGCAACCGTAAAAGGTTTCTGAATGCTCAACAACCAAAAATTAATTCAAAATCAAATATGTAATGAATCCAAGGTGTTCCTGGCAGTGCTTGCCCATGTTGCATCACACAGCTTCACTGTAGTCTTGGTTGTGAACGCACAGCATGCACACTGTGTACTGAGCATGCCTTTATGTGACATAGCAATCACCAAACGCAGCAAAAAAAAAAACCTTGCCTCAGATTTGAGATTATTATATGTTATGAATTTCAGAGTTTTTACTATACATACAAAGTTTTCTGTTATTACAGAAACATATCACTTTAATTATGGAAAATAAAACTTTTAATATTTTCCTACCATCATTCCTCAGCATGTAAGCATCAAATTATTAGTATATCTTTGGATTGTATTGTGTTAGAATGTTTGAGTATCAAAATTGCTGTTATCTCCTTCTACAGAAATGTGTTTAATTGCAGCAAGTAAAGACAAAAGTCCTTTAATAATATTTCTCCACCATCACTGCTGTATGTATATATGTAACTGTGAACACCAATTTTTAAAATTAAGCATAAATATAATTTCATAAACTCGTATTGGGAAATTATTAGTATTATTTTTATATTTTAGGACAAAATATATTTTGGTTATGGATAAGTAGCCAAGTTTAGAAAAAGGAGGTAAAAATACTGATGACAATGTGGCAGTGTTTGCTACCAGGTTGTAGTACACTGTAGCAGCAAGCACCCTAGCATACCCAGGGTGGATGCCAACACAGGTTCTTAGACCTGCTTTTCTAAAGGAAAGCAACTCAGGTTAACAATCTTACTTTAATCAAGCATATGTCATTTACCTAGTTCAGGGGAAAAAGGTCAGCAACTTCAGAGAATACAAATAAGTTATAAGCAGACAACAAATACAGAGAAACATCAGCAGACAGGCTTCCAACTCTATGACCATTACATCCATACCTAGTCAGTTACGAGAGAGGGAAGAAGACATCTGGGCTTTCGAAACTGGGGGGCTCAATGGCTGCCCACAGTCTCTGGTCAAATAACACAACTCTTCTCAAAGTGAGCCCCAAAACAAAACCTCACATTAGGGTATATATAGCCTTCTCCTGGCTCAGAGAATGTCACAACCCTCTTGACTCACTGCCCAATTAAAAAGCAACAAGGTGTGGGCATTCCTGAAAAATAAGCCTCCCCACAGGTTCCATGTGACCACATTCAGTCTATTGGGGGCGGGGAGGGGGTGGAGAGTATATTTTCAAATCAAGGAAGATTCTCAGAGTCACCTAAGCCTATCAAAGGGCCTAGGGGCAAGGAAGATCTTAGATTCCCATTCCCATAACATACACCTAAATTGACAAGAAAAAGACAGTATGTCAAATCATTTTTGTGATATGGATTTACTTCTAATAATAATGATGGTGTAGAAAAACGACTTTGCTTAAATTGTAATGAAGCTTTGGCTTCAGAGAGCATGAAATCAACCAACCTAAAATAACATCTTAATACCAAGCATGCAGCATACTGCAATAAACCAAAGGAATATTTTGAATTATTTTTAAAATCTTCAAAGAAAAACATTTTGGGACATTTGTTACTGTTAAAGAAAAGCACTTATTTGCATCTTACATGACTTCTTATTTAATTGCAAAAATTTAAAAAGCTCTGTATGATAGGAGAAGATCTAGTATTACTTGCTGCTGTTATAATGTCAAAAATAGTTCATGGGAAAAAGTATGGGGATGAAATTCATAAGATCCCTTTATCAAATGATACTGTTTAAAAAGAATTTCTGAAAGTGATGACCAATTCCAGCAGCTTATTACCAGGCTTACAGGCAGTCCAAGCACTCAATTCAGATAGATGAAACAACTGATATTTCTAACAGTTGCTACTTTATGTAAGATATATTTATGAAGGAAGCATACATAAGTGATTATTGTTTTGTTGCCCTTTGGAATGGCATAAAAGAGGGGAAGATGTATTTTAAAGATGATGAATTTTTCATAAATGAAGTTTTCATAAATGAAGGAAAAAATTGCATTGGAATCTTACAAACAATGCTGGAGTAATTATGGATGAGAATGTTGGATTTGTAGCAAAAATTTTAAAGCTGGTGGCAATGAACATATCACTTTTACTCAGTGCATGATCCATTTGGAGGCACTCATAACCAAATATATATATATATATATATATATATATATATAAATCACCAGAGTTAGAGGCTGTCCACCATACAATCAAAATCATTAACTTCATTAAAAGCCATGCCCTTAATACTTGTTTGTTTTCACACCTTTTGAAAGACATGGTGTCAAATTATAAAAGCTTATTACTATATGCAGTGGTAAGAAGGCTCTCAATGGGGGCAAAGTTTAGGCAGATTATCGACATTGGAAGATGAAGTTATATTTTTGTCTGAGCAGAAATTCAATTTTGTTCATTTTTTTCATAATGACTTATGGCTTTCAAAACTCTGTTAATTGTAGGATACTTTTTAAAAACTCAATGATTTAAACATATCACTTCAAGGAAAAGTTGTAACATATTTATGTTAAAAGTTAAAACTGAAAGTTTTACTTAAAAAGTTAACATATGGAAGAATAGTGTGGGAAATGGTTCTTTAGAAATGTTTACAGCTACAGATTATTTTATAATTGAAGAAAAACTTCCCAAAGATTTAGTTGTAAGAGTTATAATTAATCATCTGAGGTGCCTGGAGATACAGTTTCAGAAATACTTCCTTTCAAATTTTGATTCTAAAAAGCTAAGTTGGGTTCATAAGCCATACTCAATTGAAGTTAAAAAAAACAACACCAGTCATCTGCCATTAAAAGTTCACAAAGAATTTGTCAAGTTATCAAGTGACACAGGTTTATAATTTGAGTTTCTTTTAAAAATTGTTAAAATAATTTTGGTTTGGAATTAAGACAGAATTTCCAGCAATTTCTGAAATGGTCCTAAAGATATTTCTGCCATTTTGTACTACATATTTATGTGAAGTAAGATTCTCAGTACTGACAAATATAAAATCAAAGTATTGATCAATTCTGAAAAACACTGAAGATGTTCTACATCCTGCAGTATCAAATATTCCAACAAGATTTAATTATTTATGTAAAAACAAACAAACATTCATTTCATTAATATGCAAATTTGCTTTAATTTTTAATAAATGGTAAAAATTTATATGTATACTAAAGAATTTTTAAATAAATTTCTTTATCATTTATTACTAGTAAATGTTTAATTTGTTTACCTATTTTATACACCTAAATAGCTGGGGTTGCATAAAAATTTATCAAGCAAAAAAGGGGTTGTGAGATGATAAGGTATAAGAATCCCTGATCTAGATTACCTGACACAAAAGAAAATGAAGCCCACAGAGAGAAGTTGAACTGCAAAAGGACCTTATTGTATTCTTTCATACTTGAAAGCAAAAGTTCTTTTTTTCAGAATTTATTCACTCATTTATTTATTTTTAGTTTTCAACATTCATTTCCACAATATTTTGAGATACAAATTTTCTTCCCATCTCTCCCCTACCCCACACCCCAAGATGGCAAGTATGCCGAATACCCCTTCCCCGAGTCTGCCCTCTCTCATATCACTCCCTATCTCCCCTAAACACCTTCCCCCTTACTTTCTTGTAGGGAAAGATGGATATCTATACCCCATTGTCTGCATATCTTATTTCCCAGTTGCATGTTAAAACAATTTTTTAACATTTGTTTTTAAAGCTTTGAGTTCCAGATTCTCTCCCTTGTTCCTTCCTCACCCACCTCCACTGGGAAGAAAAGCAATTCAACATAGGTTATACATGTGTAGTGTAGTTATGCAAAACATTCCCATAGTACTCATGTTGTAAGACTATATCCCACCCCTCATTTATTCTGTTTTCTCCTTTGACCCTGTCCCTTTTTAAAAGTGTTTGCTCTGACTACCCTCTCCCCCAATCTGCCCTCCCTTCTATTATCCCCCCTCTTATCCTCTCCCCCCCTAACTTTCCTTCAGGGTAAGATACCCAATCGAGTGTGTATGTTATTCCCTCCTCAAGCCAAGTGCAATGAGAGTAAGGTTGACTCATTTTCTTTCACATTCCTGTTCTTCCCCTCCATTGTAATAACTTTCTCTTGCCTCTTTCATGTGAGATAATATACCCTATTCTATCTTTCCCTTTCTCCTTCTCCCAATTTAGTCCTCTCTCACCTCTTAATTTTATTTTTTAGATATCATCTCTTCATATTCAACTCACCTTGTGCCCTCTGTCTATGTATACACACACACACATACATATATATATATATATATATATATATATATATATATATACCTACCTATGCATACATATGTGTCTATTCCCTTCAATTATCCTAACGCTAAGAAAAGGGTGATGAGTTATAAATATCATCTTTCCATATAGGAATGTAAACAGTTCAACTTTCATAAGTTCCTTATGATTTCTCTTCCCTATTTACCTTTTCATGTTCTTGTTTCTTGTAATTGAAAGTCAAATATTCTGTTCAGCTCTGAACTTCTCATCAAGAATTCTTAAAAGTCCTCTCTTTCATTGAATATCCATATTTTCCCATGAAGTATTATACTCAGGTTTGCTGGGTAGGTGATTCTTGGTTTTAATACTAGCTCCTTTGACCTGTTAAAGTAAGGGTTCTTAACATGGGATGCATGAACTTGGTATTATTTTTTTTTTATATTTTGGTAGGGGTGGTTAGGTGGTGCAGTGAATAGAGCACCGGCCCTGGAGTCAGTAGTACCTGAGTTCAAATCCGGCCTCAGACATTTCACACACACACACACACACACACACACACAAACTAGCCATGTGACCTTGGGCAAGTCACTTAATCCCAAGTGCCCTCCAAAAATATTTTGGTAGCTTTATTTCTATGTAATTGATATTTCCATATAATTTATAATCCTATACATTTTATTTTATGCATTTGAAAACATTATTCTGAGAAGGGGTACAGAGGATTCAACAAAGAGGTCCATGACACAAAGGTTAATACCACTTCCAGGGGCTCCTGGAATGATCCAGGGGGGTAGTGTTAACCTTGGTTGCAAATGAGGGGCATTGAATAAAAATAAGGGAGAGATGGAAACATAAGAAAAGAAGAGAAGAAAATTTTGAAAAACCATTCATACATGTTTCATCTGCTGTATAACAGACTTAAAATTGTAGTGATAGCATTATTTTCCAAATAAACACACAAAATGCAAGTTATAACAGATTAGTGGTCAAATCATATACATATATATATATACATATACATAATGTATATGTTTTGTTTCCTCTTCAACCCAGATGAGAGTAAGGTTCCAATATTACCAGCCCCTCACCCCAATATGCTTCCTCCATATTAGTTCTTCATTTCATGCCTTGTTTTTGAGATAATTTCTCTTTTTACTTTTCCTAACTAATTTTGTTTTATAGAATCACCTCATTATATACAACTCAGTCTCAAGCTTTCTTGCAAACCTTAGCGATGAAAAGAATTTTTAGAATACTACTAATGATAATTAATAATTATTAATATTAATAACATCTTCATATATCATAAATAAATTGTGTGATCTTAATCAGTGCCTTATCATTGGTCTTTAACGATTTCCTTAACATTTATTCTGGATCTTTCATATCGAATTTTCCTTTGAGTTTTGCTCTTTGTTACAACTACCAAAAGTCTTTTCAGTTTGTTGAATACTTTTTTTTTTTTCATTCAGGATTATACTCAACTTTTCTGGATAAGTTGTTCTTGGATGCCACCTCAGCTTACTTTGTTCCATTATTCCAAGACCTATGGTCTTTTACTGTAAAAGCTGCTAGGCCTTATGAAATCCTGATGGTTTTTCCATAGTATTTAAATTTTTTTCTTGTTGTTTGCAATATTTTTCTGTTTAATCTGGGAATTTTGAAACTTGGCTATGACATTGCTGTAAGTTTTCTTCCTAAGACCTCTTTCAGGTTGTGATTGGTAGATTCTTTCTATTTCTACTTTACCTTGTTGTTCCATTTTCCTTAATAATTTCTTACGCTATTGTATCCAGATATTTTTTATCATAACTTTCAGTCATAACTGATATATATATAACTGATATCTGATCATAACTGACAATTCTTATATTGAATTCTGACTGTTTAAGAGTTTGTGTATGAGTCCATCTTCCATAAAATAAAAGTTGCTAACTTGAACACTTGCAGGTGATATGAGAACCGTTTCCAAGGTGAGAAAATTAGTCATATTTTCATATTGTCAAGGAAAACCCCTGGTGGACTTGGAAGTCAAAGAACCTGAAAATTGTTCCTTTTCCAATTTCAGAGGCCGGGGGTCCTAAATGGTAAATATGTTACCTTGGGTTAACCCTTCAAGGGGCATTTGCATTTTAATGGAACACAAAAAGATCAAATTCCAAGTGGTGGAATTTCAGGCCCCAGCCAATTGGTAATGAAAAAAAAAAGAGGCAAGAAGAGAGGAGGGGTGCTTGGGTAGCCCCAAATAACAATACTTAAGCAATCACATTCACCACCCACTTATAAGTGACAGCCTTGTTTCTTAGTGTAAGCCTGCGTTTAAAGCTTCCCCTTTCCCCATGTTAGGATCCCCAGGAAATTATGGCTTCTGGTATCCATGGAGAAACACTTGAACAGCCTCATACAGTTCCTCAAAAAGTAAGCAGTAATGATTTACACAATTATACCCATAGAAGGCAGTAGGTACTTTATGCTATTCACCAAGCACTCCAAGTTTTTAATATGAGTGAAGTTACAAAATAACAATGTTGTGAGCTACTGGTTAACAGGTAACAAAATGTGGATAGATGAATTTCAACGACATTGACTGTCCTAAGTGTCTCCTGGATTTTTGCATTGTCAGAAAGAAAAATTCTTGGCAGGATCCATTTGAGGCTCAACTGAATATAGCTTAACTTGAGCCACATTCCAAGACATTCAGTGGCCAACTGTGATAGGTCACATGGTCAGGAAAGTTATGACAAGTGGTTTTCTGGTATTTAAGAAGCAGCTCTCCAGAAGGGAAAAAAATATATGCACAAGAACACTTTTAAGTGTAATCTGCATTTTTAACATTTTCTCCATCATTTCTTGTCTAGATAATTAATAAAATAATAAATCAAGCCCTAATTTGTAGTATTTGGCAATTTCCAAAGCATAAATGCTCACACTGGGAATTTAACAATCAGCTCTCTCTAATCACCATGAACTGGCCCTCGTATACTCCTGGATATAACCTACACATAACAACAACCCTTGTTCCTTATTTGGCAAATTTCAAATGGCAATATGAATGCCCTTACCAGCAACTGTTTTACTTTTCCAATCATTCTTTCAGCATGTATTAATACTTCACTCATTTGGACATCACTTGTGGAGCCTTAATATTCAAACTGAGAAGTGAGCAGTTTTTTGCTGCTATTTAATATGGAACATGGTAATCAAAGGCTTATGCTGTGGGACAGTAAAGATGATAATGTAGTGATAGAGGATGTCATCTATCTGGACATCTGCTGGAGGCTTCGCTCTGATAAAACTCAAGTGCCTCATAAATTCATGATTGACCATAAAGGGAAAAATGTTTATCAAAATAGAAATGGTAAGAACTGTGGGGAGGGGAGAGTGGAGTAGAGAAGTGATAGGGCCATCATAGAGTTCACGATAGGCAAGGAGGAGAAAGTGTGATGCCCTGGATTTGGGGACAGTAAATTTCAGATAATTTAGACAAAGGAATTAGGAAGTCTAGTCCACTGTTGTGCTCCCCAATCTAAACTAGACCATCACAGGCTACGCTTAGGAGAAGTTAGGCCACTTGATCTCATGAGATTACCAAGTGAAATAGTATGGAGGGAGAAGAGGAAAGGCTTCAGAAGAGAGCCATCAGGGAGACCTACAGTTGTGACCTGTAGGATGATCCAGCAAAGGAGATATTTGCTCCCCAAAGTATAAATTTCTCAAAAAAGGAAATTCAGAATACCCACACGCAAATTAGTTAAATATGAAAGGAAAATGGCAACTGTCTAAAGAGACTGGTGTGACTAACAATGAATACATCAGTTTAGCTCCCTGGAGCCATGCATCCTCCTCTTCACTCTGGGCATTTTCTACCCAGTGATTTTGTGTGTGTACTTTACTTCCTCTTCAAACCAAACCCTCCGTCCAGCTACTTCTTTGAAAAATGTGATCAGAATACCACCACCATAGAAAAGATGCATTAATGGATTGGCCATCATCTTTGTGACTCCCAAGACTATATATCTCTTCCCTGGCCCTCATTCTCCTATTTGTGCTGTTTCTTTCCTTAGAATATAAGTTTCTTGAGGACAGAGGTAGTCTTGATTTTATATTTGTGTCCCCAGCACTTATCACAGGACTTGGAACTTAAATGCTCACTAAAGATTTTTCATTTATTCATTCCCTCATTTCATGGTCTAAAATCCTACAGGTCAAGTCAACAAGTCATTAAGCATTTATTAAGCGCTCTTTGCACTGAAGATTCAAAGAAAAGCAAAAACAGTCATTGCTCTCCAGGACTTGACAATTTAATGGCAGAAACAACATGCAAACGACAATGTGCAAATAAGATATGTAAATAAACTGGAGATAACCTATAGAGGGAAGAAAGGCACTAGCATACAGGGACATAGGGAAAGGCTTCCTGTAGGAGGTGGGATTTTATCTAAGATCTGAAGTTAGTTAGGGAAGCAGGGAGGTTGAGATGAGGATCAAGAAAGTTCCAGGCAGAGAGAACAGCAAATGTAAATACATGGAGTCAGCAAATGGATTTTCTTGTAGCAAGAGGATCAAGGAGACTCGTGTTACTGGGTTGTAGAGTATGGGGAAAGGGGTAGCTAAGGTGTACGAAGACTGGAAAGGTAAGAGGGGGCCAGGTTATGAAGGCCTTTGCAAAGAGGATTTTATATTTGATCCTAGAGGTTATAGGAAATCATTGGAGTTGATTCAATAGCCAAGTGACATTATCAGACTTGCACTTTAGAAAGATCACTTTGACAGCTGAGTAAATGATAGACTAGATTGGGGATAGATTTTTGGTAAGTATACCTATCAACAGGCTATTACAATAGTCCAGACATGAGGTGATGAGGGCCTGCATCAGGGGATGGTAATTTCAGAGAAGAAAAAGAATGATGTTAAAAAGTAAATTTAAAAGAACTTGGCATCAGATTGGATATGGGTATGGAAGTGAGAGAGAGTGAGGAATCAACAAGGAGAGGGAGGTTATGAGCCTAGATAACTGGGAAAATGGTGATTCCCTTAAAGGTAATAATCTGCGATTTGGGGGAAAAGATAATGAGTTCAGTTCTGCACATGTGTTTAAGATGTCTATGGGTTTAAAAGGGGGGAAGGATCGACCATGTAGAAAAATGATCCAAGACCCATGATGGAAAATGATATCTACATCCAGAAAAAGAACTCATAGAGTCTGAATGCAGATCAAAACATACTATTTTTACTTTGGTTTTTCGTGTTTTTTTTTCTTTTGTTGTGTTTCTTCTGTCACAAAATAACTAATGTGGAAATATGTTTTATAAGATTGCACATGTGTAACCTTTATCAGATTGCTTTCCATCTTGAGGAAGGGGGAAAGGAGGAAGGGAGAAAAATTTTGAATTCAAAATCTTATAAAAATGAATGGTGAAAATTATATTTACATGTACTTGGAAAAAATAAAATAATATTTACATACACCAGAAAAAAAAAAGAAATCTATAGGACATTCAGTTTGATATGTCCAGCAGGAGATGTGAAAGTAAGGTCCAATAAGAGGTTAGGATTGGATAAGTATATATGAGAATCATCTGAGTAGAAATGATCATTGAATTCATGGGAACTAAGATCAACAAGTGGAATAGTATGGAGGAACAAGAGAAAAGGACCCAGGATAGAGCCTTGGAAGATGCCCACAGTTAAAGGGACTGACCTATATAAAGCTCCAGCAAAGGAAATGTTTAGTCCAAAATAAATGAGTCTCTCAAAAATGAAAATCTGAATAACTAAACATGAATTATTTAAATGAGGAAGAAAAATAGGAGCTATCTAAAAAGACCAGTATGACTGCACAATGAATACATCAAATAATTTGGCTTTCTTAAAGAACATGTACAGAAGATAGAAGTAAGGATGAGTAATTGTAGGTGAATATAAAAGAGTAGCCTGGTGCTTTAAGAAGTGTCAAGAATGTATTTATAGCTCCTAACTATTCTGGACGAAAGCCTAGAATGAGCTCAGACTGGAAATGAATGCTAAGAACTTAAAAGGCCTGTTTTAAAGCTATGTTTGGTGAAGAGAGACCAACTAGACATAGGACTGTTGCTTGGGGTGGAAAAGATAATGAAAATGGGTAAAAAGAAAAAAAGGAGGCATATTTACTTGACTCATAATTTAGAACTTTCCCTTGGAAAGGACACTAGAGGCCATGTAGCATAGCCTTTTTTCTTCACAGATGAAGAACTAAAGCCTAGATAATTAAACAATTTGCTTAAGGTCTCAGAAGTAACAAAGAAAAGATGGAAGATTCAATCCCAAGTCCAGAACCCTCTTCATTTCACTTTCCTTTACCTAGAAAAGAGACCTTAAGACTAATATTGTAGAATGAAGTGGAATAAACAATAACTGCTTAAATGGGATTCAATCAAAACATGAGTGAGAAGATGGTAAGAGGATCTGTCGTTGTTCAGTTGTTTCTGTGTTGTCTGATTCTTTGTGGTCCCATCTGATGTTTTGTTTGTTTGTTTTTGCTTTTTTGGAGGGGGGAGGGGAGGGAAATAGGGGTTAAGTGACTTGCCCAAGGTCACACAGCTAATAAGTGTTAAGTGTCTGAGGCTGATTTGAACTCAGGTCCTCCTGACTCAGGGCCTGTGCTCTACTCACTGTGCTACCTTGCCACCCCCATTTGATGTTTTTTGGCAAAGATACTAGAGTGGTTTATCATTTCCTTCTCCAACTCTTTTTTATAGATGAGGAAACTGAGACAAACAGAGTTAAGTGACTTGTCCAGGGTCAAGACAGGTAGTAAATGTCTGAGGCTGGGTTTGAATTCAGGTCTTCCTGACTCCTGGTCACTGTATTCACTGTACCACCTAACAGCCCCAATAAAAGGATGCCTCATTGCTTTTCATGAATTTGTCACCAGATTGGAAGATCATATACCAGACTAACTGAAAAATATACTGTTGTGGTTGCAAGAGTTTCTGAAGGCCTGATTGCTTAAAAAAATAAATAAAATATTAAAGTGATGACAAAGATAGAAATTTAGACTTGTTGTAAGACTATAATGATTCCATGATCTCAGTGTCAATACTTCCTCAATGTGGATACTGGTATAGATTTTGACCCACACATCCATACCTTCTTGGTGCATGCTGTTTGCATTTTTCTATAAATCCACCATGGAGGCTTTACCCAGTTTCTGAAGGCTTTCCTTTTGTAGCTTCTACCTATGGGGCATAGAGATGTTTCAAGGGATCCATGAATCTGAGCACACAGCAAGCACAGTAATTTCAATCTTTGTTTATAGGGCTAGGGACTAGACCTGTTATTTCATTGACTATGGGAAAGTTTCTGGATTCAGAAGCTTCCTTTACCAGTGCAGATCAGCACCTTCTCCACAACTTAGTCTTCCAGAATTCCCTAGAGCACTAAGAAATTAAGTGATTTACCAGGGTCATGAAGCCAATAGGTGTCCAAGGCAAGACTTGACAATGGGTCTTCCTCACTTCAAGGTCAGCTCTCTACCCACTGTCCTGGGCTAGGTTTATTTGGTTCTGACAAAATAGATATGACTCAGTATAAAAAATAAGTGAACATGCCTTCTGCAAAGTTAAAAAAAGTAACGTTTCCAACATAAATGTGCTATTTTCCGAATGTATGAAGATGCTATTGTGATTGATAAAATGAAAACTCATTTAAAAGGTATTTCTCTTCATTTCATTATTTTTTTCATGTCTTAAATCATTCAACATATACCAATAGTACAACTTTTATTTGGGGGAGTCCAAAAATTTGGGGACATTAAAAAAAATCTTAATACTCAAAAATGTGGTAGGACCTTGGCTTTTGGTTTGTTAATATTTTGTTAGGTACCAGTGCAGCATAGCCATCCATTTGTTATCCTTCATTCTCCAAAATTACCGTTTCCTTTTCTCATTATGCATTTTTCAGATGATATCTCTTATACCAGTTCCTTTGAAAAAATCATCTGCTGATAATGTGTTCTGAGCTGCTTATATAAACCACTGGGTCACAATTTCAGTTACTCAAAAATCAAGGTGTTTCATGATTCACAGTCAAATAGCCTCATTAGGAGAATATCAGCTGGGTTTTGTGTCAGGATGCTGTAGAAAATCAATGAAAGTACTATGTAATTTCCCAAAGGTGACATAACCCACTCCTCTTCCCATTCAATTATATTATCCATCTACAATGCCTATTTAATGTAGATATGTTGATGGACTAACTGAATAGGCCGCCCAAATAACCATATGTCATAATTTAGGCAATAAGTAGTCTTTACCCACTTTGGTTTTTCTGTGTGGATTATTAGGTCTTTGTTAAGGGAATACTGTATTTTTCTGAAGTTTGATGCAATCAGCACGATGTCACCCAAAACAAGAGTGCCTAATCTCATTATCAATAAAGAACCTCTCTTCCATTTTTCCTTTGCACAAAATATCCTCCATGACAATGGAACATAACTTTGATGAGTATATTTCTCCTGCACTATGACATTTTTGGTATTAATAAATAGGATTACTGAATAAACTGGAATTTGTGGTTTTTCTATTAGGAAATCTTGTATTTTTTTATACTTTCATGGTATTAAGCATCACTTTGTTATGATGTTTCTGTAAGACTGTCATGCTCTCCTGAGCCAAAAGCTTATTATTTTGAACCAACAAACAATAAGCAGAGCTAGGTCTTATTTTTTTTTGCACTTTCCAGTCAATTGTGTGACTATGAAGATGTTGCATGCTATAAAAAAAGCTACAAAAGCCTGCCTGTTTTATTTCCATTTATTTCCATCTTATATTTCCATCAAGGATGTCCACTAAATGTGCAAAGAACATTCTCCTAAATGATGAAATTATAGGAATATGAGCTAGTAAGGGATAGAAGGAAACAAACATTTAGGTGTCTACTATGTACTAACCACTGTGCTAAATGCTTTTTAAATATATTCTCATTTTATCCTCACAACAGCCCTTGGCAATAGGTGCTATTATGATACCCATTTTACAGTTGAGGAAACTGAAACAGAGGTTAAATGACTTGCCCAGAGTCACACAGTTAGAAAGAATCTGAGGTCAAATTTGAACTCTAACCTTCCTGATTCCTGGTTCAGGGTTCTATCCGTTTTACCACCTATTTGATTAGATTTTCTAAGTTCCCTCCTTTTGAAATTACACAATTTATGTTTTTTAAAGGTGCTTCTATCTCCCCATCTTTGAGATTCTAAGAAAACTAATCCCTTAGCATCTTTAAAATTGTGAAGCCTTCAACACAGATTTCATGCATGTACTTGAAAAGGTCTAGCCCCTCTTCCTGAGGTCTTTGTTAGTGTAATTTCTACTTTCTCATTATAAGGTCCCTTCTAGTACTAAAACCTATGATCTTATACTATAGAAAATCAAGTATTAAAGTTATACTCTAGTATGGTAGTTCCACTCTAATCAATGAAGAAGATAGCTTAGGATAGAAATACTGGCGAATCTGTCTTGTTTGGGATCTAAATTTAACCTCTATCTAATTTAATTGATAAATGCTCTTGGGATGACCTAACTTTACTGAGACTCATGTCCAGTTTTCTACAGACTCATTTACCCCTCTGCTGATTTTCTATTTTTTAGGCATTGCTACAAATTAATATTCCACTATCCTCCTCCACACAGTTCAATATTCCAATGGATCTATAATCTTACAGGAATGGTTATTACCTCTGATACTGAGGATTAACATCTAATCTCTTGTATATTCATGTCCTCCTGTAAATCTTCAACAGGGGTCCACCCAGCCTGATGGAAGCCTCCCTCTAAAACTATTCTTATTACATGGAAAACAAAATAGCATGCATGATGTCCGCTGTAACATGTCCAAAATTTCTACATAACCAGCCCACCTCCCCACATCTTGTAGATGATGTCTCCTACACTTTTTTTTATTTGCAAAGGATCATAGTTGATACATTGCAACTTATTTATATGCATCATACATCTATCCATTTTTATTGGGTTGATCCACAACAATAATTCTTCAGAGGATGTAGTATTCCATAATTCACAGTCATAAAGCATCAAGAGAAGAATACAAGTAATTTTATAAGGATTTTTGTTTCAGAGAAACACTTGAAATTGATCTGCAATTTCCCATATGTGATGTAGCCCATTCTCCTCTCATTCAAAAGTGGGCCCAGTACACCGTATAATTGTTAAGTCTATACTATGTGCTAAGTACTATGAAAAGCACTGAGAATATGAGGATAACTATGAAACAATTCCTTTCCTCAAGGGGTTTGCCTTCTAAAGGAAGGGAAAATAGGTACATAGGTAAAATGGGAATATAGACAAAAGAGGAGAATGGCAACATGGCACCCAAGTAGAAGTTCACAGAGTCTCACAAGTAGCATTCAGGAAGTCCATTGGTTTTCCCCCCAAATTTCCCCCACGCCAACTTTTCTATTTGTGTTAAAGGCACCACTATCTTCCCAATTTCCCACATTCTTAACTTTAGAATCATCCTAGACTCTTTCCTCCTTCATTCTCCATATCCAAATAATTGTTATTTGGCTGAGTCCACCTCCAAAATATCTTTCTTGCCCATCTCTTCTCCACTTATATGTACTGCTACCTTTCTCCTTAAGATGCTCTTCATCTTTTACCTGGAATGTTGTAAAAATTCCTCTCCATTTTCTCCCTGATCTATACTGTCTTTCACACAGTCTTTCTAACAATCCCCCTAAGGTCTAGGTCTAACTATGTTAGTCTCCTGCTCAAATGCCTTCAATGGATCCCTGAGGCCTCTAGGATAAAATATAAGGTCCCTACCCTGGAATTTAAGATCTTCCACAAAGTGCTTCCAATTTACCTTTCCAACTTACTTCATATTACTTCCTTTCATGCAGTCTACTTTCCATCCAAACTGACTGCTAGATATTTCCTGAACTCTCTGCTCTATATCCTGCCTTTTTTACATAAACTATTCTCCAAGCATGGAATTCACTCCTTCCTCATTTTCCCCTTTCAGATTCTTATCTTCCTTCAAGTCTCAGCTTAGGGTCTCCTCCTCCATTAAATATTGCCTGATCCCACAATTTCTGATTCATTGCCTTGGATTGCAGTTGCTTCTATACAAGTTCTTTTCCCCTTATTAGGAAAATAAAAGCTTCTTAAGTTTACAAAAACTTGTTGGAGTATAAAAAACTGAAAAATAGAAGTGGCGGCAATTTCTCCAGGTTAGTTAGGATTCTACTTGATTTTTATTAATACATATTTTATTGTCCCCCATACATGTTAAAACATTTTTTAACATTTGGTTTTTTTAAAGTTTTGAGTTCCAAATTCTATCCCTCCCTGTCTCACTTCCTTCCCCCTCCCTGAGATAGTAAGCAACCAGATATAGGTCATGCATGTACAATCATGTAAAACATTTCCGTATTAGTTATTTTGTACAAGAAGGATTAAATAAAAGAAAAAGAATGAAAGAAAGAAAGTGAAAAATGGCGTGCTTCTGTCTGTATTCAAACAACATCAGTTCTTTCTCTGGAGGTCGATAGTATGTTTCATCATTACTTCTTTGGGATTTTCTTGTATCAAATTGCTGAGAATAGTTAAATCATTCACAATTCATATGATTCTTATTGTTGATTATGATTATATTAATATAGTGCTTTGGGGGCACAATCAACAAGCATTTATTATTCCCTATGTGTCAGGAACTATGTTAAGTACTAAGTCTGCAAAAGCAAGACAGTCTCTGACTTCAAGGAGCTTCCACTCTGACACTGGAAACAATATGTACACATATCAGTAAGTATACAGTAAGCATTTAAAGGGAGCATTAGGAGGAAAGGTTTCCTACAAAGAGAGCACTTCACCTCATTCTGAAAGGAGACTGAGAATTCTAAAAGATGGCAGTGGAGAGGGGGAACATTCTCGCAATGGAGAACAGAAGATGGAAAGCCACGCATAAGGGATGAACATCATTTCCTTTGATATTATTGTTCCCATCTATAGATAAGCAAATAAAAATCTGGAGTAATCAAGCTTAAAATCATCACAACTAAGACTTCCAATTCAGGGATTCAACTACAAGTTAAATATTCTTTCTCTTGCACCACAGCACATCTCTGTTCTTGGGGGTATTTGTGTAGATGATGAGGTGATCTCTGGCAATCTCTTCCTGCCACTGGATATTATTAAATGAAGCCCTCCAGTGTCTTCCTGCCAACTGACAACTCACACAAGGTTTTTGTGACCCTCCCTCCCCTACCCAATCATGGAACAATGAGCTGGGCAGCCTATCAGCACAGCAGATGAGACCTAAGGAATTCTCAGCACATTTTTTCATTTTACTGAGTGCAAGAAGGAGAAAACCACCACTTCCCTAAGGATTATCTCTCTCCATCTCAGACCTATGAAGCATCACATGGGGTAAGAACAAATCAGAGGTAGAGAAGCTGTCATTCTGTCCTTGAAACAACAATCAGGGACAGAATGAGCTGATGTGACTCCAGACAATGCTTCTGGTCCTCTCTGCCTCTAAGATGCAGATTGTTTCAAACACATTTAGCCTTGAAGTTTGCCTTTTAAAATTAAAGACAGAAATGAAATAGTATGGCATGGCTCGGATTTTTCTAATTACATGAATGATAGTAAATTATTAACTCATCAGCTAATTGCTGTCTTGTGGCCATATCAATTGTAAAGCTAAAGGGATTGGTCTCAAAAAGAGGAATTTCCAACCTTTTTTGAAGCTGTGATACTCTAATGTTGTAATAGTAAGCACCCTAGCACCCAGGATGACTGCTAGCACAGGTTCTTTGATCTGTTTTTCTAAAGGAAAGCAACTCAAAAAGGTTAACAATTAACAATCTTACTTTAATCAAACATATATTATTTACCTAGTTCAGGGGAAAGAGTTAGCACCCTGAAGTTCAGATAATACAAACAGAAGTTACAAGAAGACAAAAAATACAGACAGGGAAAATAACACAATTCAACAGACCAAAAGACAGGCCTTCTAGCTGACTGACCATTACATATGCACAGAGTTATTTACCAGAGAGAGAAGCACCAACACCTGGTTTTTCAAAGCCAGGGGGCTCAATAGCTGCCCAGAGTCTCATTTGACCAAATCATACAACTCTTTCCATAAGTGAGCCCCCAAAAAACTTCGCCTCAGAGCTATATATAACCTTCTTTAGGGTCAGAGATCACCACAACCCTTGTGATCTACTGCCTAGTTACAAAGTAACAAGGTGTGAGTCTTCCTGAAAAGCAAACCTCCCCTAAGCAAGCTTCTCCTGTTGTGGTCCATTCCACCCTTCAACAAACCCTTCCCACCACAGGTTCTATATCACCACATTCAGCCTACTAGGGGGAAGAGCATATTTTCAAATAAGGGAAGATCCTTAAATTCACTTAGGCTTATTAAAGGGAAGGGAAGATCTTCAAATTCCCTTACCATTACAAATGTTCACTTGCCCCACTGTTCAATAAAAATGTCATGTGGTTCAAATTCATTTCCTAAATTTAATACTACTTTCCAACTTCTCCTCAAATATCATTTCCATTTATATATATATATGTATATATATATATATATATATCCATATTAGATACAAATTATCTATAATTATATAGAATGTGATGGGCCTACAATCATTGATGATAAAGAGAGCTTGTTACAGAAATATTAGCAAATCTGTTCCATTTCATATCTCTTTGTTATCCTTCTAATTTCATCCCTAAATGTTCTTGGGATTTTCTGCCTTATTTAAGTCTTGATTAAAATTTTCTGAAGACTACAGGCCAGTAAACTTGAGTTTGATTTCTGGCAAAATTGCGGAACGTATCAAAAAAAGGATGATTTCTGAGCATTCAGAAAGAAAAGTAGTACTCAACAGGAGCCAACATATGTTAATCAAATGCAGATCATGCCAGACTTACTTCTGTTACTTTTTAGCTGAAAATACAGATTCTATATCAGGAAGTTGCCATAGACATGTTATGCCCAAATTTCAGCAAAACATTTGAGAAAACCTTTCACAATAGACAGAGAATATGGACTAGATGCTACTACTGTTAGATGGAATAAAAACTAAACGAATGATGGGCCTGGGGTATAGTGATTAACTTATCAATGTCCTTCTAGAAAGAAGTCTTTAATGTAATACTACATGGATATTCCCAATACTTTTTTTTTATTCCTTCTACATTTTTATCAATGATGTAAATTGAGGCATTGATGGCATGATTTTATAATTTAGAAATAACAGGAAGGATTAACTATATGGTGGATGATAGAATTCAAAGATCTTAACAGACAAAAAAATAATAAACTCCTCAAAAAACCTTGATGTATTCAAATTCTATGAAACGAGATAAATTAAACTAGGGAATTTATAGGAGAGAAGTACTGGAAAAATGCAGGTAGTTTTTACTAAAAGAACAGGGGATAGCACAATGAATCTCCAATAGTAGGTAGATAAATCTAGGGTGAAAAGAAGTATGTTTCCATATTCTAACTTACTTAGTGGTTTAGCATGGTAGCACAGTGAAGTCATTATCCACACTCAATCATTCTTAAATGGATACTTAAATACTATATATGGAGTTATCACTAGGAATTTTGCATCTGAAGAATGAAGGCCACCAGGCTGACTAAGGTGAATTGGGCCCGGGGGACAAGATAGGAACCTAGTTACTAAGGAAGAAAGCAATATACCAGCTCCTGGGAACTGCAGTATAAAGCAAGTGAAAGTATAGCAGTTACTTTGAATATAAATATACACACAAGTATATACACATACGTGTGTGTGTGTATATATGTGTGAGCATTTATATTTGTGTATGTATATATTCTCTATAACAAATTGCAAAACTGGCCCTGGAATCTGAGAAAGTGTGAGCCCACAGGTAGAAGATAAACAGGTTCAGCGGGGAGATTTAAATAATTCAGGAGCAAGGAAGTATCTATTGCATAGATGACATTTTCAGTTCTTATTATAGTAATCCTTTAGCTTTTACCTAGACTCTTGTAGGCCTTGAGTATAATTACTCCATGCCTAACCAAACCTGAATAATGAAGGGATAGTTTTAATATACTTCAAAACAATAAAATAAGCTAAAAGTAGGGTTCTACAAAGAGGAAATGGTATCTTTGAGACCAATGATTTGAAGAAAAATTCATAATCAAAAGACAGGGAAAATCACAAAAGACAAGACTGATCACTTTGATTACACAAAATTTAAAAACTTTTATACAAACAAAATTAATGCAACTAAAATAGGAAGAGAAAGTGTCAATTTGGGGAAATCTTCACATCAAATATCTCTGATAAAAGTATGCTCTTCCAAGATATATGGAGAATTTATGTAAATAAGACAGAGCCATTCATCAATCAATTTTTTCAAAAGTTATGGACAGTTTTCAGAATAAGTAATGCAAATGGTCAATAACCATATAAAAAATGTCCAAATCACTAATAATAACAAAAATGCTGATAAAGTGAATCATTTCACAGTCAAAACATTGGCAATGATGTTAAAAGATAGAAATAATGCATTTTTGAGAGACTGGAAAGACAGTAACACTAATACACTGTTAGTGAAGCTACTATGTGAACTCCTCTTGAACTATTCTATTAAAATAACTGAATTATTAACACTCTTTGACACCAAAATAATAGTACTGAGAATATACCTAAGGAAAGAAATCAAAAAGACCTAAATTCGAATCCAACCTCAGACACTGTGTGACTTTAGGCAAGTCAGTTAATATCTACTTGTTTCATTTTGTTGTTTGGCTGATTTAGTCATAACCAACTCTTCATGACTCCTTCTGAGGTTTTCTTGGGAAAGATACTGTAGTAGTTTGCCATTTCCTTCTCCAGCTCATTTTTTTTTTAAACAATTGGGGTTAAGTAACTTGCTCAAGGCTACATGGCCAGTTATTTCTGGGTGTGGTGCTAAGTATCTTAGCCCGGATTCAATCCCAGGTCTCCCGACTCTGGGGCCGGTGCCCTTACTCACTGCGCCACCTGGCTGCCCCTTCTAGCTCATTTTACAGATGAGGACAGTGAGGCAAACAGGGTTAAGTGACTTGCCCAGGATCACACAGCTAGTAAGTGTCTGAGGTCAGATTTGAACTCACAAAGATGAGTCTTCCTGACTCCAGGTCTTGCAACAACAAACCGAGAGTTGTTATGAGGATAAAATAAGATAATAATTGTAAAGTGCTTAGCACAGTGTCTTGGGCATAGTAAGTATTATGAAAAAGATAGGTAGGTAGGTAAGTAGTTGTAGTAGCAGCAGCAGCAGAAGTAGTGATGGTTGTTGTGGTATACTAAATCTTTCGAGCAATATTCTTTATGGTAGGAACAAGAATTCATAGAAAAGCAAAAGTCCATTGATAGAAGAGTAGATGAACAAAATATAATATAGGGACATAACAGAATAGCTATTAAAGAAAACTCAGAGAAAATCCAAAAGAATTTTATGATTCCATGCAGAGTAAAATAAAGAAAAGCAAGAGAATAATATACAAAGAGACTATACAAAAAAAGATACCATGAAAAGATATCCATGAACAAGCTTGACTTCATTGATTGAACGAACTATGTCTTCCTCCTCTTGGTAATTATGTCGCAGATGGACTATAGCTGCAGAATGGGACATATGCCACTGGTCAATGTGTCAGTCTGTTGTTCTAATTAGCTATACTTATTAATTATAAAGAATGCCTTATGAGGGAGGGTGGTTGGGAAATGACAGTGATAAAAAGAGCTTCAGTGAATACATTTTTAAAACAAATATGGATAATAATCATCATTCACATCATGATAAAGAGTAGGCTCCTTCCTGGAGCCTTCTTATAATGCTCTTCTATAACCTCTGCTATTTCCTTTGTGTGAGGAGCTCACTTTAATTCTCCCAATCTCAGGCACTTTGCAGAAATTATAGCTCCTGCTCAGGAGACCTAGATGAGCTTTTTAATTCTGACACCACTGCCCTTTCCAAGCTCCGCATCAATGTCACCCTTCCACAAGAAAGCTCGTGCTCCTATGCTGTCCAGGGAGATTTTTCAGTCTCAAGAGTGACAAGCTAGATTGAATTAGCTTTGCTTTCGCCATCACTAATTAGATAGTGCATCAGGCTTGCCTTGGGGTGGGGGGAGACATCAGCTCTCTTCCTGAGATCGTACTAATAAAAGTACTGCACCCCTGACAGCTGACAATGGTATTGTCAGGATGTCCTCATATGAACTCTGGGAAGGGACCTCTTCTTTGTTTAGCAAACCTTTACTTAACCCTTATTTGTCTCCTGTTTTAATATGTTTGGTTTCTTGAAAACAAAATCATCTATCTCCTCTAAAAACAAAAATTATGGTCCTAAATGATGATTTCATTGCCCAGAGAAAGCAGTTTCTGAAGGAGGTGATTAGGATCAAGTGGAAACAAAGATGTTACTGCCCCCCCCAACTTTAATAAGTAGTTGAGCAGCTCAAGACTCAAAAAAAAAAACCAGAAATAGAAAAGCAAGGACAAGAGAATGTTTCTTATAAAATGATTGCTCACAAAGATATGACACAAAGTAGACGGTGAATTTATTTGTATTTATTTATTTTTAGTTTCCAACATTCAGTTTTATAAGGTTTTGAGTTCTAAAATTTCTCCCCTCCCTCCCCTTTCACCTCCCCAAGACATCATGCAATCTGATATAGGTTCTACAAGTACAATCACATTAAACATATTTCCACATTAGTCATGTTGTGAAAGAAGAACCAGAACAAATGGGAAAATCACAAGAAAGAAAAAAAAGATTATTCTTCAGTCTGCATTCAGACTCCAGAGTTGTTTCCCTGGATGTGGAGAGCATTTTCCATCATGAAAGCCACCCAAAGACAGGGAAAATCATTGGAATTGTTTTAGATCATTTATTTGCTTTATATCATTGCATTACTCAGAAGAGTTAAGTCTAACAAAATCGGTCATCGCACAATGTTGCTGTTACTGTGTACGATGGCCTTCAGTTCTGCTCACTTCAGTCAATATCAGTTCATGCAGTAGATGGTGAATTTTAAAACTCTTGTTGGACTTCCAATCACAACGGATTTATAGAGTTCCTACTATGTGTGAGGGTTAGTGCTAACACATAAACCTGAGCCTGTGGAAGGAGAATAGGCTGGTTTCATCAGTAGAAAGCTAGGTGGTAAAGCACTGGACCTGGAGTCGAGAAGACCTGTGTTCTAACACTTGCTAGCTATGTGTATGACCCTAGAACAGTCACTTAACCCCTGTTTTTCTCGGTTTTCTTATCTGTAAAATGGGGATAATAATTGCACTTACCTCCCTGGGTTGTTATGAAGATCAAATGAGATAACACATGTTGCAACCCTAAATCACTATAAAAAGACTAGCTATTATTACTATTAGAGATAGGAAAGTGATCAGGAAGAAGGGGAGCAGGTTGGTACCAGTTCTCCCTGTTCTCGGCCTCAGCACATTTGTCCAAGTTATCGCCTATGCCTGAAATGGACTCCCCCCCCAAAAAAAATTACCTGTTAAAGTCACCTGTCTATTTGAAAATCATAATGTTTGCCTATTTGATCCCCTGTGACCCCACCTACCCATTGGACTTCAGTCACCTGTCCACCACTTCCTGGTCCTGATTAAAAATCAAATCCTTTGTTTGGATCTTAGCTTTAATACTCACAGAATCACTGGATTTCAGAATGGAAACAGATCTCAAAGGTTATTTGATTCAACCAACCAACAACTAAATTGGAATCCCTTCTTACAAGTTATTGAAGACTTTTCAGCAAAGACCTCCAATTGTAAGGAACCTCCCTCCTCTCAAACCTACCCATTCCACTTTTTGACAGCTATAACTAATGGAAAGTTTTGTTTCATTTTAAATTTAATCTGCTTCTCTGCCATCCCAACCCACTGTTCCTAGTTTTGATTTCTGTGAACAAGGAAAGTGTTTCCTTCCTCTCCAAATAACAATCTCTCATATACTCAAAGACATTAATCTCTTAGTTTTCTCTTCTTCAAGCTGAACACCCGTACATTCCCCCAACCAGTTCCCATATGGCATAACCACCAGTCCTCTTACTGTCCTGACCATATTCCTCTGGGCATGTTCCAGTTTGTCTGTGTAGTTCCCAAAATACAATAAATAACTGAATCTAATACTCCACGTGTGACTTTTTACTAGGGCAAAGTAGAGCAAGACTTTTACCTCCTGTGTCCTGGCCACTATGCCACTATCAATGCAGCCTAAGACAGCATTGGATTTCTTGACAGCCATGTCACACTACTGAGTCATATTGAGTTTTTAGTCCACTAAAATCCCTCAGATATTTTCACACAAACTGTCATCCAGCCATGCCTTATCCATTAAATGCTTATGCATTTTTAAACAGTGTAGGATTTTTTTAATTGTCCCAAGTAAATTTCATCTTATGAGAATCAATCCAATATGCAGAGATCATTTTTAAATCTAGTGGGTTAGTTAGGCCTTCAAGCTTCATTGTTATTTTCATATTTGAGAGAAATGCTATCTTTGCCTCCATTTAAGTCACTCTTAAAGTGCTGTTCAGTCAGTTAGGCAACAGCTTTTTATTAAGAATTTACTATGCTGTGTTCCAGGCCTTGTTTGCAAAGCAGAGCAAAAGAATAATAACTGGATCACTCTATTATGCCAAGAGGAAGCTAAGTGGAATAGGGGCTAAAGTTCTGGACCTGAGTTCAAATTTAGCTTCAGACACTTCTTAGCTATGTTACCCTGGGCAACTCACTTAATCTCTGTTTCAGTTTCCTCAACTCTAAAATGGGGATAATGACAATAATAAATAATAATCATAATAATAATATATAAATAATAATCAAAATAATCCTCTACTTCCCAGATGTTTTGAGGACCAAATGAGATAATATTTGTAAAGCATTAGTACAGTGCCTGGCACATATTAGGTGCTTATCACTTATTCCATTCCATTTGACACCTCCTTAGAGACTGACATGAGATATACTCTCATTGAGTCTGGTCACTCAACCACTTCCAATTTCAACTAATTATAAAAAGCATTCTAGCCTATAGCTCTCCACATCCAAGCTATGCTTTTCAATTTAGCTGATATTAACAGATCTTTTTTCCCCCAAACTCACACCCCCAAGTTCTCATGTATCTATACATCATGACTCTCTAGCCACTTGGTATCAATGGACACACATATTCTGCCTGACTCTTAAGATTCTGTCTGGATTCCTGGTCCTGATTCTGGTCTTTCCCAGTCTGTTCCTAGCATGTTTTCATCTAATAACAAGTTATAACATTACATGATATTTCATGGCTTATTTATTCAAAAATTGATTTAGCTTATTTCTGATTCATTACTGTAAATAAATAACTTGTATTTATTAAGGCACCAGTATGTGAAATGTCACATCTGTTTTCTTAGTAATCCCCTGCCCACATTCAAAGAAAGTTAAATGACTAATAGACATTATACAGCTCATCAATTAGTAGATGCTATGAAAGGTAAAGGTGAAGTATTGAGAGAAGTTACAACTGCCTTAGTGTTTGCCCAGAATCTCCGATTCTGAACTGTGATAGAAATGTTAGAAATATCTGCAATCTTTGAATAATTATGGAGAACACTAAGAGAGACCTAAAAGACCAGAAATTTCCCATTATCAGAATGAAGGAAAGAATCCATTCCAGAACCTGAGATCAGATAAGAATGATTTTGATCTTTATCAAAACTCCATAATGATTTATTGAAGAAATAATTTATGAGAACTCAGGAGAGCATGTGGTACTCACTAGGAGTCAGCATGGCTTCACTAAATATAAATCATTCAAAAATAATCTCAGTTGCTTTTCTCTTTAAATAGTTTTGCTAGAGTGGTAGATAAAGGAAATGTCTTACATGCATCTTAATTTAATTAAGACAGTTAACAAACTATTTCAAGATAACATTATAGATAAGATGAATAAATTGAGGGTGGTTGAAAGCAAAATTTAGTGTCCTTGCAGCTAATTTAACAATTTTATCCAAAGAGTGCTAATTAATAGATCAATATCAATATATAGATTAGTTTCTTATGGCACAAAACTCTATAATACTCCCTATCCTTAGAATGGTCCTATTCAACATTTTTTCAATGACTGATGAAAACATAAATTGTTTATCAAATTTTATGATCACATAGAGAGATAGCCAAGAGAGCAAATGCTTCATATCCTAAGTGACCTTTGCAAGTTAGAATTCTGAGCCAAAACCAATTATAAGAAATTTAAAAGGGGAGGCCAGGTAGCACAATGAGTAAGACCACCGGCCCCAGTGTTGGGATGACCAGGGATCGAATCCGGGTTCAGACACTTAGCACCACACCCAGAAATAACTGGCCGTGTAACCTTGAGCAAGTTACTTAACCCCAATTGCTTAGGGGTGGCTAGGTGGCTCAGCGAGTAAGAGCACTGGCTCCAGTGCTGGGATGACCTGGAGATAGAATCCCGGGCTCAGACACTCAGCACCGCACCCAGAAATAACTGGCCATGTAACCTTGAGCAAGTTACTTAACCCCGATTGCTTAAAAAAAGAAAGAAATTTAAAAAGAATAAAAGAACCACATTTAAATTCACAACAATGAATTATCCAAATACAGTATGGGGTAGATCCAGCTTAACAGCACTTTGGATAATAAAGACCTGGAGGTTTTAATTGACTACAATCTCAAAATGAGCCTACAATATGGTACAGATGAAGAAAAAACTAATACAACTATTAGAAAACTTTAATAAAATATTTTAAAAGAAATATGTCGTGGTCCTTTGTCAAGTATGATACATAAAAACTAGTCAATGAATGTTAATGAGTGAGATGCAATAAGGCTGTGAAAAGGTGGGTTTTTTTTTTATTTTTAGATAGTCCTATTTTCCATGATAATGTGTCATAAACCTAAATTTCTGTTATACAAAAATTCATAATTGGACAAGAAAACATAATGTAAGAGTCCAGAACTTCTTGAGCCCATAGTTAGAAATATCTACTAATGCCAGACGTATTCCCTTTTATTTATGAGTGAAAACCTGAGTTTTTCATAGGGAGAAATAATTTCAAAGGATTTTACTCAATAAAAGAACTATGTCTGAATAATCACAAATTTTGAATTAATGTAATCTGAATTTGCAAAGCTTTTCTGTACTTCTGAATTTCCAGGCTTAATAATAATGGCTCATATGTAAAATAGAATGTCAAGGTTTGCAAAGTATTTTTCAAACATATTCTTATTTGATCTTTATAACCCTGTGAGGTAGGTATATGAGGAATTACATTAAAAAAATCATATTAGACCAGGTGATCTCTCAGATTCTTATTATTCCAGGATGCTAATAGAATAATGTTTGGTGCATATTGGGTACAAGACCTATTGCACATCTGGGCCTAATCTTCAGTACTGGGCACTATATTTTGAGAAGGCAAATCATAAAATGGAATATATCCAAAGGAGAGTAAGTAGAATAATAAAGACTTTAGAAAGCGCATGGTATGTCCCATTTTCTCCACTCCTTTTGCAATCACACTAGTCAGACCCTAATCACCTTTTACCTGGACTGTTTATAATAATATCCTTAATAATTTTTCTGCCTCTACTCTCTTCCTTTCTCCTTCCTCCTTCCTTATTCTCTCTGCTTTCTTTCTTCATTCTTCAGAAAACACAACTCTCTCTTCTCTCACTCTCCATATCTCAAAACCTCTTGACATCAACCCATTCTCATTCTCTCCATCTTTACTCCAGTTCTTGATAGACACATCCCTTCTCCTTGACAAGACTAACCCCTAGATTTGTAGCCACGATATTATTCCCTCCTATCTTCTCCAGAAATTTGTTCCTACTCTCATTTCCTCTTTCTTTCTAAACTAATCTATCCCTACCTATGTATTCCTTTCCTACTTCCTATAAACACAAACAATTCTCTCTCATTCTAAAAGAAAAAAAAATTCATCATGGTCTACTATCCCCTTAAGCTAATTGCCAGAATCTCACTTCCCTTCCAAAGGTCAAAGTCCTATAAAAAACTATTGATACTCATTATCTTCACTTCCCCTCCACTCACTCATTTTCCAACCTTCTGCAATCTAGTCATCACTCAACTGACACTTTTCTTTCCAAAATTCCCAATGATCTCTCAATTGTCAAATCTAATGGACTTTTCTCAACACTCATTCTTCCTGCCCTCTCTATAGTGATAGTTGACCACTTTTTCTCCTGGATACTCTCTCCTCTCAGTTTTGTTTTTTAAGATATCATTTTCTCTTTGTTCGTCTCTTATCTGTATGACCACTGCTCAGTCTCCTTTGCTGCTTCGTCATCCATATCACACTCCTTTACTGTGGATCTATCTTAAGGTCCTATTTGGGGCCCTCTTCTCTCTATATATAATCAGTAGTCTGATAGGTGACCTTATTAATTCCTATGGGTTTAATTATAAATGCAGATGACTCTCATTTCTACATAGCCAGCACCAGTCTCTTTCCTGAGCTTCAGTTCTGAATCATCACCTGTCTACTGAACACTTGAAACTAGATATCTCATAAATGTTTCAACCTCACAATGTCCAAAACAAAAGTCATCATCTTGTCCTGCAAATTCCCTTTTCTTCTAAACTTTCTTATTTCCTTTGAGGGTACCACCACCCGTCTAGTTTCCCACATTTGTCACTTATGTGTTATATTTGACTCAATCATATTAAATAATCGGTTGGTTCCCTTCTAGGCAACTAGCTGATGCAGTGCACAGATTTGGAGTCAGGAATACCTGAGTTCAATTCTTGCCTCAGACACTTACTTAGTTGTATAACCCTGGGCAAGTCACTCAACTTCCCTCAGTCTCAGTTTCCTCAGATGTAAAATAAGGATAATAATTGGACATACCTTACAGGGTTGTTGTGAATATCAAGTGAGATAATATATATAAAAGTGTTTTAAATGCCATAAAGTGCTATTTAAATGCTAGCTCCTGGCTTGCTATATAAATGCCATTCCTCCCTCCCACCAAATCTCTTCCATTACTCTCTTCTTTCCTACCTCTAATCTTTTAAAATAAAAGCACTATGTGGGCTATGCTTGAAACATTATTTTCCCCGACAATGCACAGCTCACAGTCACTAATTACTGGTGGTCAGTGCCTGCTCTGGTATTTTGGGAATTCTAGTCTTGATTTGAAGAACTAACACAAGCCAGGCAGTTCATTGTTTCTCACTTACTTAATAGTTTTAGTGTAATCACAGAGTTATTCCCTTAATTGTGAGAGAATCTTGATATGAAATACAAGACTAAGAATTAAAGGGTCAGTGTTTACAAAGGCGAGAAACCTGTGGCCTTGAAAATGCAGGTCCCCCACCCCTGGTTTAGGCTTTTTTGTCTAGAATATGGGTTTTAAACATCTTTTGTTAACTGAACTTTTTTGACAGACTGGAGAAGTACAAGGATCACCCTACTCAGAATAATATTTTTTATGTGCATTAAATAAAATAAATAGGATTACAAAATAAGTCAATAATACTAAAATGTAGTCGGTAAAATACTTTTAGAAAACCAAGTTCAGGGGCCCAAGGTAGAGAAGCCTTGGCTAGAGAACTTTAACATGACTTTCTATAGCACACCTGAACTAAATTATGTGAAACCAGAGGCTTCACTTAAAGAAAGGAGCACAGGTAGCATTCGGTGACCAAACAGTATTACAGTCTGCTCACTTTCTTATACTCCCCCTCAAAAAAAAGAAGTTCTGCTTGAGATTGGTGGGAAGATTGCCAATGTTTTTGTTTTTGCTTTTGTTTCTTTAGGTAGAATCTGACCTTAATTCTCCTTGAGCAGGAAATAATACAGGCTTCTTTATCCAGTGTGTCTAAGTGACACTCCTTAAACATTCTGATCACTCGTGAGCTGTTGTTCTTTAAAGGACACATTGATATATGACTAATAGCTCTGATCTAGAAAGGCCTAGGAAAAGCCTATAATTAACCCCACTTAGATAAATTCACCTCCTGGGCTGCACAGGATGTATTGTCCCTCAGTAGAACAAATGCTCTTGGCATTTTAAAATATTTTCAAAGGCACTTTCCTGGGCCTTCTGCCCAGGGCAACTCTTTTTCTTTTGCTTTTTGGAGGGCAATTGGGGTTAATTGACTTGCCCAAGGTCTCACAGCTAGTAAGCCTTTAGTATCTGGGATCAGATTTGAATTCAGGTCCTCCTGACTTCAGGGCCAATGCACTATTCACTTGCACCACCTAGCCACCCCTTCTCTCTCTCTCTCTTTTTTTCCAGGTCAACTCTTGATGGTCAATGTCAGGGATTCTTGTCACCCCAGAGACAATTGTCACCTTGGTCTCCATCATTATTAGGGTGAATTAAGTTCAATTATGTTATGGGGTAAAAAGTTATTTCTTGATGAGGAGAATGGATTCTTCCTAGGACCTAAATTGACTGTCAAAGTCTAGGCACAGAAATCAGTGCCTCAAGTTGCTTCTGTTGTTCCTGTTGTTGTTGGAGGTGGTGGTGGTGGTGGTGGTGATGGTGGGGGTGGTGGTGGTGGTGGTGGAGGTGGTGGTGGTGGTGATGGTGGCGGTGGTGGCGGTGGCGGTGGTAGTTTAAGATAAGGTCTAAAGGCCAAGGAATGTATATGGACTAAAGAGAATGAGATAGGGAAGGCTTCCTTTTATTTTTCTGGCACATTACCATTTGAAAGATGCTACATTACTAATTACTTTCTACCTTCCTCCTGATCTTATATTTCTCTGCTTATTCTTTGGTTCTCCTACCCAAACTCACTCACTATACCCTCCAAACATCACACTCCTTCATGCTTCAAAATCTTTCATTTCTTCCCCTCATCTCAAAAGCCCTTCCCCTTCCTCTCGATATAACCAGATCCTAACCATTGCTTTCAATCCAAATCAACTTCAAGGAACTCATAACTCCAGATTTTAAAAGGAGCTCAGAGGCTATTTATTACAAATAGTATATGACCAAAAATTCCCTCTATAATATTCCTATTGTGTTCTGCCTGAAGACTTCCAATAAGGGGGAACCTAGTACTACTGAGACAGCCCATTCCCTTTCTGGACTGCTAAAGTTATTGGAAAGTTTTCCCTCATTACAAGACAATTTTTTTTTCTCTGCAAGTTCCATCAATTGCTGCAAAGTTTTGATCCTATGGGCCCAAGTAAAACAAATCTAATTTCTTTTCAATATGACAACCTTTCAGCTAACTACTTGAAGCATTATCATGTCTGTACATTTTTAGTGTTTCTTCTTTTCCAGGTTAAACATATCCAGGTCCTTATATGGCAAGATCTCAAGGCCACTCAGCATCATGGCAGCCCTCTTCAGAATGGCCTCCAGTCTATCAATGTCCTTACAAAAATGCAGTGGCCACAAATGAATGCAATGCTCCAATTGTCTTTTGATAAGGACAGATTAGCATAGATTTCTATCTTCTTCATTTGAGATATGATTATCTTAATGAGTCTTACTCATCTATAGCATAAAACATCTTATTCTAGTTTGCTCCCATACAATGGTGTGCTGGTAAATGTTGAACAACTAGTACCCCCCAAAAAATGTATGGAGGGCACATTTAAGTTTAACTTGCATTAAACACACTATCACTAACACATCACTTTCTGAAGACTCAACAAGCAACAAAACAATAAGGCCTGATTTTAGCATTTGCTGATTTCCTTTGTGTAAATTGATCAATCATCTCTCACAAACCAGTTTGAGCTTACTGTAGTACACCTACTCAAGTCACATTGTTGATTCCTATTTAGTTTAGTTTAGTTTTAACCCCCCAGATCTTTAGTTTAATTTAGTTTTAACCCCCCAGATCTTTAGTTTAAGTTAGATTTAACTGCCAGATCTTTTTTCACCAGAACTGTTGCCTTTTTCATCTCTTTGACTTTCCCAAATTGTTAATAGTTGGTATATCATTCCAATAGGTTAACTATCCCTCTCAGCTTTATGTTATCTGAAAATTCATGCCTTCCACATATTCATCCAAGTTATTGATTAAAATGGTGACTAGCATATGGCCAAGGACAGATCCCAGGGACTCTCTACCAGAGACCTCTTTTCATTGCTGCCTCTCTTTAGAATTCCCTTCTTGAAAGGTTTCCATCTTATTTGAGCCAACTTCTCATATGAAATATTAATCCATTAGAGCTTACCTATATTTTCTCTGATTCTTTGGAAATCTGTTCTTCCCAAACCTAGAGTATACATCAGACTATACCAGGCTTTCCTTCTTTATCATGAACTTTAAAATAGGATGGTAATTTTTCTCCAAAGTTCTTGTCATTTCTACTTCAGCAACAAATTCTTCCTTTTCCATCAGAATCAGGTATAGACCAGCAGTTTTTCACATTGTTTCATCTTCTGAAGGAAGAAATAGTCATTAAGGCAAATCACAAATTTCAAATGCTGTACTTTTTTGCAGAGAATTGCTGTACATTTCCTTCGTCACTCTACCATGATTCCAAAACAAGCTTATGATGTTTGTCAGCTCCTTATCGAATCCTTTCTTCTACCATGCCAAGTAATCTATAACATTCTCACAGCATACTGTTTCTTTTTTTCCCTTCTTTGACCCTCACTTGAGTATTCTCTACCCATCTTTTCCCTGAATTTCTTTATGTGCATATGGGTAATCTCATTCTTTATGTGTAATCTCATTAATACACAATGCTTCACCATTATCCTTTTGTAGTTAGTAAAGAATACCCTTTCAGAGCCATATTCCAGGCATATGTTTCTCATCCCAAGTCTCAATAATATCTATAAAATCAAAATTACCTCCTTATTTTAAGATCTCTACTCCACCTTGCTTTGTACATTTGTGTAGGTATCTGAGGCAATGCATTTTTATTGCTGGCTCTATTCTTGGATATTATCTTCCTTAAATTATTGTTCCTTTATTCTATTAGTCTCCTTAGATGGTACTTTGGTACTTGCCACTGCTCTTTATAGAACATCTTGGCACATTGGGGGGAGGAGTATGAGAAAACACCTGTTTTCCTCAAATTCCCTTAAAGTTTAAGCCCAGTTGATCGCATTTGTCAGAACAAGCATACATACATACATACATACACACACACACACACACACACATTTACTTGTTTGTTTATTTATTTAATGGTTCTTATTAAATGTACTTTATCTTTGACCAAGAGCCTGTCTTTCCGGTTTTTCAAGCGTAAATCCAAATCACATTCTTAGATACCATCTTTTGGCCAATAATTTACTTTCTAAATCTGATTTTCTTTTCTGAATCCCCTACCTTAAATTAGTAGTAGTGATGAAAAATATAACTTTTGTTCCCTATTATATTTCCTCCTATTGTCTAGAAATTTGTAATCCTTGGAAATACTTTCTAGTTGCCTTCTGGTGTTCTTTAGAGTATTTGGATGTATCACATTGCAGATATATGCCCAGAGAAGACATTAGATTTCTCTTTTATTTATGTCAGATTGACCAATAGCTCCATCAGAAGGAGTCACCAATCACCACTACTACTGCTTAACTTTCCTTCCCCTGACTATAATGGGATAGCTCCTTACCCAATGACACTTACACATGCACATCATCATTTCATGGAGCACAAGAAGTTCCTTCCTCCAAAGATGGTTCAGGATTTCATAGGAGCCATTTTGGGATTTCACATAGCTATTTCTGATCCCCATTTATGCCATTCTGTCTCTCAACTCTCTGCATTTACACAAGTCACTGCCTTTGCTGGCATATTATCTTTCCTCACTACCATATTTTGTAATCCCTAGTTTAAAATCTGATTCAAATCTGTATATATTTTGTACTTATCTGTATTGCAGCACACAACACACACACACACACACACACACACACACACACACCAGGTAGAATGTAAGGTCCTTGATGGTAAAGACTTTTGTCTTTATGTCCCTACACCTAGAACAGTGCCTGGCATGTAATAGAGGTTTAATACATGCTTTTTGAATTGAATTTTTCATATCAATACTTGAATGACTTTGGACAGTGTGTTACATTGCTCAGTCCAGTGATATTCTCTTTGCTGATTTTATTAAATTATACAAGATCTATTGAGTGCTTTCATATGAGAGAATTTACTGTCTACTGCTCTCTCTATAAGGAATACTGATGGGAAAGTACATAATTCTACATCACGCAGGGGCTGATGCATTACACTTAAGGCCTTACTTTCTGAAGGGTATGCCATTAATGAAACATTAACCTTGTTTTATGAGGTCATTGACTTCAAATCCTCAGGGGAAATGAAGGGATTGAAAAGAAAAACCAAAGCTCTCTTTTATTGTGATTATAATCACAGATTCTGTGCTTGAAAACAATGATCATGTTGATCATTTATTATTAAAATTTAATTACAGTTAGTGCATCTCAACTCTCTAAAAGAATAATAATTCATCTTTTGCTAATCCCTTGTTAAAGCATAGATTAGCATGTTATCAACTCCTTGCTTAGGAATTTGATCCATATTTCAGAATTCCCTTTAGCCTCAAAAGTTCTCTGCATTTTGGAGAGTTGAAAACAAATCAATATTATAATACAAATTGGTGGAGTTAAAAACAATACCAACTTTTGGCTTTAAATAGTGTGTTGCCTGCTTGGTACGTTTGCCAGTCACCTTCAAGCCATGCTGCCTTCTCTGCCACCAGCCCCACCAACACAGCAATTTCCATGCCTATAAACCTAGTCTCTAACTGATGAGTTTTTACCTTTATCTTGCCCAGTTTCAAGCACTTCTTGAATATCTCTAAGCCATGACACCATACCTCTGCCTATCTGCGTGGCCCTCCATGCCAACTCTTACTCACCTACATGTATTGTTTTCCACCATTAGAATGTAATTTCCTTGAGGATAGGTGCTCTCTTATTTTTATTGTATCCCCAGAGTTCAGCACAGTACTTATATAGTAAGCACTTAAAAAGTGTTTTTTCATATATTTATCTACTCAGAATAATGGCACAGTACTATCGAAAGGGCTCCATAATTTAATTTAAAAGGCTTTAAGTGTTTACATCATTTAGGGACACTGTAATAGCTACTGGAGATAAAGAACACAAAATAGTTAATTGACTAAAGGGTAAAAAAAAGAGTTTAAGTTCCATGCATACCCTTTATCCGAATGAGTGAACCTCTAATTGTCTCTTTTTTTCTTCTCTCCCCCTCTCAACCTACTAACATTAAACACAAATATGTATATGCATATATATATACATATATGTGTGTATACACACACATATATATACACATATATACATCTAGACATATGTATGTAAAATCATTATATACATATTCTATTTATCAGTTCTTTCTTTTTAAACTTCTTGAAAGGAAGGGCTGCTGTTTATTTTTTTTTCTCTGCCTTGCACTTAATAGCCATTTATTGAAATGAATTGACCCACAGTCTGAGAAGCATGCCACTCAAAGGGAGAGATGGTCTGGGTAAACTTGATACTATGAGCCATCTGCATTCTGGTCTTACACCTGGGCCAGCCTCTGAATCAGGGCAGCCCTGCCCAGGTCTAATATAAACAAAATCAAAAGTAGAAGTGCTTTTTCCCCAAGGTACCAAAATGTAAATGGTGCTAACAGTATGTGTACCCCTTTAGAAGCCTGGATACAAAAACAGCTCGCACCTAGTTAGGTCAGAGCTGTGATTTCATTCATATAGAGAACTCCCCAGTTCATACTGCTACCACATTTTCTCTGTAACTTATAGGATTAGTGAGTTACCTAAACCAGTGAGAAGATAAACAGCTTGACTAGGAACAGACAATATAATAAAAAATAATAATAACTAGCTTTTATGTAGCACTTTACAGTTTTATCCTCACAATAACCCTGCAAGTTAGGTGTTATTATTAACCAAATTTTACAAACAAGTAACTTGTCCAATGTCAGATAGTAAGTATCTGAAGCCGGTTTTGAACCCAGATCTTAATATCAGACCCAGTGTTCTATCCACTGAACTACCTACGTGTAGATTCAAACCCAGGTCTTCCTGACTCTGAGGCCACCTTTCTAGTCAATTTGCCACATTGTCTCTATAGTACCGGTATGTGGTCAGCAAGAACAATTAGTTAAAATGGATAGCTACAAGATTCCATAATAAGCCACGCTTCTTCCTCTCCTTCACTCAGTAATGGTTTCCTCCCAAAGCTGGCCTCATCATGCTCCCTGATACCAACAGGCTATGGTCTCCTGAGAAAGGTTTTTATGTTGTCCCAGAGTCTCTACATCACCCACCATATTCTCCAAAACTATCTCTCCCCCCAAACCTTACTTGCTTCAAAAAAAGTTGAATTGAGGATATATTTCTTGCAACTAGTTCTGGATGCCAAATTACTCATTATAACTTTGAATATAGACAAGACGTAGAGAAAAATAGGGACATGACAATTCCCATGTAAAGGCCATATTTTTTAGCCTTTTACCTCGCTATCTCTTAGCCCTCATCATGAGAATTCTTGCACAAACACAAAATAAGAGTTCAAGAAATATGAGGGCTCAGTATAGTAGTAGCTCTCAGTAAAATGCCAGCAGCAATGCAGCTGAAGGGGGAAAGCACTGGATTTGGAATCTAAAGAAGTAGATTTTGGCATGAATCACTTACTAGTTGTGTGATGTTGGATTAGATAGGTTACCTCGTCTTTGGGCCTAAGTTTTGTCATCTGCAGAATGATATAGTTATATGAAATGACCTCCTAAGTTCACTTCAATTCTAATAGTCAAGAGACACACTGGCTTGGTGGAACATTGAATTTGGGACCAGATTTGGGTGCAAGTCTTGACTCTCCTCCTTACTAGCTAGGTGAGCTTCAGCAAGGCATTTTACTTTCCCCAGGTCTATTTCCTCATCTATAAAATGGGGGGAATAATTGTTGTGAAGGCAGCTAGGTGGCACAGTGGATAGAGCACTAGGCCTAGAGATAGGAAGACCTGATTTCAAACCCTGCTTCAGATACTTAATGGCTGTGTGATCCTGGGCAAGTCATTTAACTCTGTCTCAATTTCCTCATTTATAAAATAAATTGGAAAGGGAAATAGTAAACCACTCTGATAACTTTGCCAAGAAAACTCTAAATGGGGCCATGAAGAGTCTGACACAACTGAATAACAATAATTGTACTTGTAACCTTGAATACCCCTCTCATAGAAAAAAAATGCAGGCTGGGGGATGGGGTTTTAAAGCCCAGAATGGAAATTCTTGGCTTTGTTTGGCTTGCTTCCCTCTCACAAGAGAGAGGACTTGCACGAGTGCGGGGATATTGGACAAAATGTTCCTTCCAAGAGTTTTGTCTGTCTGTTTTATCTGCGTAAAGGTAAGGCAGCACCAGTAGTCTAAGGTCAGATGTTGTTTGAAGATTGGTCAATTGACTATGAGTCAAATGATGGAGAGTCAGCACTCTGTGTGAGCAGGGTATAGAGACAACGGAGATTGAAGCTACTTCAACTCACCACCATCAGATGGTGTATATCTGTGACAGAGGCAAGAAGTTATCCTTGGAAGACTGGTGTGGATGTTGATAATCTGCCTTTCTTTCATTTCACCATCTGGGAAAATGCATAATAAAAAGTTCAGAACTTATTGCTGCTTTGTTTTTTATTTAATCAGTGCTAACGCTGGCTATATAAAATGATCACCTGTAGCTTCTACAGTTTAAGAGCTTTATTATTTGTGAATAGAGAGTTGGAAAAAGTAGCCTGAACAGTGCCTGGAATAGTATTCAGATATATACACACAAAGAGAAAGAAGAGGAGAAAGGGAGAGAAGTTTTTAACTATCTGTCTAAATTGCTAAGATTCTATTCCAACTTGAGGCTCCTTAGCTAAATGAGATAATTTTATTCATGGTTATATTTGATAAACTTTTCAGCACAAAGCAAAAAACCACATCCAAGATTTCCCCTTGACTGAACTCTGAGTCATGGCTAAGTAGATTTAAGAAATCTAAGAAATAAGATATAAGATATAAGAAATAAGAAATTCTTTCCATCCCCATAGACCTCCATCTCTTTAAAGAAGTGGGAGGTGGTATCTTCTTATTTCTCTACTCTGGGGTCAAGCTTGAGCATTATAATTTTGAAGCATTTCATTTTGATTGTTTTGTCCATGAATTATTTCCCCATTTACATTGTTTATTTCCCCATTACATTGTTTATACTTTATTGTTTTTCTGGTTCTACTTCACTTTGTATCAGTTCACATATGTCTTCTCAGGCTTCTCTATAGTCATCATATTCATGTGCTACCAAAACTTGTTTAACAATTTCCCAGTTGAGGCAGAGCCAAGATGGCAGAGTAGAAACAGGACTTCCCTGCAGCTCCAGCTGGCACCTCCTCCAATACATGTAAAAAATTACTCTAAACAAATTTTAGAGCTATAGAACTCACAAAGTGACAGAGAGAAACAAATCTCCCAATGAAGGCAGCCCAACAGACTGGCAGGAATAGTCTATCACAGCACACTGGGAGCTGAGCTCAGCCCCACATGAGTGGTTTTGGCCCCAGGGCAGACCCTGACCAGCAGAGGACAGAGCAGACTTCAGGAGCAGCTATGGAAGATTCCAGACTTCTCAATCCATAATTGCCAAAGGCAAAGTAAAAGGTCAGTGTGGAACTCTTTTGGAACAGGGATGGACAAAAGAGTGTGGTCTGGCCCCTGCCCCCAGTGTGAGAAGGAGCAGAGGCAAAGGCACGATGGCACAGCCACATGGCTGCCTCAGGAGCTCCTAGCCTGCAGATTGTAGGGAGATCAAGCGACCATTCAGAAGGTAATCACTCTTGCTTTGACTTGCTTGGATCTCGATTGTGGTCTTGGGTGGTGGTCCTGGGTGTGTGGCCAGGTGCCAGAGCCTATGGGGGCAGCAGAGAGGATGCCCTACTAATTGCTCCAGCAACTGCAAAAACCCCAGCAATTTGGGACAAAGCTCTCTCCATTCTAAAAGTAGAGTTATACCATGTCAAAGAGTTCAAAAGTCAAGTAATGGACTGGCAACATGAATAAGCAGAGGAAAAGCAATCCTACCATAGATTCCTTTTTTGGCGACAAAAAAGATCAAAGCACGGAATGGGAGGAAGACAATGAAGTCAGAACCCCATTCATCAAAAGCTCCAAAGAAAAATATGACCTGGTTACAGGCCATGGAGGAGCTCAAGAAGGATATTCAAAACCAACTAAGAGAAGTGGAAGAAAAACTGGGAAGAGAAATGAGAGTGATGCAAGAAAATCAACAGCCTGACTGAAGAAAATAACACATTAAAAATAGACTAAAATGGCAAAAGAGGCCCAAAAAGCCAATGAGGAGAAGAATGCCCTAAAAAGCCGAATTTGCCAGATGGAAAAAGAATTTCAAAAACTCACTGAAGAGAATCATTCCTTCAGAATTAGATTGTATCAAATGAAAGCTAATGACATTATGAGAAATCAAGATACTATAAAAAAGATCCAGACAAATGAAAGAAAAGAAGGCAATGTGAAATATCTCATTGGAAAAACCACTGACCTGTAAAATAGATCTAGGAGAGATATTTTAACATTATTGAACTACCTGAAAGGCATGATCAAAAAAGGAGCCTAGACACCATCTTTCAAGAAATTATAAAGCAAAATTGCCCTGATATTCTAGAACCAGAGGGCAAAATAGAAATTGAAAGAATTCACTGATAGCCTCTTGAAAAAGATCCCCAAAAGAAAACTCCTAGGAATATTATAGCCAAATCCCAGAGTTCCCAGGTCAAGGAGAAAATGCTGCAAGCAGTCAGGAAGAAATAATTTGAGTATTGTGGAAACACAATCAGGATAACACAAGACCTAGCAGCTTCTACATTAAGGGATCTCAAAGGCCTGGAATATGATATTCTAGAGATCAAAGGAGCTAGAATTAAAACCAAGAATCACCTACCCAGAAAAACTGAGTATAATGCTTCGGGGGAAATATGGCCATTCAATGAAATTGAGTATTTTCAAGCCTTCTTCATGAAAAAACCAGAGCTGAACAGAAAATTTGACCTTCAGAAACCAGAAGCAAGAGAATCATGAGAAGGTAAACAGGGAAAAGAAATCATGGAACTTATTAAAGTTGAACTACTTACATTCCTACATGGAAAAATTATCATTGTAACTCATAAGACTTTTCTTATGAGGACAGTTGAAGGGAATATATATATATATGTATTTAGGTATACATGTATGTATACATATATGTATATACATATGTGTGTATATATACATACATATAGACAGAGGACACAGGATGAGTTGAATATGAAGGGATGATAACAAAAATAAAATTAAGAGGTGAAAGAGGAATTTATTGGGATAGGAAAAGGGGAGAGATAGATTAGGATAAATTATCTTATATAAAAGAGACAAGAGAAAACTGTTACAATAGAGGGGAAGAGCCAGAAGGTAAAAGGGAATGAGTCAACCTTACTCTCATGGAATTTAGCTTAAGGAGGGAATAACATACACACTCAATTGGATATCTTACCCTACAGGAAAATAGGAGGGGATGATAAAAAAGGGGGGGATGACAGAAGGGGGAGCATATTGGGGGAGAGGGTGTAATAGTAATGAAATTTGAAGTTCCTTTTGTATTGCTAAGCTGAGAGGTACTTAGCACTTAGTAATTAATCAAGCCTCTGTTAAAGAAACATAAGGTATGAACCCCTGTTGCTGATGTAACAGGACGGGGTTGGCTGAAACATGAAGGAGCTCATGTCATGTGTATATAAGGAGAAGGCCCTGCTGGGTCAGATAGATCTTCTTGGAGCAAGCTTTGTGGAAGCAGAAGCTGCTGCTGCCAGGGAAGCTGAAGAGGAAAGCCCCCCCCCAAACTGGAGAGAATGATTTTTATTTTGGGAGCCTAGGTGAAGTGATTTTGATTCTGGGAATGAGCTGGAGCTTCTGCTGAGGACCTGTTGAGTCTGAGAGCCAGCCAGAGCTTCTAGGAGCTGCCAAAGATATCCAAGGGCCAACTGGAGCTGCCACAGACTGAGGAAGCATGACTGTGATGCTGGTACTTTGCACGAACCTGTTTGTGGCTTTGTTAAGCCTTAATTTCCTGGGAACATACTGTGAAGGATTTAAGGTGGAGTGGACACTGTGAGCTTCAGCATGGAAGAGGAAGTGTGTGGAGAGCTGGACAAGGAACTGGGAGCTGTCTGCCTTTAAACCCAGGTGACAGTTTGGTGATTCCAGGTAGGACCTGAGACCATGGAAGGGGATTTAGGAAATCTGAGAAACTACCTGGAGTCAAGCTGAAAGGAGACTTTATTTGGATACTGTGTACTGACTGAGAAATTGTACTTTACTAGTCACCTAGGGGTGGAGGGTTTGTGTATTTTCTGATGATTGAATAGTGAATTTTGACTGAATAGCAATTGATTTGTAACTCAGTGTGCCCCATGAGTGGAGAATTTTGACTATTGTACTTTGTGTCCCTTAAGGAGGCAAACCTCCTTAAGGTGAATGATTGAGATGATTGAATGATTGAGTTACTAAATGATTGTTCTTTGTTCAAAACTTTGTGACCACTGTGGTGGAAACTATGTGGCTATTTTAGTGATAAGCTGCTGTGAATTCTGTATTTTGATTATCTGTGATAAGTTGTAACATTGTGAATGCTGGACTTTGATTTACTGTGAATGTTTTGCTCTAATTTGTCATTGAATAGAGTGTTCACTATACCATGTAACCAGAACCTTGAAAAGCTGTTCACAGTAGCATTCTTCTAGACAGCTGCTTGTGCTTGTCTCTACAGAGAGTAATTAGAAGCAAACACTTTTGAAAAGGGACAGTGTCAAATGAGAAAATAGAGTGAGGGGCAGGATAGGATGGAGAGAAATATAGTTAGTCTTTCACAATACACCTACTAGGGAAATGTTTTGTATAACTACACATGTACAACCTATATTGAATTGCTTATCTTCCCAGTGGGGGGTAGGTGAGGAGGGAAAAAGGGAAAAAATCTGGAACTCAAAGTTTTAAAAAAAATGTGTATATTAAAAAAAATGTTTTGGTTTTTTTTTTTTTTACATGCAACTGGGAAATAAGATATACAGGCACTGGGATATAGAAATCAATCTTGCTTTACTAGAAAGTGGGGGGAGGGGTTGGGGAGGATATAAGAGAGAACAGATTGGGGAAAGGGGTATTCAGCAGGCTAGCTATTTTGGGGTGGGGGTAGGGGAAAGACAGGGAGACAAATTTGTAACTCAAAATCTTGTCGAAATGAATGTTGAAAACTAAAAATAAATAAATAAATTGGAGAAAAATTCCCAGTTGATGAACATTTACTTTGTTACTATAAATGTTAGTGCCTATAAGGCCTTTCTTTCTATCACTGGCATTCCTTTAGATATTTCCCTAATAAAGAAATCTCTGGATCAGAAGAGATGGGTATCTCAATAACTGTACTGTTTGACAAAGATGATTTTCAACAAAATGCAAGTATTCTCAGAAAAAAAGGAAATATCTTTAAATTCATTTACGTTTTTGGTGGATACATTGATAGATATGATGGATACATAATCTTATATTGCTGTATATATATATATGTATGCATATATACTTATACATGATCCCTTCAATTTATACATAGGTACAGATGCTAACTCATCCATACTTTCTCCTCCTGTGATGCTTGCGCATGTTTTTCTAGAAGTCTTCCTAATATGCTAGAGACTTGCCTCTTCCTCCTTTCATATGGTGTGGATGTCAGTATAGCATTTGGGTTGACAATCTGTAGCTTCATTATTATTGGACAGCCTTCTTTCCTAATCATACATATCCTTAATGTTATTTATGTCACTTCTCACATGCAATATTTTGTAGCTTGTTTCTACTCATTTCATGTCCTTCCATTGTTTGGGCCACTGTAATTCTTATTTTTCTGAGATTACAGTGTTATACTGTAAGGAATTTTTAAAACATAATATGTAATTCCTGTATCCAATAAAGTTATGATGCAAAGGGGAAGAAGAAAAATACACTTACACACATGACAGAGTCATTTAAATGCATAATAAATTGCAGCAGTCTGGAGATTTAGATGAGTTACTAATTCAATGTCACATTTTAACCTTCATAATAAACTAGAAATTTAAACTATTCTTTGCTACCTTTGACAAATCTATCCACACTTATAATGTTGAATTTTAGTTCAGATTTGAAGAGAGGAAATAATTCCATTTTCAGGCCCAAAACCAATTTTTAAAAAAGGCTGTCCTGTCCTCCCTATGCCAATGAACTATTTCCCTTAAAATGTAATGCAATACAGCATAACTCTATTTCGTTTTCTTTAACTAGATTCTATATTTTGTTTTTAAATTTAATATTTTTTTCTAATTGTATGCAAAAAAATATTTAACATTCTTTTTTTTTAAATTTTGAGCTCCAAATTCTCTCCTTCCTCCCCTCCTCTCTTTATTTAGAAGGTGAGCAATTCGACATGGGTTATACATTGTATTCATGCAAAACACATTTCAACGTGAGTCATGATGTGAAAGAATATAGACCAAAAAAACAAGAAAAATAAAGAAAAACATCTTCAGTCTGCATTCAGACTCTACCAATTCATTCTCCGGAGATGGACAGCAACTTAAATCATTAAGTCCTTCAGAATTGTCTTGGATCATTGCATTGCTGATAATAGCTAAGTTATTCACGGTAGATCATCATAAGTATTGCTGTTACTATGTACATTGTCCTGGTTCTTCTCATTTCACTTTATATTAGTTCATCTATGCCTTTCCAGGTTTTTTCTGAGAGCATCCTATTCATCATTTCTTATGGCACAATAGTATTCCATCACAATAATATACAACAACTTGTTCAGTCATCCCCATTTGATGGCATCTCCTCAATTTCCAATTCTTTGCCACCACTAAAAGAGCTGCTATAAATATTTTTTTACACATAGGTCCTTTTCCTTTTTGTTTTTTATCTCTTTGAATACACACCTAGTAGTGGTATTGCTTAGTCAAAGGGTATGAGTGGTTTTATAGTCCTTTGGGCATAGTTCCAAATTGCTCTCCAGAATGGTTGAATCAGTATACAACTTCATGAACATTGCATTAGTGTTTTAATTTTCCCACATCTCCTCCAACATTTGTCATTTTCTTTTTTTTGTCATATTAGGCCAATCTCATAGGTGTGGATGGCAGCTCACAGTTATTTTAATTAGCATTTCTCTAATCAATAGTGATTTAGAGCATTTTTCATATAACTATAAATAGCTTTGATTGCTTTGTCTGAAAACTGCCTGTTCATATCCTTTGACCATTTATCAATTGAGGAATGGCTCTAATTTTTTTTTAATTTGACTCAGTTTTCTATATATTTGAGAAATGAGGCCCTTATCAGAGAAACTTACTGTAAAAAATTTTTTACAGTAATGATTATCAACTATGTATTTCCCTCCATCTTATTGTCCCCCCGTTTATTTTACTCTCTCTCCTTTCACTCTGTCCATTCTTGAAAGCGTTTTGCTTCTAACTTTTACCTCCCCAATCTGTCTTCCTTTCTATCAGCCCTGCCCTTCTCTTATCCCCTTCCTTTCCTACTTTCCTGTATGATAAGATAGATTTCTACACTCAACTGAGTGTGTATGTTATTCCCTCTTTGAGCCAATTCCAATGAGAGTATGGTTCACATACTGCCCCTCCCTAACTTCCCATATCTTGCCCTCCACTGTAAAATCTCTTTCAAGCCCCTTTTATGTCAGATCATTTACCCTATTCTACCTCTCCCTTTCCCCTATTCCCAGTGAATTCTTCTTTCATTCCCTTTAATTTTATTTTTTTAGATAATGTCCCTATCATATTCAATTCACACCTGTGCTTTCTGTTCTAGGTATACTTCTAACTGTCCTAATAAAGACAAATAACTTAGGAGTTATAAGTATCAGTTTCCCATGTAGGGGATATAAAAAATCTAACCTCATTGAATCCCTTGTGATTACTCTTTGCTGTTTACTTTTTACGCTTCTTCTGAGTCTTGTATTTGAAAATCAAATGTTCTATTCATCTCTGGTGAGGATTCCTGAAAAGGAATGCATGAAAGTCCTCTATTTCATTAAATATCTATTTTACCCCCGAAGGATTATACTCAATTTTGCTGGGTAGGTGATTCTTGGTTGTAATCCTAGCTCTTTTGTCCTCTGGAATATCATATTTTAAGCCCTCCAATCCTTTTGTGTAGAAATTGCTAAGTCTTGTGTTATCCTGACTCTGGCTCCACAATATTTGAATCATTCCTTTTTTTTTTTCTTTAAAGCAATCGGGGTTAAGTAACTTGCTCAAGGTTACACAGCCAGTTATTTTGTGTGGGTGCCGAGTGTCTAAGGCTGGAACCAGTCCCAGGTCTCCCAACGCTGGGGCCTGCGCTCTTACTCACTGCAGCCACCTGGCCGCCCCTAAGCAATTGGGGTTAAGTAACTTGCTCAAGGTTACATGGCCAGTTATTTTGTGTGGGTGTTAAGTATCTTAGGCAGGAACTGATCCCAGGTCTCCCAACTCTGGGGCAGGTGCTCTTACTCACTACACCACCTGGCTGCCCCTTGAATCATTTCTTTTTGGCTATTTGCAATATTTTCTCCTTGACCTAGAGTTCTGGAGCTCTAGAATTTTGGGATCTCTTCAGGAGGTGATTAGTGGATTCTCTCCCTTTCTATTTTACCCTCTGGTTCTAGAATATCAAGGCAGTTTTCCTTGAAAATTTCTGGAAAGATGCTTCATAGGTTCTTTTTTGTTTGTTTTGGTTTGGTTTTTATCATTGCTTTCAGGTAGTCCAATAATTCCTAAATTTTCTCTTCAGGATCTGATTTCCAGGTTAGTTGTTTTTACAATGAGGTATTTCACATTTTCTTCTATTTTTTTCATTCTTTTGCTTTTGTTTTTATTGTTTCTTAATGTCTCATAAAGTCATTAGCTTCCACTTATCCAATTCAAATTTTTAAGGAATTCTTTCCTCTGTGAGCTTTTGTACTTCCTTTTCCATTTGGTCATCTTGCTTTTTAAGGAGTTCTTTTCTTCAGTGGATTTTTGTACCTCTTTTTCCATTTAGCCAATTTGCTTTTCACTGGATTTTTGTACCTCTTTTACCATGTGACCTATTCTGGTTTTTAAGATGATGTTTTCTTCAGTATTTTTTGTGCCTCCTTTAGCAGGCACACTTGGTTTTGAAGATTTTCTTACATCACTCTCATTTTTCCTCCCAATTTTTCCTCTATCTCTCTTACTTTATTTTTAAAATCTGTTTGGGGCTCTTTCTTAGTTTAGGGCTAATTCATGTTTTCCTTTGAGACTTTGGATGTAGGAGTTTTGACTTTGTTGTCTTCTTTCATGTTTGTCTTTAATCTTCCCTGTCACCATGGTAACTTTCTATAGTCAGGATCTCCTTCTGTTGTTTGCTCATTTTCTAGCTTATTTCTTGACTTTTAACTTTCCACTAAAATGGGGCTCTGCTTCTGGCATGGAGGGGCCACCATTCCAAGTGTCAGGTTTTTTATGTAACTGTTTTCTGAGTTAGCTCTGGGGATCTGTTAAGTTTTTTGTTATTTCAGAGTAGTATGATCTAGGGGGAAGTATGTTTACTCCTCTCCTGTACTGTGTACTGCTCTGTGAGATACCACAAACACTCTCCACCCTAGAACTGTCACCAGCATCCCCACCCCTGTAGCCACAAGCTCTGGTTTGCTAGTGCTTCTCCTTGCCCTAGGATAGAGACCCAGGACTGAGACCCAGATCCAGTTATGGGCAATGCAACAGAGTCTTGCCCCTAGTGCCAGCAAAGAGATCTCTATAATATCCTTCTGTCCAGTTGCCTGACCCCCTTACCATTTGTGTGCAGAGAGGTCCAGAAACTGCCATTGCCAACACTGATTCAGTTGCCCTTAAAACCTGTTCCTGATTTGCAGGGTACAGGTCTATTTTGGCACAGACTTTGCTAGACTGTACTCCAATCTCAGCCTGGTGCAATAGACCTTTCCTGCCAACCTTCTAAGTTGTCTTGGCTAGTAAAATTGTCTCAGTCTGTCCTTTTGTGGGTTTTGCTGCTGTAGAATTTGTTTTGAGGCATCATTTAAAAGTGTTTGGAGGGGGTTTGGGAGAGAACTCAGCAGAGTCCCTGCCTTTTCTCTGCTATCTTGGCTCCACCCCTCACTAAATATTTTAATGAAAATGTTGTATTTGGTGGTCAAAGGACCTATGTGGGAATCTCAGCTATACTACTTTATTTCTGGTAACTGTATAAAGTACATTACCTCTAGGTTTCAGTTCCTCATCTGTAAAATGAGGTGGTTCAACTAGGTTCTATAGGACCTCCTTGCCAAGGTCTTCTCCATCTCAAAATCCTATGACCCCATGATTCCATTAAGTATCTATTGAATATAAAATACTGTTCCAGGCACTGGGAAGACATACAAAGTTTAGATGGGACATGGTGCCCTCAAAGAGTTAATTGTCTAACTGATAAAAGCAATGGACAGAGAAGGTGACTGACTAAATCAGGAGTACATGGATTGAGAGCTTGGAGGGACCTCAAAAGTCATCTAATCCAAGCATATCATTTTACAGATAAAGAAATTGAAGCCTCGAGAGGCTAAATGACTTGCCAAAGTCACAGAAGTAAAAAAGAGGAGAGTCAGACTTTGAACTCAGGTCCTGTACCACACTATCTCATGAAGATCTACCTATTTATCCAAAGGAAAGGATGTGCCACTGTAAGACATGGGACAAGTTAGGTGGTACAGTGAATAGAGCACTGGACCTGGTATCAGGAAGACCTAAGCTCAAATTTGGCCTCAGACACTTACTAGTCATGTAACACTGGGCAAGTAACTTAATCCTGTTTGCCTCAGTTTCCTCATCTGGAAAATGAACTGGAAAAGGAAATGGCAAACCACACCAGTATCTTTGCCAATGGAGTCACAAAGAGTCAAACTTGACTGAAATTATTGAGCAAGAACTGCAAGACATCTTGTCTTCTTGAGTTTCTTTCCATTCTTGAGCTTTATGAATATCTGACAGTCTCTAGGTTTCCTTACCTTAGGCTTCCGGGTTATTTTTTTCTATGCCATCCAAAATGCAAAGTCTATTCTCACATCACACTCTGACTTGGCTTATATGTACATACCTATTCCCTATTGCTCTCAGATCTCTGAATTATCTGACTCCCAATACGTTAGGCAATGATACTTTGCTGTTTTGACCTCAAGACAAGACTAAGTGGACATTAACCTCTTACTTCCCCCTACATGTGAATAGGTTATGACATAGTTAATGGTTGGTACTATGCATCAATTTAGCAAAGCATTTATTAAGTGCTTACTTTCTGCCACATCCCAAGAAGAATAGCCAAAATTCATGGATGATCCATTAGAATCTCTACTACAAGGTCTCACAAGGATGAAATTTATAATAGCATGATATTAATATCACATTAAGATTTTTGTGAAGCAATCAGGGTTAAGTGACTTGCCTAGGGTCACACAGTCCATTAAGATATAAAGGATTAAGAGATTAAGGATGATGAAGGTAACAATAATAATAGATAACATTTATATAGCACCTACTATGTGTCAGACACTACATGAATACTTTATAAATATTGTCTCATTTGAGATGAGTTAATAAGATTTTTGGCTGCCACTCAAGAGAAGCTGGAACAGCTTTTAAGTTCTGCTGTCGTTAGCTGTACAAATGCTATACTGCCATGAGAAAGCTTCCCTCCTAGCCTGTCCAGAATAATTTTTCAGTTTCAAGGGTGACAGACTCGATTGAATTAGCTTTGGTTCTTCCATCACTAATTAGATGGTACAGCAGGCCTGCCTCAGGGCACAGAGGCATTGACTATGTCCCTGTGATCATCCTAATGAAGTGGCTGCACCATGCATCAAGGCCTAGCTCTTTATAAATTACCCTGCAATATAGTGCTTGGGGAATATTGGAGCAATATAGTAATCAATTCACAGAAACAGCAGAGAATAAGAAAAATAACTAGACTAGTATTTTGTGGTAACACTGATAGGATTGGAAATGACTTTGGGAGGTCCTTGAGCCTCTTGTCTCTAGGCTGAACCAGTCTTGCAAGGAAGGATTAATCCTAATATTATAAATTTGGAGATTTGTGGAGCATACTATACACCTTAACAGCATTTTCTATTGTCTTGTTGAGCTGCCATAATCATTTATCTTATTTTTAATTGAATATCACCTGTGCAAAAAGTTCTATACACAATATGTGGTCTTGACCCAGAGAACTTGTTAGCTAAATGGAGAAGCAGATGCAGAGTAAATGAAAGAAGATGGTAGAGTGTTAATATGTTATCATTACAAACATGACATTTTATAGCTCATATCAAAAATAACTCAAGCTTCTAGAGTGCTTTCTACTTTACAAAACTACTCCCATTTGTATTTCTTCAATAGATAAAAAGTGCAATTGTTTGTTACACATAATAGGATGAGTAAATACCACTCATTTGGGGATATCAAAGAGAGGGAGAATAAGCAATCATTAATGGATAGGCTCCATTTCAGAAGGGATCTCAGCAGTCCATGAGTGGAAATTCTAGTCTAAACAGAATTGAGGAGGTGGGTAATTTCTGGCTTGGGGATAGACTTCATTTTTGTGCATGGAGGGGGGAGTAGTCTAGTTTGGCTGAGATGAATAATACATGAAGAAGGGTAGAATGAAGTAGCTCTATATAGGGAGGTTGAAACTATGTTCTGAAGGGTATTAAATGCCAGCCACAAAATTTGGACTTAAACCTATTTACAAAAGAAAACAATGACAGATTTTTGAAAGGAGAATAATATGGTCAGACATGTTAGCAGGGAAAAAGGAAGGATAAAAGGAAGGAAGGAAAGAAGGAAGGAAGGAAGGAAGGAAGGAAGGAAGGAAGGAAGGAAGGAAGGAAGGAAGGAAGGAAGGAAGGAAGGAAGGGTCAATGTGTAGATGGATGAATGGAAGGAAGAAAAGGAGGGAGGAAAGAATGAAGGGAAAAAGTTTAATTTATTTGCTATTCTTCAAAAAAAGTTTCATTTTTTAAAAAAAAGTTTCAGAAAAATAAAGTCTGAAATGATGGAGACATTCCCTCCAACTACATTCTTCAATGCTTCTATACATAGCCCACACTCGACCCCCTATATACATTCTTCCCTTCTCATTGCCTATCACCTCCATTAAAAGCAAAGAAGCTCTGAAGATCATTCTTTGAAGGCAGGATCTCTTAATTTTTGTCTTTGTATTCCCATCTCCTAACCCTATATTCAGCACATATTGGGTTCTTAACAAACACTTGTTTAATTAATTAATGAGTAAAAGATGAGGTTGGGAGGAAAGGCAGATGCATTGTCCCATCAATTCTAACATATTCTTTAAAAACCTTTATCACTCTCTAAGATGAAAGACTTTGAGCTGAAAGAGATCTTAAAAGGCAATTGATCCAATTTCCTTGCTTTTCAGATGAGAAAACTGAGTTCCAGAGCAGTAAATGGCAGAAACAGATTTCAAATTCTGATTCCTACTCATTGATACAATCAAATAATTAACTTAGTTCTTTAAATTTCCATGGCTTACTTAAGACATTTTAATACTTATGGACAACAACTGAGATACAGTGACTTCCTCAAGACCAAGCTAATTAGTCAGTGAGAGAGACATAGTTCTTCAAACCCTAATCCAAGAGCTCATAACTTTTATGCTACTGTGTCCCTAGGGCTACCCAAGTGGACTATTATACACTAACTTGAAATTCCTAGGTCTAAAAGAACTCAGAATGAATGTAACTGAAATTCCTTTGACTCTGGAAGATGAGCCAGGGAAGAAGTCTTTGGCTTATAGGTACACTGTAAATCAAACTGCAAAATCTGAGGCCTGTCAAAAGATTTTGGGCAGCCCATGAAAAATGTAGACAATGTTTTCCTCTACATTTTTTGCGAGCTGCCCAAAACCCTGTGGCAGGTCACAGGTTGTGCAGGCTTTCTCTAAATGATAGCAAAAATGATAGTATCCTATTATGCTTCAGCTAAAGTAAAAAACAAAAAAACAGGAGTAAAAATCTTGATCTCAGATAAAGCTAAAGCAAAAATAGACTAGTTAAAAGAGATAAGGAAGGAAACTACAATGAAGTAACGTCAATACTAAACATATATGCACCAAGTTATACAGCATCTAAATTCTTAAAGGAAAAGTTGTGAGGTACAGAAAGAAATAGACAGCAAAACTATACTAGTGTGGGACCTTAACTATACCCACTCATAACTTGATAAATATGACCAAAAACAAATAAGAAAGAAACAATGAAGGTGAATAGAAATAGAAAAGTTACATATAGTGGATCTTTGGAGAAAACTGAAGGGGAACAGAAAGGATTATACCTTTTTTGCAACAGCACATGGCACTTATGCAAAAATTGACCATATATATTAGGGCATAAAAACCTTAATATCAAATGTAGAAAGGCAGAAATATTAAATGTATTCTTTTCAGATCATAATGCAATAAAATTTCATTAAACAAAAGGTAATGGAAAGAGATTAAAAGTTAATTGGAAATATCTAATAATAATCTAATCCTAAAGAATAAGTAGGTCAAAGAGCAGATATAGAAATAATCAATAATGTCATTAAAAATAATGACAACAATGAGACAACATCCCAAAATTTATTGGACACAGCCAAAGCAGTACTTATGGGGAAATTTATTTCTCTAAATTCTTACATCAATAAAATAGAGAAAAAGCAAATCAGTGAATGGGACATGTAATTTAAAAAAAAATAGAAAAAGGACAAATTTTTAAAGCTCGGTTGAGCACCAAACTGGAAATTCTGAAAATCAAACATGAGATTAATAAAATTAAAAGTAAAAAAAACTATTAAGCTAATAAATAAAACTAGGAGCTGGTTTTATGGGGGGGAATTAGATAAGTCATTGGTTAATATGATTTAAATGAAAAAGGAAGAATAAAACCAAATATCTAGCATCAAAAATGAAAAGGATGAAATCACAACCAATGAAGAAGAAATAAAAGTAATCAAGAAGAAATATCTTTGCCCAATTATATGCAAATAAATCTGACAATGTGAGTGAAATCAAATATTTGCAAAAAATATAAATTACTTAGATGAACAGATCAGGAAATAGAATGCCTAAATAACCCCATCACAGAAAAAAAAAATTGAACAAACCATTAATGAACTTCCTAAAGAAAAATACCCAGGGACAGATGAGTTCACAAGTGAATTATACCAAACATTATCTTCTTAGCAACACAATAATCCAAGATTAGTACAAAGGACTCATAAAGGCATATACTATCCACATCCAGATAAAGAAATGATGGGGGGTAGGTAGGTGGCACAATGAATAGAGCACTGACCCTGGAGTCAGGAGGAGCTGGGTTCAAATCCAGCCTCAGATATTTAACACTTACTAGTGATGTGACCTAGGGCAAGTCACTTAAACCCAATAGCCCTGCCTACCCCCCTGCAAAAAGCAAAAAAAAAAAAAAAGATCGAAAAATTGAAGCATAATTTTTTTACTTACTTTAATCTTTTCTGTGGCATTTTTTCCCTTTGGATCTGTTTATTTTTTCACAACTGTGACTAATATGGAAACGTGTTACATGATAGCGCATGTAAAACCTATATCAAATTATCTACCATTTTCATAAGAGGGGAAGGGAGGGAGTAGAACAATTTGGAACTCAAATCTTATAAAATTGAATGCTAAAAATTGCCTTGACATGTAATTAGGGAAAAATAAAATACTATTTTTAAAAAATCATGACATCTTTCACATTTATTGGCCTAGGAGATAACCTGATCATTTATGTGTTGTGATAAATTCTTAAGTCCCTTCCAGTTATAAATGCCATTCATTCTTTAAGTCACAACACTATTTCTGAGGTATATAACAATCTACTGAGAATTTCTTTCTCATTTAACAGGATGGTTGACCTTCATGTCATGGTCACACTTAAATTACTTAATTTTGGGGTCTCTATTCTCTATCCACCATCTAGACTTCTCTATCTATTCTCAACAGAGAGACAATCCCATATGTTTAGATAATCAGGCTAACATAGAAGAAATAACCTTGGCCCTGGAGTCTAAAAACTTGAGTATAATTCTTAACTCTTGCCGCTTCCTAGTCTGTGACTATGGGAAAGTCTCTTAAACACTCTGAGCCTCCCATGAGGATAATGACACTTGCATGAACTACCTTCCTAAGCTGTTGTTGGGAAAACGTGTCAAACTATAGAATATCACATAAATGTAAACCAGTATAATTATTTCTGGAGGGAGTCACTGTCCATCCCTCTAAAAGGGAGTCCTTCTTACTTCGTATCCTTTGGGGCAAGACTATCCAGGGCCCTTAATTGCCAGAGTTCACAGTTTGAAATTCAATTTGTAGTTTTCATCCATTTCAAAGAAAGGTCTATGTCCTGGAGAAGACAGATTTTCTCCACCACCACCACCCCTTCTATTCTCCACCTTCATCCCAAATGTTGAAAAGGAAAATAATTCCCTGCAAGATATTCAGCCACTGGGGCTCTCTGGGGACACCCTACTGCAAATACAGCAATGCTCTCTGTGCTTTGTAGCATGCTAAGTAGTTACCCCAGTGTCTCCAACTGTGTATTTTTTAATGAAATGTTGAAAGTTGAGCATCTTCCCGCATAACTGAATTCCTAGGTATCTGTCAAGAGTGACAGCTGTTCAGAAAAGCATAGAAAATAATCTGCCAGATAGCAAGCCTGGCTTGATTCTTCCTACAAATTGCTATACCCTTGAAACTAATTTTAGTTGGCAATGGAAAATCAATACATATAACAAGAGACATTTTAATCTCTTTGGTATCTCAACTCACATTTCTGTACATATATTCATTCCTTCACAAAGGTCCTCACAAAGCTTCCACAGATTCTAGACAGAAGCTTAGCACATAAACAAAGACCCAGCCAGGTGGCCATGCAGGTGAGATGTAAGAATATATCTGGCAGAGCTATGTTCCTCCCAAGGCCATATGCCAGCAGCACCTGGATTCTAGAAAAGTATGGATATCTTTATTGCAGAAGATTTAGGTGTGTGTGTGTTTTTTTTTTTTAATTACAATTCACATCAGCTATTTTATCCTCAGGTAGCAAGTCAAGTTAATATACCCAAAGGTTTGTACCCAAAATCATTTCATAAACATGTAACCTCGACTCACATCTATGAGATAGATCTATAAAATAGGATCTGCATTTATAATTATTCTACAGATTGAAGGGCAGTTATAAAATCCTTCGTGCTTATGTAAACCATCCGTTACAATGGACTAGGGTATGTGCTCCCAGATCTGCACTAGGGAAGGTCTCTCTCTCTCTGTCTGTCTCTGTCTGTCTGTCTCTGTCTGTCTCTCTCTCTCTGTCTTTCTGTCTCTGTCTCTCTGTCTCTCTCTCTGTCTCTGTCTCTCTGTCTCTGTCTCTCTCTCTCTGTCTCTCTGTCTCTGTCTCTCTCTTTCTCTCTCTATCTCTCTCTCCTTCCCCTATGAGGCTCCCATTGTGCCCTCATGCTGCAAGCAAAGGAACACCCAGCAACATAAGTACAGGATAGACTTCAGGTATCTATGAAAAATAATGTTAAGTCTGGCAAATATATTCTTTAACAGAATAAATTTGAGAAAACACACATGGAAGTAAGGCTGGAACAAAATAGGGTCCACCCATTCCTCTTGGCTAGCTCGTTTCTCTCTAAGCCCCAATTAAAACACACATACACATATACAGAAACACATACACACACACACACATACACACATGCCCCTCCCAACTTGTCCATTTAGATAGGAGTCATCTCTTATAGTCTTAAGGGAACTGCAGACATGCCAGATACTGCTTGTTTCCCCCATCAAATTACTTCCTTGGGATGACTGCCACCTCTTCCTTCTCTTCTCATCCTCCTTCAGAAGATTCCCAAAATTACCATCTTCATAGTCCATGAAAAATCACACACACACACACACACACACACACACACCCCTATCAAAGAGTTGATCTTTTGCTAGTTTCCTCTCTTCCTAAACTGGAAAGAACCTGGGAATTTTGTGGCCGGTCAACTTCTTTCCAGGTATTGTTCAAGAAGCAGAGTTAATAGCTAGAAGTAACCTTAGAGATATTCTGGTAATCTATTCCCAAACCATCCTTTACAGATGAAGAAGAAACTGAGGCTCAGAGATATTCCCAAGACTCCACAGCCACTTAGTGGCAGAGATAGAGCTGGAAACCAAGCCTCCAAACTTCCACCCAATTCTCTTTCCACTGAATCAGGTTGCTTTTAATTCAGCATAATTGGGTGTTTGAAATTCACCAGACATTACAGGCAGGTTTCCAACTCAAAAATTACCCTCTCCATCACCCTAATACAAATATTTCTGTTAGGCTATCATTGGCTCAGTTTGTGAAAAGTACCCTGAACCCCACTCTATACCGGCAACATGTTTTTTTTATGCTACTGCTTTTGTTTTGGGGCATCTTTGTGTGACTGAAGAAATCATTTTTTTCTCCTTTTTTGCCACTGTGTTGACATGGAGTTAAATATTTTCCATATTTCAAGAAATAAATGAGCAAATAGAAGAGAAAGAGGAGAAGGAAATAGGAAGAGGAAGGGTTGAGAGAGGGAAGGAAAATTGGTAAAAGAAGAAAGAGGATGAGAGGAGAGGAAAAGAGAAGAGGGGAGAGGAGCACAGGGGTGGAGAGGAGAGAGGAAGGGAAATAGGAGGGAGAAATGGAGGGGGAGGGACAGTAAAAGGGACAGAAGGAGGGACAGGGACAGGACAGAAGAGGAATACTGTGATGATATCATGAAATACAGCGGAATGAGCATACACAAGTCAGAAGAATTGGGGTGTGGGGCAGCTAGGTGGCGCAGTGAATACAGCACCGACCCTGGAGTCAGGAGGACCTGGGTTCGGATCTGGCCTCAGACACTTAACGCAAAAACTAGCCATGTGACCTAGGGCAAGTCACTTAACCCCAATTGCCCTCCAAAAAGGAAGAGAAGAAGAAGAAGAAGAAGAAGAAGAAGAAGAAGAAGAAGAAGAAGAAGAAGAAGAAGAAGAAGAAGAAGAAGAAGAAGAAGAAGAAGAAGAAGAATGATAGTGGGAATGATACCACCTCTCAGGATTGCTGTGAGGAAATCACTACAAGATATAAATTACTTTACAAATGTGAAGCATTATTATTGTATGAAGATAATAAAGTAATAGGAATGAGGATTGGAACTGGGTTATCACTCATTTATCAAATTTCCTGGTGAGGAAGTGAGCTCTACCACTACATACCAGCACCTTCTCTGAAACTTAGGGTGTTAGAGAATTGCCTAAAGCACTGGGGGGATGATTTGCCCACACAGGGTCACACAAACAGTACATGTCAGTAGTTGAACTGGGACCCAGGTATTTTGGGCTGACTCTTTTAGCCACCACATAAATAAAGTTGGATTATGACCATTTCATACAGGGATTAATTTCTTTGAATCCTTTTCTAACATTCTCTGATTTAGGGTCCTTACACAAAAAAGAATTCCTTAGCAGTTGAAACACTGTGGAGGAGTTGCAGAGGCCAAGCAGCACCACGATATTTTTGTTCTGGCTGTATTTCATCTGCAATGTTCTATTCTATTCTTTCCCCTCCTTTATGCACACTGTGCTGTAGCTTCCTGCAGGTCCAGCTTTGGAAGGGGGAGAAGGGCAGAGAAGGGGGAAAAGGAAGTAGGCAGATTGAGTTGGCCTGGAAAGTCTAAAATCCATAGAAAGGAAGCCATGGTGCCATTTATTCCTCAGGAGTCACTGGAGAACTAAAGGATCCCATTCTTTTTCTTAACCAACAGGACTGGATCACCAGTGGGGGGAGATAGACAGAAGAGTGAAGTCCTGGCATTGATCCAAATGCTAAAAGTTTCCTGGTGGTGTTGTAAGGAATGTTCTTGAGAATGCCCGTCACAAAAGGGGATAGATGCCCCCCTCTAATTCCATCTGTCCTCATTGGCAGACATATGATGAGATCATAGGATCTATATATGGAAGGAACCTAGGTTACCTAGTCCAACCTATAAATTTTACAATTTACAGAGGAAGAAACAAAGTCCCAAAGCAGTGACTTACCTAAGGTCTCACAATTAGCATGTATATGCTGGAGCTAGAGAAAATGGTTGCTCATCTCCATAACTCAGTCATGTCAGTTCTCTTTATTGAGGTCATTTGCAGGGAAGACAGTTTATTTGGACTGTGCAGTGGAATAGATTTTTTTTGGGAAAAAAAAATTTCAATTAGTATTAACCAGAGGAGAGATTTAGGTTGGACCTATCCGACACTTCAACAAAATGTTAACTGATTTTTTATTCAATTTATTATTATTATTATTCAATATATATTATTGTTACTCAGCTTTCTAATGTTGTCCCTGTAAGGTCAAATTTTTTTTTTTTACTGATCTTTTCTATAAAGTAACTAAAGGCCAAAAAATCTGATGCAGAAGTAATGCAGCTGCCTTCTGGACCTGAGTATTAGTGAGGAAGAAAGAAAGTAGATGCTTAGGTGAGGGCTCCCCACACTATTGAGCCTTCGTATCCTGTCCCATTAATGTCCTATCACAGAGCACTCAAAACTGAAAGACATTCAATTTAACCCTCAGTTTGACCCCCACAAAGCAGGGAGTAAGGATGGTACAATGGAAAGAATACTAGACTTGTAGTCAGATGACCTGGAGCAAGTACTGACTCTGTTGCTTATTAAACGTATGAACTTGGCCAATCATTTCTCTCACCTAAGCCTCAACAGCCCTAGACGGTTCTTCTAGCACTAGGTCTTATTGGTATTACATTTTTGCAAGGTCCAGGTGGGTTGGATCCCGTGTCATCCTTTATTTATTTTTTGCTTTTTGTAGGGGGGATGTTAGGACAATTGGGGTTAAGTGACTTGCCCAAAGTCACATGGCTAGTAAGTGTGAAGTGTCTAAGGCCAGATTTGAGTCTGGTCCTCCTGACTCCAGGGCTGGTGCTCTATTCACTGCGCCACCTACCCGCCCCCTGGTGTCATCCTTTAATCACTGCTTTCATTTTGAAAAGCTAAACTTACATTTTAAATAATGCTAAGGATGCTAGTGAAAATGTAATAAATTTCATCTGCAAAGCGCTTTGGACTTCTCTGCTAATATGGAAGATGATGTATTTCGACTAGACAATCTCTACAATTCCTTCTAGCTCTAGCAAGCTTTGATTCTATGAAGTTCACACATGGTCAGGTCCAAGCATCTGCACACTTGTGGAGGAAATAATGTATGTAAGTTGCAAACATGCAACTGATCAACCTGTATAGAATGCCTTGGCAACCATCTCTAAATATCGATTTGAGATAGAGTAAGTATGAGGGAGGGGCAGCTGCAGCACAATGGAAAGAAAGAACACAACTAAATTTGCCATTAGAAGACCTGAGTTAGGGGCGATTAGGAGGCGCAGGGAGTAAAGCACCAGCCCTGGAGTCTGGAGGACCTGAGTTCAGTTCTGGCCTCAGACACTTAACACACACACACACAAAAACTAGCCGTGTAACCTTGGGCAAGTTACTTAACCCCAATCACCCCGAAAAAGACGAAAAAAAAAAAAGACCTGAGTTCAAGTACTGACTGTTATTTACTGACAGTGGGACCCTAGATGAGTCACATAATCTGATTCTCATTTTTTTCTTCTCTGAATAACTGGAATAATGAAACTTCCATTATTTACCCCTCATAATGTTGTGAGGATCCAATGAGGTAATGTAGGCAAATTGCTATACTAACATAAGTTGTCATCATCATCCCTAAAGAAGTAGGCTGACAGTAAAAATCACCCCCCCACCATGGCGTTTTAAAATCTTACTAAAAAAATCTACTATTACATTTCAATTTAGCCTGACAAACTATTTTTTATATTCAATTTACATTTCTTCTGAGTGCGTACAAATATTGCTCAGTGCAGCCTACTTCCAGCCAAAAATCCTTAATTCTAAACTCTGAGCAATAGGGCCGCAGCACCACCAGACTGCTAACCTGTGATTAGCTCATCTGCAGAGCAACATAACCACCCCAATGCAGAAAGCTTTTGAACTGTTTTCTCTCAACTAGAAAAATCTGGGTCATTCAAGGCAGTGATTAATCAATAAGCCAACCAGCCCCAAAGTCCATTACATAACTTGGTAAATACAACAGCACCAGAAATGAAAGAATATGGAAGCCATGTTCACCTTGGCAGATAGAGGATACAGCTAAGAATCAATAGCTAAAGATGTCAGAAACAACTAAAGCATCTTCCCTGGCCCACACTCAAAGAAAGTGTCATATTTTCACAACCGACCACTATATTTGTATATTACAATGGTAGACAGGAATTTCCTGGGGCTTTTTAGTGGACTCAGTATGCAAGCCCAGTATGCATCAGCTGTGTGACATGTTAGCAAAACAGCTATTATAATAATACGCTGTATTGAGAAGCATTGAATCCACAGTGAGGGAAGCTGCACTACTGTGATACTCTGCTCTGGCCAGGTTGCATCTGGAAGTTCTTTTTTTCCTTTCTTTTTTCTTCCTTTTATTTCTTTCTCAGTTTTCTTTCTTTCTTCCTTTCTTTCTTTTCTTCCTTTCTTTTTTTCTTTCTTCTTTCTCTCTATGTCTCTGTCTCTCTGTCTCTGTCTGTCTCTCTCTCCTCTCTGTCTCTCTCTGTCTCTGTCTCTGTCTCTCTCTGTTTCTCTCTCTGTCTCTCTCTGTTTCTCTCTCTCTCTCTGTTTCTCTCTCTGTCTCTCTCTGTCTCTCTCTCTCTCTCTCTCTCTCTCTCTCTCTCTCTCTCTCTCTCTCTCTCTCTCTCTCTCTCTCTCTCTCTCTCTCTCTCTCTCTCTCTCTCTCTCTCTCTCGCTCTCTCTCTCTCTCTGTCTCTCTCTCTCTCTCTCTCTCTCTCCACTATCCCCCAAGACAGAGACTTCCTCTCTTGCCTAGACTACAAGGACAGTAATCACTCACGGGTCCAATGCCAATATTAATAGGCCCAAAACTTTGACCTTTTCTGTTTTTTTTCTACTGTGGGCCAATTTTCCCCTCCTTAGTAAGTTTGGTGGTCCTCTTCTCCTGAAGGTTCACCATACTGGTGTGAGACAGTGTGGACATTTGATTGGTTCCAGCTCTACTGTAGCCCAAAACTCCAGAGTTCATGTCTTTCATCAGCCTCTACCTCCCCCAGGAGCAAGAATTATGGGCTTGTATCATCATGCCACATGATTATGCTCCCTTCTAGGAATACAGTATGACATTTTCAGAAGAATGGCAAAATGGCGGCCCTAGGAATCCTACTATTTGAGGATTAGGTAAAAGAATTGGGAATGTTAAGTTTGGAGAAGAGAAGATATAAAATCTATCTTCAAGAACAGGATTTACTTCAAGTATTTGAAGACCTGCCAGATAGAAAGTGATTAAATTTGTTTTGCTTGACCCCAGAGGATAGAGGTAGGAAAAATAGTTAAATGTCAGATTTCAACTTACTATAAGGAAAACCTTCCTAATAAATATCACTATCAAAATATGGAATTTGAGGAATTGGAAATAATGAGTTCCCCATCACTAATGGTTTTCCAACAGAAATTGGGCAACCATTTTGGGGGTATGTTTTAAAGAGTACCCCTGCTTGGTTATTTATGGAACTAGATTCCCTCTTGCAGTTCTGAGAGTCTATGACTACTTCTGGGTTTAGAAATGAGAAGTGCTCCCAGGGCAGCCATGTTCGCTCCACTTTTCTCTAGGCCCTATTCCTGATTCCATAGATTTCTTTCTCCACCATACCCCTAAATGAATGCCTCAATTTTCACACACACCCAAAGTTTTTCTTCTTTTTATGTGTTCTTTTCCCATATAATGATGTAAGCTCCTTGAAGGTAGGGACTGTCTTTTTACATCTACTTAAATACCCAGTTCTTACCATAGTGTTTGGCACAAAGTTAGTGCTTCATAAATACTTACTGACTAGGTGATATATCCCATAAATCTTCTTTTCTTCAAGCTCAACATCCTTAACTTCTTTGATTATTCCTTGTTTCCATAGTGTGAAGGCTCATGACTATCTGACACAGTTTCCAGCTTTTCAATGCCCTGCCTAAAATGTGCTCCCCAGAACTGAACAAAACATTTCCAAGGTGATATGACTGGGGTAAAGTATAACAAGATCATTACCTGCCATGTTGTGGGTATCAGGATTTCCTTAATTCAGCTAACATAATCTAGTAAGATCTGAGATTAATACCACTCCTCATGAAAGCTATATAAGGTGTTAATGCCTCTTTTTGCTGGCTCATTATCCTATTAATTCTCATCCTCGATTATACTACCTAATCAAGGAGTGTTATGATATTTCCACATAAATTACTAAAATAATATCTCTTATATTTATTAATCAGCTATCTCTGATCCCTTATATTGGTTTATTAAATATTATTTATTAAACAAACTTCTTTTCCCATTAAGTTTTTGTTCATCTCTCAATATCAAACCTTCAAATATTCTAGACTCAAACATCAATGTTATTGGTTAAACAATTTATTAATAGTAAGATGAACAATGAAAAGTCATATTTAAATACTTCAAAAATTTATGAGTTATGAGAAAGATTACAAAGTCACCTCTAACCATCAACTACAACTATTCATTTTCTTTACAGAAACTGGAAGCCCAGCACCACGTTGAGTCTTCAGGATAGCAATCAAGTTCTCTTAACAATTCTCTAGGTGATTTATTGATACCTCCTCCAAAATATATCACCTCTACAAGATAAGAGTTAAACAATTCTCTTCAGACTCTTTCTCCTTGATCACTGACTCAATCAATTTTTCATGAAAGGAGTTCTCTTAGTCCCTTCTCACTGTATGTCACAATCTCCCTCCAGTCATGGCAATTAGCTATCTAGATACCAGTTCAACTTTCAGTCTTCCTATCATTCTAATCTCTCTTAAAGCTATAGTAAAAATGCCTACAGACTCTGTGGGAAAGACTATAGAAGCTGGTATTCCATTAACATTTTTCACTCATTGTCCTGGAGTCATAGGGTCTTGAATTTAAGTATTGAAAGGTACCTTAGACATCATCTAGTTCAACATTTCATTTTACATATAAAAAATTTTCAAACTTGCTTTTCTGAAATCAAAATCATCCTCACCACATCTTTGTGAGGAACATAAAATTCAGAATCACTACTTCTATTTGCAGATAAAAGGAGAAAATGTCTGGTGAAGTGATTTTCACAAAGTCACAGGCTCCTGATCTAGCGTCCTCTCCCTTAGCTCCTGCTCTCTACTATCTGGTATTCTTTTTTTCTTTTTTAATGCATGTAATAGAGAAACATGTTCTCTCAAAATTAAATAGTACTAGATTTAAAAGCATACTATTTTTCTTCTCAGCCCCCATGGGTTCAATTATCATCTCTATGCAGATCTATACATCCATTTCCAGTCCCAAGTCACAAACCATTTATTGGACATTGCCAGCTAGGTTCCCCATAGGTATATCAAATTTAACACATCCAAAAGAGAACTTATTATTTCTACCTTCCCCAAAATTACCCTTCTTCCAAACTTCTATGTTATTTTCAAGGGTACAATCATGTTTCCAGTCACTTAGCTCAAAATTTTATGTCATCCTTGACCTTGCACTCTCACTCACTCCACATATTCAATAATTTCCCAAATATTATTCATGCCCATCTCCACAACACCTCTCTAATACTTTCATTCTTTATTTACACAGCCACCTCCTTAATCCCTCTCACCCAGACTCTTCCAATAGCCATCAAATTGGTCTCCCTGCCTCAAGTTTCTTCCCATTCCTATTGTTATTCTACATTGCTGTCATTTTTTTAAAGCTCAATTCTTACAAAGTCATACACCTCCCCAGTTACTAGTTCCTTCCCATATAAGGTTATCTTCATCTAGTCTCTATGTATTTTTATACATACAGTAAATACCTTATACCTTAGATGCAGTACATGTTGTCTCCCCCATTGGAAAGTAAGCTTCTCAAGGACAGGGAATGTCTTTGCTTTCTCTTTGGGTTCCCACCATTTAGGGAACACAATCAAGAAACCCCAATGGCTTCACATCACTTCTAGGATCAAATATAGATTCATTTGTTTGGAATTTAAAACTCTTCATAACTTAGTCTTGTCCTATCTTTCCTGTCTTCTTATTCATTACTTTACTCCATGAACTTTTTGATCCAGTTATACTGGTCTGCTTCCTATGCCTTACACATGGTGCTTCATTTCCCATCTCTGTGCCCAGAAGGCTCTTCCTTTTCACCTCGGCCTCTTATAATCCTTGGTTCCCTTCAAGATGAAAGTCATTATCTATCTTCTGCAAGAAGCCTTAATGTAATGGTGATGGGAATTGAAGATCTTCCATGCCCTTGTATTGGCAAACAGGTACTTAGAACCTTGTTTCAAGTTCATGCTTGTGTTAAGTATTAAGATCCAGAACTTGTGAATTCCACAGTGGGATGAACTTGCTGACGCAACAGGAAGGGGCAAGACTGGGAGGAGATAATACCATATTTAAGGAAAAGCCCAAGTTAGAGAGCCAGAACTTCTTCTGAGAACCCAATTGAGAACTTCTGGGAACCAGCCAGAGCTGCTGAGAACTTCTGAGATCCAGCCAGTACCACCTAGAATGAGAACTTCTGGGGGCAAGAAGCGTGGAGGCTGAGAAGCTATCTTAAATGAGGAGAGGGGGATCCTTGCTTGAGGGAGCCTGTTTTGTTTTGGAGGCTTAGGAATGTGGGTGTTTGCCGCATTCACTATGTGTACCAACTTCGTGGTTACTGTAATGACTTTGACTTTCTGGTTTGGGGACTCCGTTTTCTTGTATTTGGATAAATGCTTTGGTTCTGTCCTCCATGTGGAGAGCCTGTTACATTTTGTGATTCACAACTACACCAGCATATTCATAGCCGGCATAGGCACTGTGAATATCGCATTACTGGTACACTTTCCTAGTGCCCTCAGTTACTAGGTCCTTCCCATCTAAGGTTATCTTCATCTAGTCTCTATGTATTTTTATATATACAGTATATACCTTATACCTTAGATGCAGTACATGTTGTCTCCCCCATTAGAAAGTAAGCTTCTTGAGGACAGGGAATGTCTTTGCTTTCTCTTTGGGTTCCCAATATTTAGCACAGTGGTTATCATATAACAAATGCCTATTGATTTATCAATTGGAGCTGCCTCTCAACCAAAAGTAGAGAATCTAATGATTTCTTAGTTTGCCTTAATGATAATTTCATCCTTTGAAAGATGAATGAACTGACAAGGGGTAATTTGTAATTCTACTCTGGATATAATTCTCAATGACAGAGGGAAAATGGTTGATATGGTAGATACTATAGACACATTGTGGGTCGCTGGGGGCCATGACACTTCCCCCATCCCACCATAGATAACTCCACCTCCTGGGTCCCAATCCATCCCAGGATGATGTGTTGGGAAGGCACACTCACTGCTCCTGCCCTGATCCAAAGCCTCTATCTCTATTCAGGTCTGAGTCCCAAGCTCTGAGGTTCTTCCTGCAGATCCAGGAGCCTACCACTCCTGGCTCTTGCCTGGGTCCTCATAAAGGCAGCTCTCCATTACAGCTCCATGTCTCACCTCACAGGGGAAAGGATTGCTCCATTCCAAGCTCTCCCTGCTCCTGCCTGGGTCCAGGCAAATCAGGCTCCAGGGGCCCCTGGGGCCCCACACCACCCCAAGTCCAGGGTAGTTCATCCTCCCCTAGCCTTAACATGGGGAGAGGGTACTCCAGTCTGGGTTCTGGGTACACCAGTTTCAAGGTCTCCATCTCTCGAGCATGATCTGGGGCAAGGCTACTTCCCTCAAGCTCTGGCTCTACAAAAGTAACACAATAATTGGGAAATAACAGATAATTATCCCAGTCTCACTAAATCCCAAACTTTCCTTTAGTATTTTATTCTAGTTCTGTGTTCCAGTGTTCTCACAAGGGTTGGTGTCAGAGGTCTCCTCTCTCTGTCAGAGGTTTCCTCTACAAACCTTGATGAGTGATTCACATTCACAGCTGGGGGGCCCCTTAATAACAGCCACTCAGAGTAAGAGTCCTTCCATGAATGAGCCCCCCAAGGCAATATCTCACTTCAGAATATATGTACACTTGCAATTAATAGACTTTGAGTCAGAAGGTGCCAAAACCTACATAGCTCAGTACAGCTGTGAATTACCAGAGTTCAAAGGAGATTGATCCTTCAGATGTTTACAATTTAGCATGATCCTGGGCAACTGAAGTCCAAAAGAAAAACAACAAAAATTCCACCTTGCTTACTCTCACAAGCAGTTAGAAGGTTAAGGGAATAGAGGACTGAACCAGGAGTCAGGAAGACATTAGTTCAAGTCCAGACTCAGAAACATCCTAGCTCTGTGACCCTGGACAAGTCACTTAACCTCTGTTTGACTCAGTTTCTTCAGCTGTAATACATGGCTAATATCTCTAAGGTTGCTGTAAGGATCAAGTGAGATCATTGTAAAACACTTAGCACAGTGCTTGATATATAGTAGATATTTAATAAATGCTTCTTTCTTTCACTCCTTTCCACTTCCCCTAGACTATCTCCCACACTGCAGCCTAAATTTCTAATCTGTTTCTTTTTGTAAATTTTTTTAATTTTACACTTAAATACAAAATATGAAAGGAAAAAAAACAAACTTAAACACTAAAACTTAAATACAAAATAAGAAAAGAAAAAAAAGCTTTGCCATGTGCACAGCAGAACATGAGAGGATTCAAAATACAAAGCAATAAATTTCCATTTCAAGAAAGCCTATATAATAAATAATACACATGGTATTCAGAGCTGTCCATCTTTTCTTTACTTCTTTTAGTTTTTATTTTGTTCTCTGCTCTGCATTTCTTCCTTTGTTCTTTTTCTCCCCTTCCTCCCCCTCCCAAGAAGGTTGCAATTAAGTGTGGATGTATTTGTGTGCGTGTGTGTGTGTACACACACACGCACACACATGCATACACATATACATGTATAAATATATATACACATATAGACAGAAAGACACGTACATACACATATACATATGTCTATAATCATACACATATATACACATATGTATTCATATGCATCTATGTAAGACCATACTATACTTTTCTGTACCCTGTTTCATAAGTCTAAGTCTTTCCATATTTTTCTAAATGCACCAATTCATCATTTCCTACACCACAGTATTATTCCAACCTTATATTGTCTACTTATTTTAAGTAGTCTGAAACAGTATTGATTAATATGGCTGACATATAGTGTAGTTTCCTTATTTTTCTCTTTTGATTAAATCTATTGTAGCTTTAACTTTGTCTGAGATCATGATTGCTGCCCCTGATTTTTTTCCCTAATAAATTCTACTCCTGATCTTTATTTTATGTTAGCATGTATCTCTCATTTCCTATACCATCTGACTCTTCTGCTTTACTTCTCCCCATTACCTTGACCTTTTATCACTTAACCTAGCCCCCTCCAAGGATCCCTCCCTTATACTCTCCACCCGCTTTACCCTTGCCCCCTGTAGCAGCAAGCACCCCAAGCGCATCCTCAGGGTTTGCTGCCCATACAGGTTCTTGGATCTGCTTTGATAAAGGAAAGCAACTCAAAATGGGTTAACAAGCTTACTTTATTCAGTCAGACATATGGGAAAAAGGTCAGCACCCCGAACTTCAAAGTATACAGGCAGAATTATCAAGACAGAAACAGATCAAGTAGACAGATTTCCAAACTGTCCAACCATTACATCCATACCCAGTCAACATCTGGGTTTTTCAAAGCTGGGGGGGCTCTGGACAATGGCTTTTCAGAATACAGATCAAATCACAGAACACTTCTCAAAGTGAGCCCCCAAAACAAAGCTACACATCAGGGCTTATATAGCCTTCTCCTGGCTCAGAAAATGTAACAACCTTATTGACTCACTGGCCAATCAAGAAGTATCTACTGAAAAACAAGCCTCCCACCCCAGGCTTCAGGTGCACTTTAGCCTAGGGGCAGGGAAGATCTTCCAAATTTGCATTCCCATTACACCCTCTTGTTTCTATCTGAATTTAGAAGACTTTTATAGCCTTCCAAATATATATGTTGTTCCCTCTATCCCATTGTCATTAACCTAGACACCCTTCTATATCCCCCTTTTATCCTATTCTCTTACCTTCTTTTCTCTTTATAAATTTAGAAGACTTTTATTCCCTTCTAAATGTATATAGTGTTGTCTCTTTAACACAGATCTGATGTAAGTTTCCTTCTAAAAATCCCTTCCCCTCTTCCTATCCCCTTAACCTTTTATTTCTTTCTGAATTTAGAAGACTGCTATACCCTTCTATATATACATGTATTGTTCCCTCTTTAGCCCATTCCCAAAGAGAGTAGGGTTCTGGAACTACTAGCCCTCCTCCCCTATCTAATTTCTCTCCATCAGTTCTTCCTCCCACACCTTTTTTGTATAAGATAATTACTGTTTTTACCTTTACCTAGATGGTATAACTTTTTAGAATCACATCACACTCGTCTCTATCCCGATCTTTCTTTTGAACTGCCCAATTACTAATTACAATCTTAGAGACACAGTTCATATTTCCTTGTATAAAAAGTAAACAGGCTGTCCTTATTGAGTCTCTTGTACTTAGTCTTTGATGTTTACCTTACATTTCTCTTGAATTTTGTACGTCAAATTTTTCATGCAGGACTATGCTTAACTTTGCTGGGTATGATATTTTCATCCAAAAGCCCAGTTCTTTTGCTCTTTGATATACCGTCCTCAAAGACCTGCAGTCTTTTAGTGTCACCACTGCTAGTTCTTGTGTGGTTCTAATTGTGGTTCCACCATTTTTTAATTGCTTTTGTCTTGTTTCTAGTAATATTTTCTCCTTGAGCAGGGGGGTTCAGAATTTAGCCATGATATTCCTTTAGGTTTTCCTCGTGGGATTTCTTTCAGGTGGTGATGAGTGTATGTTTTATATTTCTACTTTCTGCTCTTGTTCTAACACTTCAGAACAATTTTCTTTCATTATTTCTTGCATTATTGTATCAATGATATTGTATCAATTCTCTTTTTGATCATAGATTTCAGGTAGTCTGAGTAGTCTTATGTTTTCTCTCTTTGATCTGTTCTCCAGATCAGTTGTTTTTCTTATGAAATGCTTTACATTCTCTTCTATTTTTTTCATTCTTTCTGTTTTATTTTATTATTTCTCGACCTCTTATAACTTAACAGACTTCCCCTTTCCCAATTCTAATTACCAAGGAGTTATTTTTGTCCTTAAGATTCTGGATCTCAAACAAGATGTCAGAGAAAATGCAGGGATTCACCTGAGCTCTCACCCAAACCCCTCCAAATACCTTTTAAAATGATTCTACACAAATTCTAGAGCAGTAGAAGCCACAAAAAAAGACAAAGTGAAACAAATTTCTATTCATCAACTGTTCTGGAAAATAGATCCAGGAGAGAAAATTTAAAAATTATTGAACTACCTGAAAGCCATGATCAAAAAAGAGCCTAGACATCATCTTTCAAGAAATTATTAAAGACAATCCAGCCTCAGCCACTTAACACATAAAATTAGCCATGTGACCTTGGGCAAGTCACTTAACCCCAACTTCCCTACCTTCCCCCTCCAAAAAAATGAAAGAAAGGAAGGAAGAAAGGAAAGAAGGAAGGAAGGAAGGAAGAAAGGAAGGAAGGAAGGAAGGAAGGAAGGAAGGAAGGAAGGAAGGAAGGAAGGAAGGAAGGAAGGAAGGAAGGAAGGAAGGAAG
>NW_027187419.1:10629587-10630689 GCF_028583685.1 Petaurus breviceps papuanus | reverse complement strand
AAGGAAGGAAGGAAGGAAGGAAGGAAGGAAGGAAGGAAGGAAGGAAGATTATCAAGGAAAACTGCGCTGATAGTCTAGAACCAGAAGGTAAAATAGAAATTGAAAGAATTCACCAATCACCTCATGAAAAAGATCCCAAAATGAAAACTGTCAGGACTATTATAGCCAAATTCCAAAGTTCTCAGGTCAAGGAGGAATTATTGCAAGCAGCCAGAAAGAATTCATTCAAGTATGATGGATCCATGTAATGATAACACAAGATTTAGCTGCTTCTATACTAAAGGATTGGAGGGCTTGGAATATAATACTCTGGAAGAGAGTGGATCTAGGATTACAACTCAGAATCACCTACAGAGCTGAATAGAAAAATTTGACTTTCAAATATAAGACCCAAGAGAAGTATAAGGTATACAGGAAAGGGAAATCAAAAGGGACTTAATATTAGGGTAGTTAGAAGGAGTATATATAGATAGAGTGCACAGGTATGAGTTGAATATGAAGGGATATCTAAAAAAATAAAATTAAGGGGTGAGAAAAGCATGTACTGGAAGAAAGATAAAGGGAAAGGTAGAATGGGGTAAATTATCTCACATGAAAGAGGTAAGAAAAAAACTTTTGCAATGGAGGGGAAAGGCGTGGAGGTGAGGGGGAATGAGTGAACTTTATTCTCATTAAAATTGGCTCAAAGATGGAATAACATACACACTCAATTGGGTAGAGAAATCTATCTTACCCTACAAGAAAGTAGGAGGGGAATGGAGTAAGAATGGGAGGGGGAGGAGTGGCAAGAGAAGGGAGGGCAGATTAGAAGAGAGGGGTAGTCAAAAGCAAAACACTTTTTAGGAGGGACAGGGTGAAAGGAGGGAGAATAAAACAAATGGGAGGGGGATACAATTAGCAGTAGTGACTGAAAAAAATGAAGCAAGTTTCTCTGATAAAGGTCTCATTTCTTAGTCATGAGTCAAATTTATAAAAATAAGAGCCATTCCCCAATTGACAAATAATCAAAGATATGATCAGTGTTCAGCATTTAGCTGAATATATGTTAGATAGATGGGAGAGAGAGAGAGAGAGAGAGAGAGAGAGAGAGAGAGAGAGAGAG
>NW_027187419.1:10591452-10629487 GCF_028583685.1 Petaurus breviceps papuanus | reverse complement strand
GAGAGAGAGAGAGAGAGAGAGAGAGAGAGAGAGAGATCTGTAGTCACATGAAAAAATACTCTCACCATTGACTGGAGAAATGCAAATTAAAACAGTTCTGAGGTACTACATCATACCTATTGAATTGGCTAATAGGACATAAAAGGTAAATGACAAATGTTGAAAGGAATGTGGGGAAAACGAGACATTAATGCATTGTTGATGGAGTTATAAACTGATTCAATCACTGGAACTCTACGCATAGGGCTATAAAACCATGCATACCTTTTGACTTAGCAATATGGCTACTAAGTCTGTATCACAAAAGAATTTTTTTAAAAAAGGAAAATAATCTAAATGTACAAAAATATTTATAGCTGCTCATTTCTGGGGACAAAGAATTGGAAGTTGAGGGGATGCCCATCAATTTGGGAATGGCTGAACAAGTTGTGATATGTGATTATGATGGAATAATGTGCTACAAGAAATGATGAACATACTCATCAGAAAAATGCTCTCAGAAAAACCTGGAAAGACTTGCATGGGTGGATGCAAAGTGAAATGTACTATTTACAAAGTAACAGCAATATTGTATGATGATCAGCTGCGAATGACTTAGCTATTCTCAGCAATAAAACCATTCCATACAACTCTGAAATACTTATGATAAAAGAAATTCTATCCATCTCCAGAGAAAGAACGGATGGTGTCTGAATACAGATTAAAGTGTACTTTTTAACTTTATTTTTATTGGGTTTTTTGTCTATGTTTTCTTTCACATGACTATATGTTTTGCATGACTACACATGTATAACCTATATTGAATTGCTTGCCTTCTCAATGAGAGATGAGGGGAATGAGCAAGGAAGAGAATTGGGAACTCAAAGCTTTATAAACAAATGTTAAAAACTGTAACATGGGGGGTGGCTAGGTGGCACAGTGAATAGAGCACTGGCCCTGGAGTCAGGAGGACCTGAGTTCAAATTCTGACTCAGACACTTGACACACTTATTAGCCATGTGGCCTTGGGCAAGTCACTTAACCGCAATTGCCCTGCCCTCCACCCTCAAAAAAAAAAAAAGGCAAAAAAAACTGTAACATGTTACTGAGGAAAATTAATTAACTTTTAAAAAAAGGTTCTGAATCACATTTTCTAGTTGGTCACTTTTCTTTTCATAATCTTGTTTTTCTTGGATTGTTCTTATTTTTTTAAATTTTCTCTCAATCTCTCATTTGATTTTTAAAGTTTTTAAAAGTTCTTCTATGAATTCTTTTTGGGGAGGTTACCATTTGACATTACTCTTTGGGGTAGGAGAGGCTTTTTATTTTTTTGCTTCTATTTCCTCCTCTAAAGACAAACCTGGTCTTTTCTGTTCTTCTAAGTTTTTTTGTTATGATTGTTGTTAAAAAGAAGAAAGAGTTTTCTATGAAAAAAAAGAAAGAAAAGAAAACCATTCTGTCCTACCACATTTGAGAAATAAATATTTATCTCTTATATTTAATAACTAATGATTGTATTAGGACCAAGGATTTTCCCCTTTTCTACTTTCTCATCCAGAAATTCAACAGTGTGGGAAATCTCTCTTTAAGATTTACCCAGGCCCAGATCTAATCAGACAGTAAAAGAAATTCTGAATTTGGACTAATGGGTATATTCTTGCTTGTTGTGTTTGCTCAGAAAGGTCTAGGAAAATGTTAATTCTCTCTGTCACCAAGACAAGTAATATGGAAATTGATATCATTTTGACCAAGATTTGAATGACGTAAGTCACATACCCCAAGATTGTCCACCTCCTGTTGTGTTAACCTCTCAGAAGTGATTAGGCATCCCTCAGGAACACTTCCTCTTTGAAGCGCATTTAAACTGTGACCCCACCACCATTAGGGGGTCTTTGGTCTGAGAGAGATGGCCAAATAACCATCCTTTTATTAACCAACTGCTGGCCTTATTAATAAAATTATTAAATTACCCAGAAATTATGTCTCTAGAACATTTTTAAATCATTACACATGGAATTCAACCATCTTTTAAGCCTGTGTTTTTACATTTGAATTGTTTAATCTTCTTAATAACTTGTAACCTTTCAGACTGAAATACTGCCTCTTCCCTCCCCCTCACCCCACTTTGTTTGGCACAGTCCTGGTTTCATTGGTGGTACTCAACAAATAATAAACAATAATTAAGGAGATTAAATGGCAAAGCTTTTAATTTTTCAGTCTTATTTACATAAATCAGACACTTAATGTAAGTGCAGTATCTACTGTGAGAGGGTTTCAAATGTGCATATCAGGGTTATTAGTAATATCTGAATGTTATGAGGACAGTAATTCTATATCTGCATGGAGAGAGCTTCATTAAGAAGGAAGGATTGCACAAAGTAATTATTTAGGTAGCTTGAGGCTAATTACTTAGGGAAGAGTAAATATTTCATTATATGTTTAAATGATTATTCATATGTTTGTGTTATCTATTTTAAGACAGTCTTATCGCACTTACAGCCTTGATTTGCCCTACACAGATCTGGAAGTCTCAGCTCATCTGCCTGAGTACGAACTTTAAATATCTCACTAACAAGTACAAGAGTCAAAGATACCAAGTACATTACACATTTTGGTCTCCTTCATGATCTTATGGATGGAGGTGGTGCTCCCATAACCCAGATTTGTGAGTTCATCAATGTGGGCACACACTCCCACAAGCACAGACTACTACCCATCCATGCCTTCTCATCCTAGACACCCTTTTTATGTTCCTCCAGGAAATCCTCTGCAGAAGGGAATCTCTAATGGACAGAGAGCTTTCTGCTAGATCTCTCCACACTGTGTGATTACCAGGAGAGCACTGTGTGATTACCAGATTAACTAACATCAGGTGTCCTTCATTCCAGCTCTGTGACTGGCCCAACTCTTTCTAGTTATAAATGTTTCTAATGCTATCCTTTACATCAGTAGTGTCACACTCAAATAGAAATGTGACACTGAAGACCACATATTGACTTAGAAAACCACAAATTAACATTATCTCTGTTGTATTATATTTTTATTTATTTTGTTAAACATTTCCCAATTATACTTACCAGTTGGACATCTCTACTTTAAATAACTTCTCCCTCACAACTCCTCATTGTTAATATATTGCAGCCCTTGTCTACTGATCATATACTTCTCCGTTGCCCTGTAAGTGATTTTTTTTAAAGCAATTGAGGTTAAGTAATTTGCTCAAGATTACAGGGTCAGTTATTTTTTGTGTGGGTGCCAAGTATCTGAGGCTGGAACCCATCCCGGGTCTCCCACGCCGGGCCTGGCACTCTTACTCACTGTGCCACCTGGCCGCCCCTGTAAGTGATTTTCAACATTAATTTTTTTAAGAATGTACTATTCTATGACTTTGTGCCACATGGGAACACCTGATAATCATTAATATTAAAAAAAGATTGGATTCATTAAAAACCCTGGGCTATTCCCTATAAGCACAGACTGTTCTTATATTCTTATGTTCTTATATTCACCTCTCAGCTTAGTTTACTGTCCATCTGCAGCATCTGCTTTTAATTGTCATCCAATTGCATATAGTTATCTAAAAACAAGGTGTCAAACTAACTCCCCACAAGGAGACAAAAAAAACTCCCAAGTACAGGAAGCAGATTAAAGTTCAGTTGAGTAATGTATAACAAAATAAATGAAATGCAATACAATACAGATAATGTTCATTTATGGTTTTCTAAGTCAATATGCAGCCCACAAGGATTCATTTCTATTTGAGGGTGACACCACTGGGCAAGATAAAAGTCTTCATGCATTTTGATTTTTCCTACGTGGATAGCTGCAGTGCTTTAAACTCCTTTGATCACTCATGAATCTGTTTGGGGTGATTTTCAATATTCCAGGACTTGATACAGTCAATATGATGCTATCTGCTAAGAGAAGTATATGGAAGATCTCTCCATATTTAGGGAATCTCTTCATGTTTGGACTCTGTCCTACAGGAGAGTGACAAACTCCATCTTGTTTTATCTATCATTTGGTATCAGTGGAGTCATAAAACAAAATTATCCTGTCTTTACATCTTTCAAGGATTCTTATGGGATTGTGACGTTCATGGGCAATGTCTTGTTAGATAGTCTATTTCCTTTAAGCTTAGATACAGCATTTTGCTCTGTTTAATTTTTTATAGTTATATAGTATATAATATATAGTCATACAATATGTATAGTTTATAATGACTTTTATACTTAAGAAACAATAACTACTGTGGGATCTTTGATTCTCTATACCTTTCATTTCATTGTAAAGATAAGGCCTGACTTCAAATACCATTTGTGAAAGCCATCTAATTCTCCTACTATTCTTTCTGCAAGGACACAAGCATTATGATCTCCATTTTACTGATAATAGAACTGAGGCTTTGAGAGGGTAAGTAATTTGCCGAGGTCACACAAGTAGCTCATGGCAGGACTGAGACTAGAGTCCCAGACTCCTGCTTCCTAATGTAGCACTCTTTCCATTAACTCCATTTGTTCTTCTTAAAGAGAGCCATCACAAAAATCTGGACAATGTCATTTTTATTTAAAGAGTTGCAGAAAGAGCAAGAAATAGAGGCAATCTCTCCTAATTGGGGCAGATAGGTGGCCCTGGACCTGGAGTCAAGAAGACTCAGAATTAAATCCAGCCTCAGATACTTACTAAAGTCACTTAACTTATGTTTACCTAAGTCTCTTCAATTTTAAATGAAAATAATGACAGCTTCTGCCCCAGAGAATGGTTGTGAGAATAAGATGAAATAATATTTGTAAATCACTTGGTGCACTACCTGGTGCAGAGTAGGTACTTTTTAATGCTTATTCCCTGCCCTCTCCTATTCCACTCCCAGGATGGACATTAATAAATTAATGCACATGGAAGAAAAACAATAAACATTTAACCTGGGAAAATCCCATGTGGCCTTTTAAAAAACTCAATTCTCCCCCTGTGGTTTTCTTTGATGTGACTTTGTGGTCATGGAAAATGAGATTATCATGTCAGACATCTGTGTGTGGTCTAGTCTTTCCTTCAGTACACCCTCCTTTGTGAAACTGTGCTGCTTCAGCAGGCCTTTTGGCCTGCCCTCAAACTCCTCCCAAGTGGCAGTTCTGGCTTAATGCAGTCAAAGCAGGAGGGCCAACTAAGAGCCTTTTAATTCTCTGATGCATACAACTCCCTTTCACATTCTCTGAAACAATCCAAAAGGCCTGGGAAATCTCTCCACCATGGAAAACCCCTGTGTGTTAAGTGAAGAGTAGCCTGAATCACATAACCTGGAAATGAACTTTCTACCTCTAGCAACATCCTCCTCCTTCCGTGATACTCTGGCATAAAGGTGACCCTGGTTTCTTTAAAACTTCACAAAATAAAGCTCAAAATCAAGTGAGTCCTACTAGGAGGAAAAGGTTTCAATCATTGGACTAACAAAGGACAGTGTGTCTATCATCTGTGGACCAGAGAAGCAAAGAATGGAAAGATGCATCACAAGAAAGTGAGTCATAAGGGAATGGATTTTGTTGACCATGGCAACTCACAAAGATTGTCTTCTAAAATTAGGAGGAACATAGATGGAAATGATAGATCTTTTACAGTATTCAATAAAAATTTAACTGCCCTTATATGACACTCCTGTTTTGTTTTGGGGGGGTTTGGGGGGGTTATATTTGTTAGTGTTATTTCCACAAGATTGTATGTTCTTCCCAACAATTTAGAACCATCCTAGAAAAGATACGAAGTAGCCAGACGTATTAGTAACAAAAATGCTCATAACAGTACTTTTGAGGTGCAAAATATTGGAAACAAAGTGTGTGCCCCTCAATTGGAATGTGTCTAGACAAACTGTGGTATGAATGTAATGGAATATTATTGTGCCAAAATCAATTTCATGAAGAATTCATAGAAACTTGGGAACACTTAAATAAACTGATAAAGAGGGAAGTGAGCAGAATCAAAAGCAGAATATTCACAGCAACCATGATAATACAAAAGAAAACAATATTGAACAGCACCAGAATTCAGATCATCTCAGGAACCAGTCTTGACTTCAGGGAATTAATAATGAAGCATACAACCAAGGCTATGCTGGAAATAGCTTCCCCCAACTCTCAAGAGCCAAGTGGGAGAAATACACAGCTTGGAAATCAATAGTACCAAAAGCAGGGCCTCATTTACTGTTTTGTTGCTTGTCTAGACTTGAGAAAGTGATATAGAAAATGTTAACAATACAAATTAAACTTAAAAGTGTGGCATGCATGCGTTTCTTTCAGAGACCCATTTATTAAACATTTACCACCATGCCCTTACATACAACCTTCCTCTTGGTATAAGACTAGAAGTGCTGATTGAGGAATGTTATTAGACTTGCTCAAAATCCTGGTTTGTTTTGCTCAATGACACTTGTTTATAACAAGAGACAGTTCTACTGGGGGGGGGGGTGGAACCAGGGGGGAAGAGTAGCATTGGCAAGTGAATGCAATGTAAAAGAAAAAATCAAAAAAATTAAAAACCCCTTGCAAGCAGAAATTAATTCTTGTGCTTCAACCTCCATAGTACCTAATAGGACACTATGTGTTTAATTAATAATTGAGAATTAATTATTAGACTCTCAGAATCAATGCACTGAAATTCTGGATGCAGTAAGAGAACCAAAGGTAACTATGATAAGGTAAATTACAAAGGTAAATATGATAACTATCTTCTAATATTTAAAGGGGCAGCATAGGCAAGAAGGAATAGATTTCTGTATCATTCAAGAAGGTATAAAAATGGGTAGAAATTACTGAGGCAAACCTCAGCTCAAGGTAGAAAGAACTTCCTACTATTTAATCATGTTTAAATGGATCGGCTAAATCAGGAGGTAGGTAATAAGTTTCCCACCACTTGGAAACATATAAGCAAAGACTAGATGACCACTTGTCAGGAGTGTCATAGAGTAGGTTAATGCTTCAGGTAAGGGTTGGACCAAATAACCTCCTGAGTCCCATTGATTGTCATACAGAAAGGCAGCAGCAACTAAATCTAATCATAATGAAGAGTTTGATCTCTTTCCTATTGTTTCTAATAGCCAGCTATAAAAACATACATAGTCCACATTTCTGGGCTGGTATTTCATAACTGGCCTTTATACAGTTGAGCTGACTATTGCAGAAGGAAAAGGAAGAGATTTTTTTTTGCAGCAGTAGAGAGGTGCATCCCTGGTGAGTGTGATGACCTGGGTGGTTTTCCTTCACTTTGTATTTGTGCCACCTATGCAGCATGTGTCCCTGAAGAGTCTTTGTGTACTGACTGGGATGTGCTATACACTACTAGAGTTCATAAGATGCTGCACAGAAAGTGTTAATGCTGATGTAGTGACAGCTGAATCTTTGTCAATGGCTTCCAAGCCCTTCCCTATTAGGCATGTCTATGCCAGAAGTTAAGGGACCCTGGGACTCTAGAATAGTGGAACCCAAAAACATTCTCATTCTAGGATCCAGAGGCAGAATTTCCATAGCAACATCCTTCCCAATTCTGCCCCCGGGCTATTCCTGGCCATATACTTTAATGATGTCTTGTAGCTAGATTTGGAATTAGACTACAAGCTAGTCCTATAGCTTGTAAGTTTGCATATTTCTTATATATCCATCCCCACCCAACCCCACTCTAATCCTGACTATTGTATATTCCATTCCATGAACATTTTGAGAAGATCAAGATCACTTTCTTTCCTGTATAACTCCAACAAATTTACTTTTTCCGTTAGCAAAAGAGGTTTTATCAAGTATACCTTTTCATTGTCAAGATAGTCCCCATCATTAGCCTGTCAAGAAAAACCAACATTGAACACAATTCACCCATGTCAAAGAATTTCCCAACCCACCAGTTATTTTTGCTGCCACCCATATCCTATCAAGAGTAGCCTCTAGGTTTGAGGTACAAATCAGGTTCATGTAGAACCTGAGATATCTTCACAGCCTTGGCCAAAGAAACTTTGAGAGACTGAAGTAATTCCAAAATCTCTCTGACAGTTCATATCCACACCAGGCTTAGCCTAGACTAGGTTTAGTTCAGATTAGAAACTGAGACAGTCACAGAACCAAATTTGTATAGACAAAAAAATTCCAAGGCAGGACCAGAAGTGACCCAATCATCTGATACCCAATCATCTCCAAACCAGACCAGCACAGCCAGTTGAAAAGTAAAATCTCAACAGAGTAGCTATTTTCTGCTGTATGGTATTCAAATATAAAATGAAAAGGAACCCAAATCAGTTTGATTTCATTTTCTTACTGAATCCATGGACTTTTGAATGCAATTAAGTGAACTAACTGCTTTGGAAACATAGATCCAGAATGGGGGTACATTAATATTCTGAGTTTTGCTCTGAAATTAAAACCTACACACACACACACACACACACACACACACACACACGATGGGCTAGAACTGTACCAGAAAGGAGTGGGAAGGAGAAAAGAAACAGTTGAGACTCCATTCAGTTCCACATGTGGAAACCAAGTCTAATAAGGGCAACTGTCTGGAGTATCTTTGTCAGGAGAGGGGTCTGAAGATGTTCCAGAGGGGTCATTAGAATGTGTGCCAACTTCATTTCCGAAAACTTTCCCAAGGTTTTAATAAATGAGTGTTATCTCAGAGACTTAAGGGTCATTCTGTTGTTTGAAGATGCCACTACCCGCATTTTAATCTCAGACTTGCAATTACAGTCACTTCCTCTTCTTTCACACAAATGTCAATCAATAAGGGGTCATCAGGGGAGGGTGTGCACTAATCTGAGGAGCCTGTGGATTCCATTAATGATGTGTAATGATTATATCTTTCTTAATGGTCTTAGGGAAATAATTTAGAAAGCAGCCATAATTACAACAAATCCCTGAACCCTCATGACAAACAACTTTAAAAATAACTCTTCCTGTTTCCTGATTACTGCAACTAAACTGACAGCACTTTTTTTCTTTTCTTTTGGACAGGCTCATAGGAAGTCTTCATTACATCATCTTCCTCATCTTGTTTAAGTTAAGAATTTTCTATACATTATTAACACAGATTTAATCATGTGGTTTATGGTAACTTTCTGACATTTGTGTAGTTCTTTGTGTTTTGCAATGTGCTTTACATGGATGATCTTCAAAACAGTCCTGGAAGGTAAGTGATATTATTCTTATTTTGCAGAGGAGGAAACTGAGGCTGAGAAGTTAATTGATTTTCCCAAGGTCACCCTGCTGTTATGGTTCAGAAATGATATTTGAATCCAGAGTCTATTGATTCTTTGTTTAGCATTCATTCTAATTAATCAACCAATGAGCATTTTTACTAAGCACTTACTCTATTCCTTTAACAATGGGAATAGAAAAATGGCAAAAACGTGGTCCTTATTCAAAAAACTCACAGTCTAACGAGAAAGACAAAATGAAAAAAATGTGCAAATACTATATATTCAGTGTAAATGGGAGGTAATCTCAAAGGGGAAGGCATTAGTAGTGAGGGTGAGGGGAAGAACTGGAAAATAAATTCTAATCCTGCAAAATGTAGGATTTGTGCTGTCTTAAAGAAAGCAAGGGAAAGCAGGGAAGGTGAGAGCTGCCATAATCACACCTTCTCACTGTCTAATTTTTTGCTTGATTATAAGCTTTATGAGGTCAAGGACCATGTTTTATCTAAATTTTATACCTCCCCCATACCAAACCCAGTATTCTTTACACAGCAGGTCCATAAAATTGATAGAGTTCAAGAATGCCAAAAGAATTTGGGAGGGATCTTAGTAAAACAGATAACAATGCTAAAAAATACATGTAAGGCATGTACAGTATGTCCTATTGAATGATGGTGCCCTATCATGATGAAGAGTTACACAAGCAGTATGGTGTAATGGTTAAAGCCTAGAACTTGGAGTTATGAAGTACTAGGTTCAAATTTGACCTCTGATACTCACTTTGTGACAATGGCACCTAAAGTAGACTTTGTGTTAATTCTTTGAGGAGTGGAAGTAATTGAAATGATATACTGAAGCAATGAGGTACACCTGAATATCAGAAATCAATCGAATTCAACATAAATGCCTAGGTGCTAGGGCAACAAAGATAAAAATGAAACAATTCTTGTCCTAAAGGGGATTACATTGGGCTGAAGGGATACAAAGTACACATAAATTAATGAATATAAGATTATTTGATTAATTAAAATGCACTGACAAATGGGGTGAGTAGAAATGAGAGCTGACATTTTATATACATTACTCACTTAAACTTTACAACATTGTGGAGGCAAGAACAAGCATATCTTGTTTTATTGTACTTCACAGATATATTGTGGGGTATTTTTAGAAAATGAAGGTTTGTGGCAGCCCTGCATTAAGCAAATCTATTGCCACCATTTTTCCAATAGTACCTGCTCACATCACATCTCTATATCACATTTTGGTCATTCTTACAATATTTCAAACTTTTTCATTATTATTATATCTGATGTGGTTATCTGTGATCAGTGACATTCAATAGTACTAGTGTAATTGTTTTTAGGCACCACAAAGAGTGTTAATATAAAACAGTGAACTTACTCATTAAATGTTGTGTGTGTTCTGACTGCTCCACCAGCCATTCCCCCCACACGCACACTCTCCCTCTCCTCAGGCCTCCCTATTTCCTGAGACACAACAATATTGAAGAATATTACACAAACTTGATTGAAAAAACAGCATTATGATTTGAGAGAATTGACTCCAGTTCTGTAAGTTCTGCTGTGGGTAAAAGGCCGTCATACAGCATCACATGCGATAGAGAAATCTTTCATGAAAAGAAAAGTAAATTGATTTGGCAAATTTCACTGTTGTCTTATTTTAAAAGTGGTCACAGCACCCCCCCCACCTTCAGCAACCCCCACTGATCAATCAACAACCATCAACATCAAGGCAAAACTTTCCACCAAAAAAAGTTTATGACTAGCTGAAGGCTCAGATGATGGTTAGCATTTTTCAGCAACATTTTTAATTACAGTATGTACATTGGTTCTTTTTAGACATAATACTATTACACATTTAATAGATCACAGTACAATGTAAACATAACTTTGATATTCACTAGGAAACCAATAAATTTGTGTGACTCCCTTTATGGCTATATTCATTTTATTCAGGTGGTCTGGAACCAAACCCACAATATCTCTGAGATATGCCTGTAGTACAGGTGTTATCATACCGATTTTCCATATTAGACAACTGAAAGTTAAACATATTAGATGATACGGCCTTGGAAGCACAGCAATCGATCTGTGTTGAAAGCAGGAAGAAAGACTTTATGTAGTAGATGGAACCTAAGCTGAGCCTTGAATGGAGCTTAAGATTCTAAGGGACAGAGATGAGAAAATCTCCCATTCTAGGGATGAGGCAGTCTTAAGAATCATAAAATAGCACAATAGGGGGTGGCTAGGTGGTACAGTGAATAGAGCACCAGCCCTGGAGTCAGGAGGACCTGAGTTCAAATCCACTCTCAGACACTTAACAACAACAACAACAAAACTAGCTGTGTGACCTTGAGCAAGTCACTTAATCCCAATTGCCCTATCTTTCCCCCTCCAAAAAGCAAAAACAAAAATTTAAAAAAATAAAATAAAATAGTACAATAATTCAAATGAAAGAGGTCTTAGAGATCACCAGTCCAATCCTCCAAGCTCTTACCATGCTCTATGGTTTATAAGATGTTTTACTCACAATCACCCTGTAGATAGTGCTGGTATTACTAATTTGCATTCTATAGATGTGGAAAGAGAGACAAGGGAATTCAAATGATATACCCACAGTCACACAGCCAGCTAGGATTAGAACCAGAACTCAAAAATGTTGTGATTTTGAGCTCAGTGCTCTTTATCCTACACTACTCTGGTTGCTCTGCTTGTCCTTCATTCTCGAAGAGGACTATAACATCAGGGAGATGATGACACAACTTGGAGTTGACTTTGGTTTGAGGGAGGGAGGGCTGTGCAAGGTCACCAGCCTCACTTTCTCCTCCAGAATCATCTGGGTCCAGTGGCCTGATATTCATCAGGATGACTGAAGAGATGGCCCAGGATGCAATGGGAGACCCCGGCCCTTCTAGGGCAAGGCCTTTTCAGGTTCTCCCTTTGAGTGATGTAAGATCCATTCAGTAAATAGACCTCTTTAAGAAATGAGTCAAAGGATGGCACCTTTAATTAAAAAAATCAAACTGGGAGGGGAAGATCCTGGTAAGAATAAAAAGACCTGTGTTCAAGTTCCAACATTGACACTATCCACTAGTGTACTTAGCTGGTTTGAGTCTTCATTTCTTCTAATAATAACAAATAAAATGGGAATCATAATTCCTTCATCATCTGATCCTCGCAAGGTGATTATGAGGATAGTATTATGTAAACCATACAACATTCAGCCCTAGGTGAATGTGAATTATTATATTTAGCATCTCTGTGCTGTCGTCTCTGAAGAATCAATATTTAGGAGACCCCAAAAGCAATGGAAAGACATACGGTGGGTATAGTAAGTTACAGCATACTAGCATGGATGATGTCTATGTGAGGATTCACATCAATGATATCACTTCTACTCCTATTTGTCAGGCTAAACTGACCACACAAGAAAACTGCAGAATTAGACAATCATAGATTTAGACTTGGAGACATTTAGAAGCCATATAGTCATTTCACAAATGAGGAAACTGAGGCCCAGAGAGGTAAAAAGGATTTGCTCAAGGACACACAGGCAGTATGTGGCAGAGTAGGGCTCATAGACAGATAATCAGAGGGCTTTACTACTATGTTTCCCCGATAATAAGACACTGTCTTATTATTTTTTTTGGAAAGAAAAACACCAGAGGGCTTATTTTCAGGGGAGGGCTTATTTTAATGAACATTGACAGCAATTTTAATAAACAGGTAAATGTGAACAAAAAAAATGTACCTTTATTCAATAAGCAAATCACTGGGGAAGAACGGGATGACGCGCTCACTGCTGCAGCTCTGATTGGATGCAGCTCGGAGCGCGGCGTGCGTTTCACGGGGCGGGGCGGAGGAGACGGTGCATACAGAGGGTACCGTAATGTAGCGTGTAGTGCAGGGGATCACCTTCACTACAGTAGCAATCTCAATAAGCCTTATTTTCAGGGGAGGGCTTATTTTAGAGGAATCTTACACAGTAAGGGGAGGGCTTATTTTCGGGATAGGTCTTATTATCGGGGAAATATGGTACTAACAATTTGCAAGGGGTCATGTAAAAATACCCCAGAGGATGAGAAGGTCTGGATTGGCTATGATCCCCACACATTGATGAGATCATTGATCAATGGAAATTATCAAAATCCTACTAAGTATACCTACAAATGAGTTAAGCGTGACCTTTTAAGCAAGCAAATGGTTAATTTTCATCAATGAGAATGGGAATAAAGCAGGAGTCCAGGAGGAGACTGGATTCAGCAGCTCCTTCCTGCAAGAGAAAGAACTGAGGTTGGGAGCATTTTTAAGACACAGAATATAGATTGGGAGAAGGCTCAGAGGTAGGAGAGTATAATTAAAGGCTCATTGAACTAATTTGCCCGAGGTGATACAGAATGTTTCTACTGGGGTGATGAGGGAAAAGGAGGTAAGACAGAGATTCAAAAGAAGAAGAAAGCCTTGCCCACCCACTGCCAAGTCAACCAGACCAGAAAAGCAATGAGAGGATTAAATTGTAATTTTTAGTAAGAATGATAATAGCTCTGCATTTTTATGGCACCTTTCATCTCCAAATACTTTCTAAACTTTATTGACTGTACAAGCAGCTGGATATTTATGGAAGGGATAAATACCATAAATAATATACTCTGTATGTACCTGGTCTCAGGGAGATTAGTTTAAATTAAATTTCACCCTAGCCTCCAAAGTTAGAGTGTGCTCCATTAGCTCCTAGCTAAAAATTCAGATTTAAGAGCTACACACATTCATACACTAATTGGTCAGGTCAGGGAATGTGTGCACAAATATGTAACTCATTTGGCAATAGGAGCAGTGTGTTTATGATGGAAGTATGGCCACTTAAAAGATGAAACACAGTAGCTATTTCACCGTATTTAGATCCTAGCCTTGGATTTTAATCCCATCCTTGAAGCAGGTATGTTCAGATCTGTAAGGGGCATCCCTGTGACGTGGTCACCCTATAGTGGGAAGTTACCATCCTCAGGTGTGTAGTATATTTTTAAAATTTTATTTTAGACTCAAACACCAGAACACAAGCACAGAATAGAGAAAAGAAACGAAAATATATAATAAACTTATATACTGGGATTAAATGCAAAGTTAAAAAGAAAAAAAACAAAAAAAACATGTCATGTGCATAGCAGAACATGAGGGGATTCAAAATATATAACAATACATTTTCATTTCAAGAAAGCCTGTATAATAAATAATATACTTTTTGTTGAGAACTGTCTTTTCTCTGCTTCCTTGTAAGTTTTCTTTTGTTCTCTGTTGTGCACCTTTTTACTTTGTTCTTTTTTTCCCTTACCACCCTCATCCCCTGAAGGCTACAATTAAGTTTGGATATGTTTCTCTATAACTAAAGGTATATACATACACATAAACATATATACATACATATATAGACATATGCTTTCCCAAACAAATTCTACTTCTGATCTTTGTTTTTATGTTTGTCCATATCTCTTGTTTCCTATATTTCCTGCCTCCTGTACTTTACTTCTACCCATTACCTTGCTCTCCTATTATTTACCCACCTTACAGCATCACTTCCTTATCCTCCCATTCCCATAATGGGAGACCCTTCTATACCCCCATTTTACCTATTCCCTCACCCTCCCTTCTAAAGATCCCTCCCTTGTCCTCTCCCCCGTCCCTGCGCCACTACCATTTTATTTCTTCTGAATTTAGAAGACTTTTATACTCTTCTAAATATATATGTATCATTCCCTATTAAATCCATTCCCAATGAAAATAGGTTGTGAGAAATACCAGCCTTCCTCCCCCATTTAGTTCCTCTGTATCCATTCTTCCTCTTGTACCTCATTTGTATATAATAATTACTTTTTTTAGCTGTTCCTAAATGGTTTTGTTTTTTAAATCCATATCATATCCAGGTTTTCCCCAATCTTTCTTATGAGCTACCCAATTATTAATAAGAATCAAAGATATACATTTTACATTTTAAATATATAAAAACACTTTGTCTTATTGAATCTTTGGTATGTACCTTATATTTCTCCTGGTTCTTTCATTTCAAATCTTCTGTTAAATTCAGGTGTTTTTTTTTTTTAACAAAGTCTTGAAAGTCTGACAGTTGATCAAATGTCTATTTTTTTCCATTTATGATTATGCTTAACTTTGCTGAGTGTAATATTTTCATCCAGAGACCCAATTATTTAGTCTCTATGGTCCCTTAATTTCTATGATTATTCCAAATCTCACAATCTATGAATCTCAATTTTTCTATGTCCTCCTTTCCTCATCTATAAAATGAAATGATCATAACATCAACCCATTCACAGAGAGATGTGGGGATTAAAATTTTCCAACCTATAATAAATGAGACTGAAGCAAAACTCTGAGCCAATGGGACTTGATTAAAGGGTCCATGTGATGGGATGTTTGGGTGCCTGTTTTTGAAACTCAGTTTGTAAAATCACATTTCTCCCTAGCCTCAAATCTCCCTAGCCTCAAAACACTGTCTCAGGCAGTTTCTCTCTAGCTCAAGGGCGGTATGCCCTAACAAAATACTTAATTCTCTTCCTGATACAGTAGCCAGCTGCACCTATAGAATTTAGTAGTTTGACCCAGCTGTGTACTGGCTGAAGCAGCTGTGTTCTGGGTCATTCCTATCACATGTATCCTAGGCTCAGTCATGTGCATACTCCCTAGCTGATTATACACATCCTGAATACCTCTTTAGTTTGGGGTATACTAAAATGCCAACATCCATCTTGTCAAACACTATATTGATGGGTGGGAGCTTGGTCAGCCCTGAGCCTAAAACCACACCTCCATCCAGCGCCCCCCCCCTTGGGCTACTTCCCAAGAATGCTTGAGTCCATGAATTCATTTCAGACTGCTTTCCAGGGACTCTGGTTATTGGGGTTTCTGGACTCCCTGAACTCCCTGACCCCTTGACACCTCATCACGTGGTCCCCTCTAATGAAATGAACCTCAGATCATCCTCATAATATGAGATGTCCCCTCCTTCCAGGGCCCTATTTTTATAAGGTTATATATCTAGATATTCAAGAACTGCTATACCAAATACAGAATTATTACATTAGTTGACATATGGCACATAAGCAAAAATGATCTATCAACAGGGTCACAAATTGGGTGAGGCAAAGAATATCTGCACTGACTAGGTAGTCATAAAATGGTCATAAAATGGTCAACTGCTTGTGTCAGACAAAAGAGAATGGTGAATGGCCCAGGGGTACAAAAATAAATTGGGGACTTTCCACACTGGACTTGGTCACCATGACAAGGAAAAACAAGGGCAGAGGTCCTTCAGCTATCTTCCTATGGTTATTCAAGTGATCTTACAATCTGCAGCTCACAGATCTGGGCCCTAATATGCAGAACTTACAATCACTACCCCTATGGAATCATATCTAATTGATTGATACTGATTGGAATGGAGTAGGGATTCAAAGGAGTTATTTCTCATAGTAACTATTGTCTCCACTGAATTTGCTCTCATTTTCTCTTGGAAGTTTACAATGCTATCTTTGTGGTGGGAAGATCACTAGATTTAACGTTTTTGAAGTCATAAGGCCTCCAACACTTACTTGCCCAGTGGTTTTGGTCAAGTTGGTTCATTTTATTGAATCATAGTTTCCTCATCTGTAAATTGGGGATAATAAAACTTGTATTTTTCCTCATGATCTCATGACCATGTCATCTCATGTCATGTATATCAAAGGAAAAATTGTACATAATGTGTTACACCATTAAAAAAAACTAAAGAATAGTAGGAATATGTGTTATTAGTATTATTTAAATATTTCAATGGATCCTTGGTCTCATTGATGTGGGTACTATCTTGATATCCTTTGTAATTTTTAACCCTAAAATGAGAAACCAGATGACCATAAATTTAATGGTAGAAAGGACTTTAGAGGTCATCAAGTTGAGATAAGTGATTATCTCTCTCTTGTATTAATAACTAATTATTGAATCAGAACCAAGGATTTTCCCCTTATCTAGTTGCTCATCCAGAAATCAACTAGTGTGGGAAATCTTAGGCAAAGACTTAACCAACCAGGCTAAAAGAACTGGTGAATTCCTGCTCAATATATTTGGTCAGATAGGTCTGGGGCTGAAGTGTAGTCCCTCTTTGATATGCATATTGATAAATCTCTTTGACCAAGACTTGAGTGATTCAAGTCATGTACCTCCAGGACCATCATTGGAATGAAACCAAATCCTTCATTGTTATATCTATTCTCTCATTAATTGTTAACCAGAGTTGATTGCCAACTTTAAGAACACCTGCTTTTCTAAGGGCATATAAACTGTGAGCCCACCACCATGAAGGATCTTTGGCATTCAAGAGTGCCACTGACCTCTTTAATTAAAATGCTAGCACTCTTAATAAAATGTCTAATTACCCTGAAATTGTATCTCTTGAAGTTTTTAAACATCACAAAGTCAAATGCTTTCATTTTTAAAGCAAATGGGCTCAGAGAGTTTGTCACTTAATCAAGGTTACACAGCTACTAAGTATCTGAGGCAGGATGTGGACTCAGGTCAACCTGTCTCCTGGTAACACATTCTATCCATTGCACCACCTCTATGAAAGGATCTACTCAATGCAAAGGAGGTCTACTGGTTTTCCTAATTTTTTTTAATATTAATGCAGCTTCTGAGCTGCATATCTATTATCTCTCTCTCTCAAGCTAAATGACAGATATACCTCCTCTTTGAATTATGCCTCTCCTTGATAATATCTTTTATATTACTTCTTACATGCAAGTCCTTTCTATTGGATTGGCAGTCACAAAAATGTTAATTATTCTTAGATGATGTGATTGGCAACATTTAACTTTCCCAGAAAAATGTTGGTGTTCAAAAAGGGAGGAGGAAGGAACTTTCCTGGCAGTATTCAACTTGAGATGGTTATAAGCATTGTTCAGTTTCCCATGTTATCCATCCTTATCTCCTCCTAATCAAATGGGAGCTCAGCTCATTACTATTTGTGATTGTCCCAAAAGTACATAATAAAATATTAACTCAATGGTCTGTTTTTCTAAGTGCAAATCATAATCTTGTCAATATAAATCCTTATTTTTGCTGTCCCAGTTTCTTAGAAATATTTTCTGTTTTGTTTTTCAGCACTATATTCTGATATTCTTTTTTTTTAAGCAATTGGGGTTAAGTAATTTGCTCAAGGTCACACAGCCAATTATTTCTGGGTGTTGTGCTAAGTATCTGAGCCCGGATTAGATCCCTAGGTCATCCCAACACTGGGGCCAGTGCTCTTACTTGCTGAGCCACCTGGCCACCCCTAAGAAATTGGGGTTAAGTAACTTGCTCAATGTTACACCGCCAGGTGTTTCTGGGTGGGTGCTAAGTGTCTGAGCCCAGATTCGATCCCCGGGTCATCCCAACACTGGGGCTGGTGCTCTTACTCGCTGTGCTACCTGGCCGCCCCTATATTCTGATATTCTTAAGAATCTATATATGTGCAAGGAAAGGTTGGGATTACATCAGGATTTCTATATAATATCACTCCAAGTTTAGTTTGTCATGGGTATTTCTCATGTATTGTCACTTTTCTCTTGGGACATTACTAAAAAAGTATTGGAAGAAGAAAGGATTGTTTCATGATTTCCAGCTGCTGAGAATAAATCAGTTTCATGACAAATTAGAATGATAGTAGTTCAGCTCTGGGCAAACTTTTCACCTTGAAAATGTACATTAGCATTGATACATAGGAATGGCTAAGCTAATGTCTTGAATGATCATGAATTCCATGTGAGAACAGTCTCATCAATGAAAAGTCTCTCTTCCATTTGAACTTTAAATAGTACCTCCTATACAACACCAAAGAATACCCTTTAGTAAATCTGTCTTCCTGATTTTTGCCTTGTTTAATAGTAATACTCAGTGGATTATTGAACAAGTTCAGCTCCATTTCTATTTGCAATGGAATCTTGGGTGATTTTTAATATACACACAGAAGACAACTTTTAGGGGGACAGACTTTACAGTATCATTTTGCTCTATAAGCAACTTCATTTTTATAGTAAAAAACAGGCAGAGTTCTGTTCTTTATATTTGTTTGTGTACAACTGTAAAAATGTGGTCTGTTTTCAAACAGCAGAGAAATATGTTTTGGGGTGGCTAGGTGGCACAGTGAATAGAGCACTGGCCCTGGAGTCAGGAGAACTTGAGTTCAAATCCGGCCTGAGACATTGAATATAAAAAAAACTAGCCATGTGACCTTGGGCAAGTCACTTAACCCCAATTGCCCTACCTTTCCCCCTCCAAAAAGCAAAAAAAGAAAATGTGGTCTGCTGTGGAAAATCACCTGCAAAATCCTATCTGTTCCCTCTTAATATTTTCTTCAAAGATATTCTAATGTATGTATGGACTATGTGGTTTAGCAAATGCATTCTTTTGAATCTTTCTATCTTTGCCTCACAATCATTTGTAATGGTAGAGGGTGCGGGATGGGGATGTTACATGGAGAAGTCTTCCCCTTCCTCCAGACTGATCCCTTTCTTGTAGCAAGTAGAAATGATAAGTAAAAACATCTTGTATAGAAACTGTATCTGACAATATACGCAACATTCTACCCTCACAGTCTCTAGCTTCTCTGCCACAAGTTTTGTTCTCTAGAACAAGTTTTTGTACATTAGATTTCGGTTTCCTTTTAGCAATCTCTTCTATTATACTGATGTAATTGTGTATATTATACTATTGGTTCTGTTTATTTCATTCTGCATACATCATTCTTCCCATTGTTTCTCTCAATTCTTTATACTCATCATTTCTTTCTATATACTAATATTCTATTATATTCATAAACCAGTGATTTTTTTTTCCAACCATTTCCCAATCAATGAATTCTCCCTTTGTTTCAGTTTTTCTACCACAAAGAAGCTGTTAATAATGCATAGGTGATTCTCATAAAGATGTCTGGAGATGAAAAAAAAAAGGCATGACTCAATAATTGCTGATATCTCTGTCATTGGGGGAGGGGAGAGTTGGTTACTGTGCCATCCGTGTTTTTTTCATTCATTTGAAATGAATATCATCTTGTCTGAGATATCCTATAAATTGATCTCTGAGGGCTTTTAAAATTGTATTGCCTCTAGCAAGAAAACTTTTTTTTCCCTCGCTTAGTCAGGGACAACTGCTCCTCCCAATTTCATCTTCTTAAGCAATGCTTCAACTTCCTCACAAAGTACATTGGGTATTGAGAGTCCAAATGTGTTGTTTCCACTGTCATCAGTGATGAGCATAGTCCACCAGAGAAATGGCATAATGCCTGTTCCCTTTCATGTCTAATTTTGCTATCCTTCCTTTTTCATCTACAATTGCTTTTAGGATAATCTGGCTTAGATGTGTCTCACATCAAACTCTCTTCAGGCTCATTTTCTTCTCCATTACTTCTTGCTGTTTTATGAAAAATAATATTCATTAATTTTCAATTCTTCCCCATAATAGTTTGCAAATGAGCTCATACTCATGGCTGATCTTTGGTTGCAGGAGATCAAGATTTTGCTGGCTGCAGTAGTTTCTGGAACCTTTTGTCTTCTATATTATGACATCTATTTTGTATACATTAGGTTTTGTCATGAAATGGTGATAATCAGAGCCAATGACTTTACTTTTGTTCATTTCCTTATGTCTGTAGTTGGCAGCACATTTAAACTGGTCTGGTCAAGAGTTACTACAATTCATACAATGTTTTACTCATCTTTAGTCCTTTTTTTTCTAATTTGGTATTGATTTTTACTTTTGTTCTAACTAGTCAATGATCTGACTGCACACAAAAAGACTTTGTGAAATGACTCACACATCAGGAACCAGTCCTTTCCTGACAGGATATACTCAATTTCATTTGATCCTCTACATAAAGTCTTTGTGATATATAGGTGTGGCATTTCTGAGTCACCTACATGGCTTTGGCTATTTTCACTTATTATTCTAGAGTACATTTTACAACATAGTTTTTACTGTTCTCCTGGAACTATCTTTACTTTAGAGTCACCAGGTATCCTGTTGACTTGGTTTGGAAAACCATGTCTAATTCTTCTTAGACTCCCTAAATTTCTTAGAAGAAAAGCTCTTTGGGAGTAGGGATTGTTTCATTCTTTGTAATTGTTTCACTAGTGCCTAACTCAGTGCCTGGAATATAGGAGATGCTTATTAAATGACTGCTGATTGAGTGGTTGATCCTCTATAAAAGAAGGGTGTGTATAAACCATAATCATCTTCATGGTGGCATGCTTAGTTATATACACTAAGAGCACTTTAATTTTTCCTTATTGCCTTGGGATAGAAGATTTTTTTTAAAAGCTCTGCCAATTCAAGTCACCAAATTCAATTTTTCAAAGAGAACCTGTACTTTATCCTTCCATTTAACTGCAGCTTCTTTCCATCCTGATGACAAAGTCTTTATTTAATAAGATCTTTTTTTTTGCTTTTTGGAGGAGGGAGGGCAGGGCAATTGGGGTTAAGTGACTTGCCCAAGGTCACACAGCTAGTAAGTGTTAAGTGTCTGCGGCTGTATTTGAACTCAGGTCCTCCTGACTCCAGGGCCAGTGCTCTATTCACTGCACCACCTAGCCACCCCTTATTTAGTAAGATCTTGACAGACTAGAATAACAGATGAAATTTAATAGCAATTAATATAATATGTTAAATTTGCCTTCAAAAAATCAGCTTCATGAGTATCATATGAGGCAGTTCATCTGAAAAAGATATAGGGGTTTTCAATGGACCACAAAATCAATGACTCAACTATGAGATCGCAGAGTTCAAAAATATAAGGCAATCTTATTCTGTCATAAGAGAGACATAGCATGTAGGACTAGAGAAGTGATGGTCCTTTACCCTGGTCAGACTACATATAGACTACCATGTTCAATCCCCAGTACCGCATGTTAGAGCACCATAGAATTGCCCAATGCAAGCATCACAGATACCAAGGCTCTTTAAGAGTCTACCCATTATGGTGAACTTTTAATAACCTTTACTTTTCTTTGGATGAGACAAGTCTTGAGTAGAGGACAGCAGGACCTGGAGTGTTGGTATTTTGGGGTCTCGAGCCTCCCTTAACCCCTAGCCTTATCATTTTGTGATGAACCTCTCCATTTTTATATTTTAATGAGCTGGAGATTCTCCAGTGAAGGAAAACCATGATAGTTAGTTTCCAAAATATTGCCATAGGATGTTTAGTTATGGGAATTGGAAATTTGGGGTCAGAAGAAGACAAGACTTATGGAGATGACATAACTGTTTTGAAGTGTCAATGAGCTACCACATAGAACAGAGATGAGATTTATTCTGCTTATTAGCAGACAGAACTAATATCAATGACTGGAACCTCTAGTAAGACAAATTTAGGCTTGATATAAAAAAAATCTCAATAATTAGAACTGACCAAAAAATGGAATGAATTATAGTAGAAGATAATGGGCTCTCTCTCCCTGGAGGTCTCCAAGTGAAAACTGGCTGGATGACCTTTTACTGACTAATTCATACAAAGGATTCTTGTTCACTTACTGGTTGGATTATATGTCTTCTGAGCTTCTTTTAAATTCAAAGATTCTGTGATTCTGATTTCATTGACATCTACAATGTCTACATAAATGCATTTAAATTTTGCCAGAAGAATATTGTCCTGTTTATAGTTGTTCAGAGGTCACATATTTAGTGTATGCAGTTAAATTAGTGCCTGTTAATGATCTAAGAACTTCACAGTTCTTGAGACACCCTGTGCCTCTCTGGTATAATCACTGTGGAAGCAAAAAGAGACTAAGATTCCTTTTGTATTTTTTTTCATGCAGCACCAAATCCCGCCCCCCCCAATCATGTCCCTGCCAAAAATTCAACACGTAAGAGGCTACTTCTTGGTGATAAACAAGGGTAGTCTTTAAACAGTAAGCCCTGTCTATTGCCAGGTAGGTTTTTTTACACATAATATCTCACATTCTTGCTCTAGAGATCAAGAAAAAAAATTGTTTTTTAATTTGGTACCTATTAAAGCATTTACACACTAATTCTTTCCAATTTGCTTGGATCTACCACTCTGTTATCCAAACTTCAATAATCCCAAATCACCTCCATACTGTGAGTATCAGAGTAAGACTTTTGTACAGAGAAATTCTGCTCTCTTTCCACATTTGGATTAGAAATCCCTAAAGAATAGAAACAGTGCCTTATTTATCCTTTTCTATATAACCACTACCTAGAGTCTATATAAGGTAGACACTAGTGTTTGTTGATCTTTAATTTTCTCATATATATCTTGTTTGTACATGCTTTTAGACAATGTCTCTTGCCTGCCTGCCATTATAATATGAGCTCCATAAGGGTAAAGAACTACTTGCCTTTCTTTTCCCCCTGGTACTTAGCAGATTGCCTGGCACACAGAAGCCACTTAAAAATTCTTGTTGTTGACTTAACTTGGATTAATAGGGAACTGCTGGAGTTATTGAGAAGAGAAATGACATGGTCAGATCTGCATTTTAGGGAAATCATTTTGGCAACTATTGGAGGACTGGATGACAGTAGGGAGAACCTTGAGGCAAGAAGATGCATTAGAAGGCTATGACAGTGCTTCAGAGGAGAATGGATCGTGGTCTCTCTAATCTCACCGTCCTGCAAGATCACATCCACTCTGAAATGTATATCTCCTCAGGACCACCTTCCTCAGGCACCCTCATCTCTTATTGGAGAAGGTATAGGATGGATAGCAGAGGGGCCCTCCCAGATCCTCAATTTAAGGAGGGAGCCCAGGGTAACAACCTTATCATTTCTCACCAAGCTATCCTCCTCTGGACCTTCATCATGCCCTTCCTCTAGCCAGGTACCCTCTCCCTCCCTTCATACTATCCCTTTTTCACCTTCTTTTTATGCATTATCTTCTCCCCATTAGATTTTGAGCTCCTTGAAGGCAAGGATTGGTTTTTTTTTTCTCCCTTTCTTTGTATCCCTGATACTAAGCACAGTGCCTAGAACATGGTTGGTGTTTAATAAGTGTTTACTGAGTGACTAACTATTGAATGGAAGCTAGCTGATGATGCAGTGCATACAGCTCTGGCCTTGGAGTCAAGAGGATCTGAGTTCAAATTCAGCCTCAGACACTTACTAGTTGTGTCACCCAAGCAAGTCACTTAACACTGCCTCAGTTTCCTCATCTGTAAAATGAATTGGAGCAAATCACTCCAGTATCTTTGCCTAGAAAACCTTAAATGGGCTCCCAGAGAGACACAACTGAAATGACTCAACAACAGAAAAATTGAATGAAAATGTTTATCAAGGAAGATTGGGCAGCTAGGTAGCATAACGCATAAAGCACCAGGCCAGGAGTAAGGAAAACTCCTTGTGAGTTCAAATCCAGATGCAGATTCCTACTAGTGGTGTGATCCTGTTTGCCTCAGTTCCCTCATTTGTAAAATGAGCTGGAGTAGGAAATACTCCTCCAGTATTGTTCACCAAGAAAACCCCAAATGGGGTCATGAAGAATCAGGCACAACAAAGTCTCAACAAGAACAAACAATGACTTGACCAAGAGATGGAAAGCTTGACTTGGAGTGGTGGATGTGTGAGTAGAACAAAATGGATGGATAAATGAGATAACGTATAATAGACTGAAAAAGAAAGTATCCAAAGGTCTGTTCTGGGTGGTAGTGAAGTCCCCCTCACTGGAAGTCTTCATGTTATACAGGACAGTCCTTTGCCTGGCTGCATGTACAGGATTTGTTTTCAGGTCCGGCTTGCATTGGTCAGCCAGTCTCTTCAAGCTATGAGAGTCTGTGCTTTCCTCAAACTGACATCTCATGAAAATAAGCTGCTTTGCTTCTTTCCCAAATTAAGGACAGAATGAAGCCATCATGCATAGTTGCCCTCTTGTGTGGGGGGTGAGAAGCACCAAAGGAAGCCTTAGCATCAGAGAGGTCAGACGCTTCCATGCCTAAATGCAGGATACTACTGAGTGTGGGACTCAGCTAATTGACTACCAGAATTCCCCAGATTATGACAGCCTCCGATAGTAGAGTATATAAGAATGTTAAGATTAGGATTCTGCAGTACATGATTCACACCTTTCTGCCAACTGACCCCATGATTACTGTTAAATGCTTGATATCTTCCTTCTGAAAGAAAGGTAAGGTAAAGGCAGAGGAAAGAACCCTATAAAAACTGACAAGGGTCTGTATTTTTTGTCATTAATTTTGAACCTTCCATCTTTGGCTAGGTCCCCTATTGACTGCCACGAGCCTGGGGTTCAGGTAACACTTAAAATAGAATTGGTCCAGCATCAGCAGTTTGCCAATCTTAATCCATCCCAGGGTCAGCAAGGGAGAAGTGGTGAGTCAGACTGCTCCCTGAAGTGTGCCTTGAGGTGTTGGGGATGGGGAAAGGACGCTTATTTATCTGATCTTGAATCTCTGGCACACACACTTGGCTGCTTTCATTCTGACTCTGACTAAAGATTGAGGGAATGAGGGAGGAGCAGCTATTTCTGTCAGAACCAGTCAGCAGTCGCTCTGTTCCCACACCATGAAAGGCTCCTCTCCTCCTCCAGCAGCAGCAGCAGCGGCGGCAGCAACTGACCTTCCTGATCACTGCCCCTCCACCTTGCCAACTGCAGACCCCTCCCAGCTTGAGCAGGGTTTTTTTTCTTTATGGAGGGCCGATGGTGTTCAGGTTTCTCTCCATGCTCCAATGTGTGTGTGTATCTATGACATGGTCATTTTCTCTGCCTATTTCCCCGTCTTTCTGTCAATTGAGCAGCCCCCACTGCTGCTGTACTGATGCTCTTACTTTGGCTCTGTGGGGCAGCCATCAGGAGTCTGTCATGGCATGAACACAAGGTCTTATCTCCCATATATTTGAGGTGCAGAGAAAAGCCAGAAGACAAGGACTCATTTTTCTCCTTGTCACAGAAACCTTTTACATGGGATAAAGATTTTAAATCTTCCTTTGGATCCAAAGTGGTTAAAGGCTGAGTTTCAGAAAATCCTGTTTTCTGCTTTCACCCAGGCCTTCCTCAGCAGCTAGAATGTTCGCTCCTTCCTGCCTGCCTGCCTTCCTTCTCTCCCTCTCTCCCTCTCTTCCTCTCTCTCTCTCTCTCTCTCTCTCTCTCTCTCTCTCTCTCTCTCTCTCTCTCTCTCTCTCTCTCTCTCTCTCTCTCTCTCTTATTCTCAGTCCACTTTTGATGTATGACTCAGGTTCCACTTCTTCCTCTTCCAAGATGTCTTCTCCATACTGTAATGTCAATGTATAAGACCTTCCCCACCCATTAATAGGCCTCATGTGGAGCTCATTAAGGAAAGCTTGTTTAGGGAAGGGTTTTTTTATTTTTTTTTAGGAAGGCTTTCATATCTTTTGCTAATTTCTAATTAGGCACTGAGTGAGGGTTGTGATGCCTTCTGTCTCTGAGAAGTGTATATAAATTCTGAGTTGGTATTTTACTTCGGGGGCTTGCTTACGAGACGGATCTTGGGGTTCCCTGGTCAAGATTCTGAGTAGTAGTATGTTTAGGGCTCCCTGACTGCTCAGATGTAAAGGCTCTTTCAATTCAGGGATGTATGTAAAGTATATAGTTGATTCAGGCAGTCAGAGCGCTGTCTGTTGGTCTTTAGTGCTATGCTTATATTTTCTCTGAAGATCAGGGTACTAACGTTTCCCCTGAACTAGTGAAAATAATTTAAAAGATTGTTGTCCCCTTAAACAGCTATCTTTCCTAGTAAAGCAGACCTAAGAACCTGTGCTAGCAGCCATCCTGGGTATGCCAGTGTGCTTGCCACTACACATACCTGACCCCTCCCCAGGTAAAAGTGGCATCTTCCTCCTCCAATTTTCCTAAAGAATTTGTCTTAATCTTTTCTTTCACTCACATTCTACCTTCTATCACACTTATTTTTCTATCAAAATTCCTTAAGATAAGAGGGCTGTGTAATTTATTCATCTTTGTGTCCCTGGCACTTAACAGAATGCCTTGAATTTAGAAGGCACTTAATAGATGTTTATTTAATTTAATTAATTCCTTCATTTGTTCACTGATTCATTTGGCAACTCTTGATTAATTATTTGGCAAAGCTTGCTCAAGATATGCATTGAACAAAGGACTCTGCTACTATCATGGAGGAGGGGTAGAGCAGAGCTGAGACAGAGGGATATATATTATGGTCCTCCAGATGTTTCTATTTGTATTTGACCTTGTGCTGATTGCATCAAGTCCTAGAGCACTGTACAATCCAATGTATCTGATCGATCATTACTAAAAAGGTTTTGATCCAACTATTCATGCAGGAAAAACAAAGTGAAAAAGAATGCCTATTACCTAGATTATGATATGTAGTTCAATGGAAAATAAAATGATCCATCAGCGCATATTTCTGGGAAAGACAGAGAAAACAGATAAGTATCTGGGCCCAGAATTGAATAGAAGGAGGAGGGAGGGCTGAAAGGCCTTTAGGAGATCAGCCAGAGCTTTTAATGACCCCATCCTACTCTCTGAAATAATGGACATTTAAAAAACAATATTCTGCTGATGGTGTTGTATAACTTTAAATTATGAATCCTACAGTCTCTTCAAGGAAGGGAAGTTGTTGTGGTTGCTGTTCGGTCATTTCAGTTATGTCAGGTCTCCATGACCCAATCTTAGCAAAGATACTGGAGTGGTTTGTCATTTCCTCCTTTAGCTCGTTTTACAGATGAGGAAACTGGGCAAACAAGGTTAAGTGACTTGCCCAGGGTATCACAGATATTAAGTGTCTAAGGCAGATTTGAACTCATGAAGATGAGTTTTCCTGACTCCAGGCCTGGCATTCTATCTTCTAAGTCACTTAGCTGCCCATGAATATTACTCAAAAGGACTTTGGAGAAGTTTAGAGGGCTATGCGTGGACTGCAACACCTTATGAATTTGGAAAAGTACAACAGAAGTGGTATAAAGGATTCTTCAGAGAAATGTTTGTACAAAAATTTTCAAAATATTGGCCAGTCATGTAGTGAAAGTGAAGGACAACCAATGAATAGACCTTATACCCCAGTGGTATCTGCATAATGCCAAGAGAACTCAATATATCACCTAATAGTTTGGCCAAACCCACTGGTATCCACCTAGTGGGAAACTTATGAAAGGCCATGGCCAAGGGAGACAAGAATGGACAGATAAGGATGGCTTGTGATTTGCATCACTGAAAGGAATACTAAAGGCATTGTTTTAGGAAGGCCCTGGCAGGAATGCAAAAAAAATCAAAATATATTTGCCTTCATGGAGTTTACTATCCACTAGGAGGCTATAAATTATACACAGATGTACAATACTAAACCATAATCATACAGTAACTATTATACAGAATAGAACATAATGAATTTATCCTTTAATATGGTATAAATTGCTTTGCAAAATCAGAGGGGAAATGGTAGTATCCTAGGAAAGGGCACAAAGGCTTAACAAACTTAGATACAGGGATTCTAAAGAAAGACATCTAGTCTAACCTCAATTCAATTCAATTCAACAAACAGTTATTGAGCTCTTCCTACTTAATGGAGGGAACTAGATGATGTAATGCAAAGAGAGTCAGGAAGACCTCAGTTCAAATTAAGTCTCAGACACTTCCTATTTGTGTGACTCCGGGCAATCTGCCTTAGATTCCTCAAATGAAAAATAGGAATAATAATAGTGCCTATCTCCCAGGATTGTTGTGAGGGGAAAAATGAGATAATATTTGTAAAGTGCTTAGTTTAGTACCTAGCTTAAAGGAGGCACTTAATAAATCCTCATTTGCCCATTAGCAAAGTCAATACAGGAATTTCCTTAACTGCATTCTTCACAAGTGGGCATCCAGTCTCTGCTTGAACACATCCAGTAACAGGGAGCTCACTACCTGATGAGGTAGTCTATTCCAGGTTGAGTCAACCCTAATTCTTATGAAATATTTTCTTATATTAAGCTGAAATTTACCTCCTTGTAAATCACACACATTAGTCCTAGCTCTGCCCTTTGGTATGAGACAAAATCTCTCTTCTAAAATATTTGAAGACAAAAATTGTGTCTTCCCTAAAGACCTTTACTGAGCTAAATTTGAGACATTTAGTATATGGTTTAATTAGTTCTCAGTGTGCTCCCACTGTCTTTACTTCAAAGGACGAATATGACCTCTCTTCAGATCAGTTTTCCCATCAACAAAATGGGGATAATAATATCCATACTACCTAAAGTGAAGATGAATGGGGAAGTTCCATAAAAAGTAGAAAGCATCATACGAATGTGAAGTGATGTTGTTGTTATTGTCAAAGATATAGCAACCTTTAAAGCTAGATGATGCAGTAAATAGAGTGCTCAGTTTGGAATCAGGAAGACCTACATTCCCATCTTGCCTCAGACAAAAGCTGTGTAACTCTGAGCAAATCACTAAACCGCTGCCTGCCTCAGTTTCCCCACATCTATAAAATGGGAATAATAATGACACCAAGCTCCCAAGGTTGTTGTGAGGATCAATTGAGATAAAATTTATAAAGATACTATCTAAATGCTAGTTATCATCATCATCATTGTTATTAGCATACACTACTCATCAACTTAGATGTAAATATCAGCCACACTAAAAAGGCACACGAGAAGAATTCTGTCATAAGTCTGAATTAAAATCCTTCAGGCAATTCTATTTGTAGATCTCTTTTGACAGCTACACGTTTAACCTGTTTGCATATACATTGTGCCTACCCTTGAAAAACATATATGTGTGTGCTTCAAATATATTTATGCATATATATGCACAATATATATAAAACCCAACACATATATTTAGCATATATGTGTATTCAAGAACAGATATGTATTCAAGAACACATCTTTGCTGCAAGTATTATAAAACAAACTAAAATTATTTTCAACATTTTTATAGGCCAGGAGGATGATGCCTATTGTGCTATTGGCTGATATGGCTCCTCTGAACTGAACAGAATAATCCAGTTTTGAAAATAGTAACAGGAGGTGGCCTCACCCACATCCTCAGATGTCTCTATGCTATAGTGTGGGGGCAGAAACTCAAAGCAGCAGGTGGTAGGAGAAATAGAGTGAGGGAAGTAGGTGGGGAACAGAAAGGCCTTCTACAAAGATGGATCAGGGCTCCCATGGCTCTCTCTCTCTGCCTGGACATCTGTGCAGTGGGTACACAGTTGCTTATTTCAAGTGTCCAGGAGACTTAGAAAATGTAAGTAACCTACTTACAAGTAAGAAGGTTAGAGGTATAAACAAGGTCAAACTCAGGGTATCAATGAATTCTAATTGTCCCTTAAAGACAGGATAACTGTCCTCACACATGGGCATTAGGTACTGTGGAGATGGCCCTAGGTTATAATGCTCCCAAGAACATTAACTTTCTGGGGGTTCTCCCAAGAACCTCAGATTACCACTTCTAACTGGCTCAAAGGAACCCTGGCCTTGGCCTAGGGACTTTTTTTTTCTCTGTTATCTAAACCTTGCTGATCTTTATCGTGGATAAAAGTACTGATCCTCTGACCCTATTCACTGAGCCACTAGGATCTCTGGGTTCAGAGACCTACTTCATTTCATTCTTAATTACCTGCCCCGCCTTTTATTCCTCTTCCAGCCCTGTCTCTTACCACCAGCACTCACACTCATTGCCCCTCTCTCCTTCTGTTAATTTTCTGTTTGTGTGTGTGTGTGTGTGTGTATGTGTGGGTGGACTGTATCTAGATACACCTATACATGTACATATAGATATTTACATACTTGCAATGTGTATGTATACATTTATATTCAAATGTATACAAATGTGTATATTCAAAAACAATATGCAAGAGTAAAGGTCATTATAAGTTTGAATTTTTAAAAAATTTTACCCTGTACATGGTTTAGTCATCTATCCAAACAATCTAAAAATGCCCAGGCTGAATCCTCAACATAACATGGATCCCTAAGTCCTGGAGCATGTACTGGTCTTACACAACCTAGAACATGTATGTCCCTTCTCCATTAGCACATGTTCTTGCCCTTGGGGATTAGCTACTGTGTTAGCTACTGCGGACAGAGTTACTTTGATTATACTTAAATCCCAGGCTCACTCTTAGCTGACTAGAACTGAGCTACTTGTGGCTTTTAGCAACCTAGTCACACATTCCTACTTAATTATTAAGTAATTCACCAAAGGCGATGAGGGAAAAGAATACTGCATATATGATATTTACAATTTTTCCTATCATGTAGGGAAAATTGGGTGATTTTTTTTCCCTGACAGATATCCAACCCTTCCCAAAATATGCTATTTTTCCAAAATCAAATTTAATTTCTATCAATAATTACAAGTACTCTAATATCAAACCACAACAAAGTGTGGGGGGTGGGTAGGGGAGATAAAGACGGACAAAACAAAACAATCATTTTATTTGGGTACTGTTAAACAAATGATGTGAATGTGAATTTTAACAAAGATTAAGAAACCTTAGCAAAATTATCCTGTTTCCCTATGTTCTTCTGAACTTCTGTTCTGAAGATACTACTTTTTTCACCGTACCAATTTTTATATAGTATAACTGGCACAAGGTTAGGGGCTATATTCTGCCAGAGCCAGATTAACTGAAGGATATCACCTAGAAATACTAGTGGTGGGGAAGAACTGAAAGATCACATCTTCTAACTCTCATTTACAGATCAAGAAACAGAAGCCCACTCATTTCTCAAATATATAGGGAAGCAAGTCAAATTTACAAAAATAAGAATCATTTTCCAATTGATGAATGATCAAAGGATATAAATAGGCAATTTTCAGAAGACGAAATCAAAGTGCCAACAGTCACATGAAAAACATGCTCTAAATCACTACTGATTAGAGAAATGCAAATTAAAACATCTGTGAGATACACCTTCCATCTATCAGACTGGCCAATATGATACAAAAGGAAAATTATACATGCTAAAAGGGTTATGGAAAAATTAGGACACTATAATGAACTGTTGGTGGAGTTGTGAACTAGTTCAATCATTCTGGAGAACAATTTGGAACTATGTCCAAAAACTGAGCTAAAGGTATAAAACTGTTCAAACCTCTTGACCCAGAAATACAACTACTAGTTCTGTTTCCCAAAGACTTTTTAAAAAAAGGGAAAAGGACCTATTTCTACAAAAAAAAATTTGTAGCTCTTTTTGTGGTGACAAAGAATTGGAAATTAAGGGAATGCTCATCCATTGCAGAATGACTGAACAAGTTATAGTATATGAGTGTGACAGAATCCTATTGTGTTGTGTTATAAGAAATGACAAGCAGGATGGTTTCAGAAAAATCTAGGAAGACTTATGTGAATTGATTCAAAGTAAAGTTAGCAGAACTACTAAGAACATTGTGCACAGTATTATTGTACAGTAGTATGGTAAAGATGAAACTGTGAAAAACTTAGCTACTCTGGTCAAGACAATGAGCCAAGATAACTCCATGTTAATAAGGTTAAGATTCCAAAGGACCCATGATGAAAAATGCTATCCACCATAAGAGAGACAACTGATGAACTCTGAATATAAATTGAATTATATTTTTTAAACTTTCTTATTTTTCTTGTTTTATTTGTTGTCTGTGTTTTTGTCTTCAATGTGGCTAATATGGACATGTGTTTTGCTTGACTTCACATAAATTAAGTTAAATGCATTCTTAAGGGGGACAGGACTGGAGAGGAAGAAGACATTTGGGAATTTAAAATTTCTTAAATGGTTGTTTAAAATTCTTACATGTAATTAGGAAATATTCAACAAAATAAGTTTAAAATTTTTTTAAATAAAATTAAAAAAAAAGAAAACAGAGACCCAGCATATATAAGTGACTTACCAAAAATCATACCAGTAGTAAGCTCAAAATCAGGTCTAGAATTCATTTATTTTGTCTCCCAGTAGAGTAATTTTTCCACTGACACCCTTGTGATGAAATGGACCCCACTTATCACTAAATTCTATTTCTAAAGTGAATAGCAAGTCTTCTGTGTGCAGCAAGTGGTTTACTAATTTGCATTGCTTTGCAAAGGGATTAAAACATCCAGACAAATTATTAACTGGGGAAAATGGATTCTTTTAAAATGTTAAAATATTTCCTCCTTTGGAAAAATAAATGAGTTTACTTATTTGAAGATAGGTTCTCAGAGGTTGCATAGATCTACAAACTTAGAATGTCTGAACTGGAAGAGTACTTAGGAAACATCTGCTTCCCTGCCTTCCCTGTACAGAGGAGGAAACTGAGACCCAGAGAGGGGAAAGCAATGACCTAATGTCACACAGTAAGTCAGTGGCTGTAATAGTAAAACTCTGGTTTTCTGGCTCCTTGTTCATATCTATCACTGAGAAGTGATAGACATTTTAATAATTTGTGAAGCTACTTCTCTTTTTTTAGTCTTTTTCACCTCTGGGGAAAATGAGTCCTGTGTTTCCTCCCAGGCTTTGCTTTGTCCTAAATTCACCACCTCATGTTTCCAGGAGCTCCTCTTCCCAGCATTGAAAGTTTGGCAAACAAAGCCATCTGCTTCTCTCCATCACCTTCTTGGTCTTAGAAATATCACACCTCATCTTTTCAGTACTGCCCCATGTGACTATTACCATTCCAGCCCTTCAAACGTTGTAACTGTCCCTGTCTGAGATTCTTCTTGCTCTTAAGAAATTACAATCAGACCTAAAAATAAGATTTAGACAATTTTTTAGGAACTATCCAACAATAAACTCATAGTTCCCTTACTTGGTTTTTAACTGACAGCCTGGAACAGGTTAATTACATTCTATAAGGAATTAGATTATATTGTATGTTCTTTGGCAAACTATAAAAAAGAGAAAAATACAAAATGACTCTCAGGGGTGTATGATTTTCTTCCATTTCTTTTTTGGTTTTGGGTTTTTTTTTCTTTTTGGAGGGGGGAAGGTAGGGCAATTGGGTTTAAGTGACTTGCCCAAGGTCACGCAGCTAGTTTTGTGTTAAGTGTCTGATGCCAGATTTGAACTCAGGTCCTCCTGACTCCAGGGCCGGTGCTTTATCTACTGCACCACCTAGCCATCCGTCTCTCCCATTTCTACATTAACAGTGGCAGAGTAGTAGAAAGGGGAGCAGTGGATACTAAGAATCACACTATCTTCAGACAGCCTATAACTTTCATTTAATTGTTGACTTTCCTTATCCAATGAACAAAGAATTAGCATAAGTCCAAAGGAGTTTGAATGATATTAATATTGGACATTCTCACTATAAATGAAACCAAAAAATATAAAGAAGTTCCACTAAATAGGATGGTTCATAGTCTCCCATGAAAAGATGAATAAAAGAGTCGATTTCATCATGTTCTCAAAGGCAATAGAAAACATGATTTCCAGAGGTACTTAATTTTCTTCTTTTGCACTGATTGCCTTGAGCAAAAAACAAAATGGGCAGGCCTGTGAGTAAAAAAAGAAATAATAAAGTTGGAAAATATGACTCAAGATAAAGAAGCAGAGACATTCTGAAGAGTATCAGAAGGCTTGGTTAGCAGGAAACTTTTTCCCCCAAAAAAATTTTAAATTGACTTTCTCTTAACAGACATCAATAAATAACCTCTGATATATGGATTATTTTTCCATCACCTGTTGACTTACTAGAACAAAGATCAAAGTCAATACCAGATTAGAAAAAAGGATTAATGTGAGAAGGAAGCATAGTGTACAATTAAAATAATTCAAACCTGATCTAATTAAATGAGCTATTAATGACCCCCCCCAAAAAAAAAACAAGAAATAATTAAAGGAATAAGTATCCACATGGACCATCATCATTTCTTGTGGAAGTTTAACCAAAGTAAATAGTAATCACAATATAGAGGTCAAATGAACCTAGAAATCACCTGAGTCAACACGTACTTGATCTCAACAATGACAAAAATGTGGCAGCCAAAGGTTACACAAGTTCAGAATAAAGATTCTTGAATTTGAGAAGGAATATGTCTGAAATAATGTCATGCTTCAGAAGCTGTATCATATGACCTGCTAGGAATTTTTTTCACTTGGGGAACCCTCTTTCAAAGCAGCACATTTCCCTTTTGGATAGCTTTAATTTTAGTAACTCTTTCCTTACTTAAAGTCTAAATTTGCATCTTTGCAACATCTATCCATTCCTACTAATTCTATCCCTGGGTGTCAAGAATAAAAAAGTCTAATGTCTTCCACATGATAGCTCTTCAGATACATAAAGACAGTTATCATTCTTCCTACCCACTCCATCCTTGCTTTCCTTCACCAATACTCTCCCCTCCACCACCAAAGCAAATCTATTCTTCAGGTTTTTAGCAAATCAAGGGATCAACTCTAAAATTTATTTAAATATGGCTTCTGGGAGCCAAAAGTTACCTTAGAAATCATCCTTATATAGGACCTGAGTTCAAATTTGGCCTCAGACATTTAACACAAAACTAGCTGTGTGACCTTGGTCAAGTCACTTAACTCCAATTGCCCTACCTTCCCCCCTCCAAAAAGCAATTTCTTATTTTAAAGATGAGGAAACTGAGATTCCGAGAGGTGAAGACTAACTTGAAATCCTGTGGGTAGTGAGGAACAAGGCCAAGATTTGGATGTAAGTCCTCTGATCCCAGATTCTATACCCTTTCTACTACATCATTTCAAATCCAGATTCTAGCTTTGTTTCTAAAAGGACATGTGGCAAGCTAGCACAAGCCTTACACAAGGATGAGGGGAACTACAGGTATGGAGTATTTTTGAACAAGCAAGGATAGTCAGTTTGGTGAGTCATCCTTTTCTACCAAAGGGAAATACCAGCTAAGCAGACAAAATATTTCTGACTCTTGATCAAGTATTCTCTTCCCTGAATAACCACGGAAATGTAATTTACTGATCAATACTTACTCTACAACTCTGTTTATTGAGGACAACATGATCCAGAAAGGCATATGGCTGGAAGTCAAGAGAACTATGTTCTTTTGCTGCCTCTGCTACCATCACAGGTCTGAGCTTTAGGTTCCTCTTGTGTCAAATGAGAAAATCGAACTAGATTCAATGGCTCAGAGATGGTAAGAATCTTAGAGACCATGAAGTCCAGCTTCCTCATAGGATCATCATTATAGATCTGGAACAGATTTTAGAGGTTATCTACCTCAGAGGTATCAAACACTCAGCTCCCTGAGTGGCTTTGAACTAGATTAAAATGTAATTTGGAAATATTTAACAAAATACAATAACATATAGATAACTTTACATTTTAAAACCAAGACAGTGTGTAGCCTACAGACATCCTACTTTATAGATTTGTTGTTTTTGTTCAGTTGTTTTCAGTCATGTGCAACTCTTTGTGACCCCATTTGGGTTTGTCTTGATGAAAGATACTGGACTGATTTGCCATTTCCTTCTCCACCTCATTTTATAGATGAGGAAACTGAGGCAAACAAGGTTAAGTGACTTGCCCAGGGTAACACAGCTAGCAAGTGTCTGAGGTCAGGTTTGAACTCAGAAAGATGAGTCTTCATGATTCCAGTCCTGACATTCCATCCACTGCTCCACTATGCCCCCTGTTTCTTTTTTTTTAACTTTTTTTTTGCTTTTTGGAGGGGGGGAGGTAGGGCAATTGGGGTTAAGTGACTTGCCCAAGGTCACACAGCTAGTTTTGTGCTAAGTGTCTGAGGCCAGATTTGAACTCAGGTCCTCCTGACTCCAGGGCCAGTGCTCTACTCACTGCATCACCTAGCTGCACCATGGCCCCTGTTTCTATTAGAGTTTGACACAACTAGTCTAGCCCAACTATCTCATTTTTCAAATGAGAAAATTATCTCAGACAAGCAAAACATCTTTGGCCAAGGTCACACAATAATAGATAGATTCAAGTACTCTGATTCCAAAACTAATGTCCTTTTCACTACTGCCCTCACACTGAAAATAATACCTACAGACCCTTATAGCTCTAAAATCCCACATTACAGAATGCTATCTCCCACTTTCTATCTCCTCCCCAATCCCACCCCTAGTACCTTTATTAGTGATCATCATTCTGGAACCTAACGTGAATTATCACTGTTTACCATGCATTTGCCTTTCTACATTCTTGTACAAGTTTCAATTTAAGGAGCATTTTCAGCCATATGGTATATGTCAAGATTGAATACACTTTGAGTTGAACCTTTTGTTTAAGGGTGATGAGGTGGTAAATTGTTTTCATTTTGCAACTCAGTCAGAGATGGTTTTCCCACTGACTTGGCTGAACGAGGAAATGCCCACTAATCGTTCCAGCGACCCTTGTCATTTTGTCAAGGGGATTGTAACCAGACTGGAGTCATTGATGAGTATGTTCTATACATTGTGTAGGTAGATTACCTGTCAAACATACATTGTTCTCCTGTTAGACTCAGGACCACTCAGCCTCCAGTTCCTTTCATTTGTTTCTTTTATTTCTGAATGATTTCTCGATTGTTAGCACCTTTTTTTCTACCAATAAGCATGCCAATTCAGAGGTTCTAAAACATTTCCATAGCTGCTATGTGTGACAGTGTTTCCAACTTCCAGTTTGTGAATGCTGCTAATTCTTACAGGTCCACAAAACCTGTATGACCAAAAAGCAAGAGATCAAATATTTAATGTTACAAAGGATTTTTGAGATTATTGTAAACTCCTCATTTAAAAATAAGGAAACAGAGGGGTGCAGTGAATAGAACACTGGCCCTAGAGTCAGGAGGACCTGAGCTCAAATCCAGCCTCAGGCATTTAACACTTACTAGCCATGTGACCTTGGGCAAGTCACTTAACCCCAATTGCCCTCCCCTCCAAAAGGAGGAAGAAAGGAGGAGGAGGAGGATGAAGAAAGGAGGAGGAGGAGGAAGAAAGGAGGAGGAGGAAGAAAAGA
>NW_027187419.1:10582985-10591442 GCF_028583685.1 Petaurus breviceps papuanus | reverse complement strand
AGGAGGAGGAGGAGGAAAGGAGGAGGAGGAAGAAAGGAGGAGTAGGAGGAAGAGAGGAGGAAGAAAAGAGGAGGAGGAAGAAAGGAGGAGGAGGAGGAGGTTGATGATAAGGAAACAGAAACCCAAAGAGTTTAAGAGACCTGTCCACAGTTATATAGGTAATAGGTGGCAGGGCCAGGATTGAAATTGGAAACTTTGATTCCAAATCCAGAGCTCTTTTCATCCCCAATTCTATTCCTGTATACTTATTTAAAAAAAAAAACTTGCTTTCTCTTTTTTTCTTTTTGGCAGGGAAGGCAGGGCAATCGGGGTTAAGTGACTTGCCCAAGGCCACATGGCTAGTAAGTATTAAGTGTCTGAGGCTGGATTTGAACTCAGGTCCTCCTGACTCCAGGGCCAGTGCTCTATCCACTGTATAACCCAGCTACACACCCCCCTCCTTTTTTATATATCCACATCTTTCCATCTCTCACTCTGTCTTTCTCCCAGTCCTGGTCTCCATCCTCTCAGTGCTTTGAGAATGTCACATTGAGGATTCCTGGGGACTAAGTGTGTGAAAGGATGTCAAGTAAAGGATTTACATATTTTTTCTGATCTAAAGTATAAGTTAGGAAGAGAAACACTGATCAATGGAGTATGAGATATGGACAGATTAGCATAAAATTAATTAATCATCCACAACCATGCTTTCATTAGTGTTGTCAAGCAGAATCTTCTAGAATTTCTTAGCATCACATTTGCTACTACTTTGCAGGCTGGAAATGAGACTGTAGAAAAAAACTGGGAAATATCCCATGCTCTGGCATGGTCAATGCAAAGTTTTTATTTTTACCATAAAATTCTTCTTATCTCATATTTTAGAATTACATCAAGATATCAGAAGTTAGCCAGAAAGAATACCTTTACCATCACTAAATATATCCCTGACAAGTAGGCAGCCAGCCTCCATTAAGACAGTTTCATTGATACAGAATTTCCTATGTCAATAAAGCAGGCCTTTCTGTTTTTTAATAATCTATTTGTTAGAAAGTTTTTTTTTCCTTTTGTGGAGTCAATATAAAACTTCTACCCACTGATACTAATTCTACCTATCTTATTACTTGTACCTCCCTTACATGAAAGAAATCCTTTAAATATCCCATTACCCTTGTCTTCTACCCCCCAGGGTGAATATTCCCATTTCCTTTAACTTTTCATCATATGATATGTCCCAACTTCCTTATCATTAAGATCATTTTTTCACTTTATTAAGTCAATGTGTCTATTAAAATGTGATAAATACAGAAAAAGGAATAAAATACTAAATTTAATCTGAGTGGTTCTGGGTACATTGAGGCTATAACTTTCCTCACTCTGGGACACTAATTAATGCAACCCAAGATTGCATTACATTTTTCAACTGTTTAATTAGAACAGTTTAGTTAGAGTCCATCTTCTACTTGTACAACTATTTTCTTCAACTTTAATGCAAAATATAATATTTATTTCTTCTGAATAGTATATTTTTTTAGATTTGGCCCATTTTCTTTACCCTAACCAGATCTATTTTTATGATTAATCTTTCACCCAGTGTGTGAGTTATCAGTCCCCTACTCAGATCACCCAGTGATTATTGAGGCAGTATTATGTTCATCCAAGTCTGATAAAAATGTTAGAAAGGACACTGTCAAATACAGTCCTTTAGTTGACCATTCAAAATCTTCATTCAAATTGATGATTTGTTGAATATAGTAGTTCAAATCATTATGATTATACATGTTATATCCATCCCAGATTTTTCAATCTCATCTAAAAGAATAATATGAGAAATTTTGCCAAATGTAGCATCACCTTCACTTACTCTATTCCAGTAATTATATCCCAAAAGAAGTGAGGGCAGCACATAGCACAACCTGTTTGCAGTGGATTCACATTGCTAATTTCCTTCCTTTGAAGCTTTGTTTAATTCCACAACATGTCTTAAGCACAAGGAAATGTGAAATTTAGTCCCTATAAAGGATAGCAAGATGAATGACTCAGGGTCCCTATCCAAGTTACAGTCTAATTGAGGACGTTACAAACAATAAAATAGAGAATGCAAAAGTCCTTAAGACAAATACAAACTAAGTATTAAGAAATTTTAAAGGACATAGGGATTACTTCCAAGGGGAGGAACAAGAAAAGCTTCAAGGATTTGAGTTAAACTTGGCAAAAATGTGGAGAAGAAGATGTTGCAAATGCAAGGACTAGTTTGACCAAATCACAGAGTCAAGAAAACATGAGAAGAGTTCTGATGGAATCAATCAATCATTCAATAATTCTTAAGTGCCAACTGCAGGCTAGGCACTGTGCAAAGTTCTGGGGATACAAAAAGAGGCAAAAGACAGTCTCTGACCTCAAGGAGCTTACAATCTAATGCTCCAGACATCACACAAACAATTATATACAACACAAGCTGCATACAGGATAAATAGGAGATGATTAACAGAGGGACCAAAGAGTCTACTCTAATGGGAACAAGCAGTATATAAATGGAAACAACCTAAGAAATTTCTAAAAGGATAATCATACTCTTAGCTTATAGAATCCTTTTGAAGATGTTTGAAATCTCAAGTCCAACCACTGAGAATCATCTTGTATATACCTATTTATTCATATATTTCTTCCCCACTAGATCACAAGCTCTCCAAAAGAAGTCTATTTTTGTCTTTATGTCCTCAGAACATAGCACAGTATGTGGTACACAGTAGTTGCTAAATAAATGCTCCTTGATTATTTTCATCCAATTCAATAATTTTTTTTCAGTGCTCTGGGTGCAGAATACTGTGCTAGAATCTGGGGTACACACAAAATTTAGAGGATATAACAAAGTAACCCTCTAAATGGAGCTTAAAATATAGCAGGCAGATACAAAACAACAATGTAGATCATTCTAATACATCATGTTACATCATAAGTGCGTTAGAGAGTTACTGAGCCAGGGGCCATCTGAGATGTGAAGGGGGAAGATTGTGGCAGGCAGGGAGGATTAGGGAAAGCCTGAGGGTGGAGAAGGATGGAAGAAATCACAGATTCTCAAATTTAGAAAGGATATGTAGTTCAACTGAAAGAAATTCTCTCTACCACATACCCTACCATAGGATTCCGGTTTTCCCTTGAAGAGATCTTCAGAGAGGAGAAACTTCCTGCTTCCTGAGACAGCCATATCACTTTTGGATACTTCTAATTTTTAGAAAGCTCTTCCTTACTTCAGATCTAAATCTGCCTCTTTGCAACTTCCACCCACTGCTTCTATTTCTGCCCTTTGGGAGCACACAGAACAAGTCTAATCCCTACTTCAGGTGAGATGCCTTCAAATACTTGAAGAGAGCTACTACTAAGCCTTCTCTCCTCCAGGCTAAACATTGTCAATTCCTCTAACTCAGTCAGTTAATAAGCATTTATTAGGCACCTATTATGAGCCAGGCAATGTGCTCCAGGGACACAAACAAAGGCAAAAGACAGTCCTGACCTCATGAAGTATCTAATAGGGGAAACATGTAAATTATAAACAACTCTATATAGTTGTAAACAACTATACTATGTACAAACAAGCTATCTGCAGGATAAATGGGAAATCATCAACAAAGGGAAGGTACTAGAGTTAAGGAGGATTAGGAAACACTTTCTGAAGAAGGTGGGGCTTGAAGGGAGTCAGGGAAACCAAGAGATGGGGATGAGAAGAAAAAGAATTCTAGGCAGCAGAACAGCCAGTGAAAATGCCAGAAGCCAAAAAATGGAATATCTTGTTTGAGGAATAGCAAAGAGGCCAGTGTCACTGGGAAGAGGAGTACATGGAAGTTGTAAGTATAAGAAGACTGCAAAAGTGGCCAGAAATGAAAGTTATAAAGGTTTACTTTTCATATGGAATGAACTCAATGACCTTTACCAGATTTGTTATGTATCAAATCTAGCTCATTAATATCTTTCCAAAAATATCATGCCCAGAACTGAGCATTCCATACATGGCCTGATCAGGGTACAGAGAGAAGATTATCTCTGTCACTAAGACATAGACCAATAGCTGAAAGAAACCTCAGCAAGAAATTGGTCTAAATCTATCATTTTACAAATGAGGAAACTGAGGCCCGGTGAGGTTAAGTGAGTTCCTCAAAATCACATAAATCGTAATTATCTGAGGCAGGTATTGAACTGAAGTCCTCTGACTTCAAAGTCAGTACTATCTCCACTGTAATGTGGAGATTATTCCTCATTTAATGAAGCCTTAGCTTTTTTACTGTAATATTTAATATTGGCTTATATTGAGCATAACGTCCACTAAAACCCCAAGATCTTTTTTCATATGAATTGTTATCTAGTCATATCTCATATAGACAAAGTTGATTCTTAACACGAGTATAAGACCTTTCATTTATCCCTATTTGGCTTCATTTTATTAGATTCAGTAAGACATTGAATGCTCTTGCCTGTCAAAATCTTTTTAGATTGAATCTACCATTCAACATGTTAGCTATCCTTCCCAGCTTTGTGTCTCCTACAAATGTGAAAAGCATTCAATCTATATCTCCTTTATTCAAATCATTGATTAAAAAAGGCAAACGGCATGGAACCAGTCAGGGAACATGTCACTAGAATCCTCTTTTTAAAATGACACAAAATGATTAACGATGACTCGTTGGATCCAGTCATTCAACTACATCCATGTAAACCCAATTAGATTGTTGTTTAGCACAGATGTGTCCAAAAATCTGGCCCACAGAGTTCAGTTCGGTCAGAACCAGATTAAAATATAATTGGGGAATATTTGATAAAATAAGTAAAACTACAATAGAACATAGATAATGTTAATATGTGGTTTTTAAGTCGATAGGTGGACCATAGATTTTAGTGGTCCCTTTTTCTATTTGAGATTGGCACCAATGGTTTAGCATACTTTTTCCAGCTATTCAATAAGAATAACTTAAAGTACTTTCCAATATTCTTTGCTAAAACCCAGGTAAAGTATAAGTACAGCATTCTACTAATTTTGGAATCAAGTAATCCCAAGGAAAAAGAAATTAGGTATATAGCATACCTGGTTTAGAAGAAGCCATGATGACTTTTTGTAAACATTTATTCCTTTTTCTAGATGTTCACTAACCATTCTTTTAATAATATAGTCTAGAATTTGGCCAGGAATCAAAGTTGACTCCATGCTTTTCTAGAAAGGAAGGAAGGAAGGAAGGAAGAAAGGAAGGAAGAAAGGAAGGAAGGAAGGAAGGAAGGAAGGAAGGAAGGAAGGAAGGAAGGAAGGAAGGAAGGAAGGAAGGAAGGAAGGGATACTTTCTTCAATCCTGTAATACCATTTCCATTTCCCATAATCTAGGTCATTGATAGTGAATCAGAAATTAAATCTCTAATATTCTCGGATGTTATTTACCTCAACCTGGTGTTCTGAATTCATCAAGGGGTGCTAAATACTCTCTTTTTCCAAATATCTAGTTACCTGTAATATCCCTTTGAATTCCCTTCTAGATTTTTTCACTCTGTCTTTTCCAGTCCAAAGACTTTTCTTCAGCAAGAAAAAAAAAACAAAATAAAACTTGAACAGTTTTATTTTTCTCCATTGATGGCTTTCTCATCCACCATCCACCACATACAACACTTCTTTTAGCACTACTTTGTTTTTTTCTTTCCCCAATGAAATTTTTAAAAAATGACGTCCTTAGGGGTCCTCATCAGCCTCAGCTTATGCTGACAGTGAGTTGGGCTTTTAATGATGGGTAAGAATTCAACAGGCAAAGAAGGAAGAGGAGCCCTCTGAGCACAAGCTATAGTGACATAAAAGGCAGAAAGAGACAAGAGTGGACAGAAAGTAGTCTGGAACTTAACATTGTTTAGAACTTAAAAGTTCTTGGTGAAAAATAGGATGAAATGACATTGGAAGGGTAAGTTGGCATCTGGTCATGGAATGATACAAGGATGAAGAATCAGATGCTATCTTAAAGGATCTCAGACTCTAGGAGGCATTTGCAAGTAAGGTCTGAGATTTCAAGGAACAGAAACAAGGCAGCATCTACCTTAAATTAGTTAAGATTTAGTCAAAATGCATCTCTGAAATACACATTTATGTGCAAAAGACTTATGCCTCTCTATTCCTTGAATCAAATCTTGATCTCGGTCTAGGAAATGAAGTTCCATACATCCTACCTTGTACAGGAAGCCTTCCTCAAACCCTCTTTAATTCTAGTGCTTTCTCTCTATTAATCTTATCCTATTATCCTGTATGTAGCTTGCTTTGTATAGATTTATTTGCAATTTGTTTCACCATGAGATTCTAAGCTGCCTGCATGAAAGCACTGTCTTTTTGCCTCCTTTTGTATCCCCAGCACTTAGGGTAGCGCCTGGCGCTTAATAAATATTGATTGATTGGTTGATTGGTAAGCAACTGATCCTGGGAATAGTTTCAATATAGTAAGACTACCTAGGAGCCCCCAACATTCCCAGTGCAGTTGAATTAGATTAAAATGTAATTGAGAAATATTTAACAAAATTAATAAAAATACAATAATATATAGATAACATTACCTTTTAAAGCTAAGTCAATATGAGAACTGGAAGGATCTCCTTTTGACTTTGACACCATTAAGGCAAGAGATGGTCATTACTAAATATTTATTACATACTTTCTATATGATTGGCACTACTCTAAGTACTAAAGATAAAGAGAAAGGTAAAAGGGCTGCCCCTATCCTCAAGAAACTCACAATCTAATGGATCGGTAATGGGATATCAGAAGGCGAGTAGGTTGGGCCCAAACTATGCTGAGATGAAATTCAATTGGCAATGTGGAATCCTTCAAGGTCTTTGGAGCAGTCACCTGATCCAACTATGAATTCCTTTATTCCCCTACCCTGGTGTTGGATTCTGTGACATTTTACCTTGAAGCCCTTCTATTCCCTGTTTTGTGTTAGCTTTCAGGGGAATCTCTGTCTACATGGAAACTAATTGTACTTGCTATAAACAGATGCTTGTATTCCCTTAGCTTATTGCTGTGAGAGTAGAAAGGATAACAATGGGGTCATTAAGAAAGGAAGAAGAGCTGGGATGGGACAATGCAAATTGTGTACACAAAACACAATTTTGCTGAGCCAAATGATTTGGGAAACAATTTACAAGGCTGAGATAAGCTACTAGCAAGCCCTAACCAATCCAAATTGCCCCCCAAACGATTAACTACAACACAAACTCGATTTTTTTAAATGAAAGGAATGCCATTCATCCACAATCATATTCTATTGGGTGTGATCAAATGTTCCTAAGTGGACAATCAAACTTCTAAATGACCATGTAATTCTTCCCTGCATAGCCGGAAAAAGAAGAGTATAAATATGCCAAGGCTGCTTGATTTCATGGTTGCATGGTTACCAAGCAGATGGGTAGATGAACATGAATCTGTTCTTTACAAACAGAGAGAACCCCTGTCAATCCAAGTGGGATCCGTCTGGCTTTCTAGCTACAACACTACATAAAGGGTTAGGAAAGGGAGGGGAGGAGATAAGAGACCCACAAAAAAACAGGATGGGGACAAGGGAAGCAAAAGAGGAAAGAAAAGTTTTTATCTTTCTGAGTTTATATAATTTTAAAAAGTAGATTTCAGTAGATTGGTGAGAAGAGAGGTCAGATTTTAAGCAGAGTTCAGAATGAGGAAGGTGATAGTTTTCCTGATTTCTATCTTGTCAGATCACATCTGGAGTATTGTGTTCAATTCTTTTTTTTTTTTTAAGCAATCGGGGTTAAGTAACTTGCTCAAGGTTACATGGCCGGTTTTTTCTGGGTGTGGTGCTGAGTATCTGAGTCCAGATTTGATCCCTAGGTCATCCCAACACTGGAGCCAGTGCTCTTACTCGCTGAGCCACCTGGCCCCCCCTAAGCAATTGGGACTAAGTAACTTGCTCAAGGTTACACAGCCAGGTGTTTCTGGGTGTGTGCTAAGTGTCTGAGCCTGGGATTCCATCCCCAGGTCATCCCAACACTGGAACTGGTGCTCTTACTCACTGTGCTACCTGGCCGCCCCGTGTTCAATTCTTAATGGTATTTTAAGAAGGGTATTAAAAACCTGAAGAATATCCTGGGAATAGGTAGGAAGGAAAGATTAAAGGAATAATCAAACAATTGAAAAGCATTTATTCTTTGTCTACTATGTCAGGCACTGTGGAAACAGACAAATATTTTAAAATCTCTATACTCAGGGGGCATACATTCTATAAAATAATTATTTACATCTTATGGTCCAGAATTATAAGAGACACTACGGTATAGCACTGATGGTAGCAAATTATGGCTGAGGGTCAAATTTGGCCCATTTCTTCTTTTTGTATACCCCAATAGCTAAGAAGGTTTTTTTTTTTACATTTTTAAACACAATTAAATTTTCCTCTAGATTCTTCCTTAAGACTTGTACTACTTAACCTGTTACCCTTGGTGCTTGCTTGTTCT
>NW_027187419.1:10502105-10582885 GCF_028583685.1 Petaurus breviceps papuanus | reverse complement strand
TCTCTCTCTCTCTCTCTCTCTCTCTCTCTCTCTCTCTCTCTCTCTCCACCATATATATGTTTGTGTGTGTATAAAATATTTTTAATAAAAATTGAATCCCCACCTGTAATAAGAATGTAAATTTTAAAGATCTTCCCTGCCCCTAGGCTAATGTGCACCTGAAGCCTGGGGTGGGAGGCTTGTTTTTCAGTAGATACTTCTTGATTGGCCAGTGAGTCAATAAGGTTGTTACATTCTCTGAGCCAGGAGAAGGCTATATAAGCCCTGATGTGTAGCTTTGTTTTGGGACTCACTTTGAGAAGTGTTCTGTGATTTGATCTGAATTCTGGGAAGCCGTTGTTGAGAGTCCCCCGGCTTTGAAAAACCCAGAATGTGGAAACCCAGATGTTGACTGGGTATGGATGTAATGGTTGGACAGTTTGGAAATCTGTCTACTTGATGTTTCTGTCTTGATAATTATGCCTGTATACTTTGAGGTTCAGGGTGCTGACCTTTTCTCCTGAACAAGGTAAACGATATATGTCTGACTGAATAAATAAGCTTGTTAACCCATTTTGAGTTGCTTTCCTTTAACAAAGCAGATCCAAGAACCTATGGTAGCTGCAAACCCTGAGGACGCTTGGGGTGCTTGCTGCTACACCACCCCACTCATGTCCTTGCATAAATCTAGCCACAGTAAAATGTTCAATTTCTTAATCTTTGAGAACAATTTGATTATTCTCTAAAAATTTGAACTTCCTGTGGTCTTGTCAGTTTGAGTTTGGAATACCCTGCTGCTCATTGGATTCTTCCTTTCACTAAATACCCAGCTCTTTTTAAGAAAATTCAATTTTGCAGGTTTGGTGTGTCAACTAACCTCCTTTGCTCATAAAATTATCATATTCCATTTTTCTTTTGATTTCTTACCCACAGAGTAATCTTTTGTGATTCTAATTGTTTATCCTCAGAAGACAAAGGAATTCTTTCCTGATTTCTATAAATGTATTCCTTGATATAATAGTTCTGACATATGACTAAGATGTTTCTTGGTGAGTTTAAGATTTATTTTTCTTGGTGTTCTGTAGATTCTCTAAATCTGCACTTCAATATCTACCTCAAATATTTCTGGGGAATTTTCTATATTATTTCTTAAAACACTATATTCAGGGGGGTTTGCAGGATATTTTTCTAGGAAATTTTTAATTTTTATATTATGTCTTCACAACCTATCTTTAAGTTCAAAATTCTTGTTTTATAGAGTTTTCTTGTGTTCTTTCAATCTTTTTTACTTTGTTTTATTTTTTACTTCTGCTCTGCATTTTTATTTTTAAATTCTATCATTTTATTTTTAAGAGACTTTATTTTTATGGGAAATACTGATGCCTTTTGTCCTAAATTCAATAGTTTTTAGGTGATCCCTGCTGATTTCTTCCTTAAGAGCTCTATCCTCATTTGTTATATATTTTTACTTAATTCCTTGATTGGTCTACTGAAGCATTCTGGTACTTCTTAGAGCTGTTCCACTGAGATCTCAGGGGATCTTGAAGGATATTATTATGATGGTTTCATCTTCCTTAGAGGGTTAGGACTCAAACTCCTCTGTTTCAAACTACTAATTCATTGAATTTGCTCTTTTTTTCAAATGAATATGTAAGTTTAGTAAATGATGTTAATCCTTCCTTCTTACAAATACAACACAGACTTAGATTTGGAGGAGACCTCACATGTCTTACAAGTCCTCTATTCCAACTCCCTCATGACATAGATTAAGAAACTGAATCCAGGATGGATTGAGTGACTTTCCAGGGTCACAATCATAGTGAATGACAGAGTTAGGATCTGATCCCACATCCTCCTTCTTCTCAGTCATCATTACTAGCAGTTCTCCTTTCAGGACTTAGTATGGCCCTTAGTCAAGGCTTACCCTTTCCCTCTTTTTTATAATTGTGACAACATTTGTCCTTTTTCCAGTCTTCTAGTACTTCTTCCATTTTCCATTATTTCTCAAGGATTTTTGTATGTCTCTGTGATCACATTTTCAAGTTTCTTCAGCATGCTGGGATGTAACTCACGTAGACCTGGAAGGTTAAACTTATTTAAAGTGGCTATGCATTCTCTTACTATATCCTCAACACTTTTCAGGATTTAGTTTATTCTCAATCACATTTGTTCAGCTTTTCAAGTCTAAAAATAATTATCCTTATTAAAGAAAACTGAAGCAAAATAAGAGTGGAATATTTGCACTTTATTTCTGTCCCTTAATATCGTCCCTTCTGCTCCATGTAGTTGACCTGTATAAAGTTCTTTATAAACACTAAAGTAATATTATAAATGCCAGCCATTGTTGTTATTCTTGGTCTAGGTGCTGAACACAGAAAAGAAAGGATGGAAAGTTGTAGGGGGACAACTCACAGATACTATGAAGAGTGAAAGCTTTTCTTCCTGTTCTCAGAAAGGAGATGTCTTCGTGATCATTGGCTCCCTGATGAGTGTTAGACAAAAAAACCAAATTGTGCCTTGACATGGCAAACTGGGAAATATGCCTTCTGAGCCTGCTGGAACAGAGAGCTTTCTGATACTATTCAAATCTGAGGACCACTACAGTGACGACTGATTCACATGGAAATAAACAGTGCAGACCGGCCAGCCAGGATGGAACTTGTCCATCTGACTTGCAGCTGAAACCTTCCATATGTGAAGTCTCAAAACAGGGCCTGTCTTGATTTTCTATTTGTATCCCTAGTGCTTAGTATGGTGCTTTGGACAAATCAGTACTTGATAAGTGTTTCTTTCATTCCTTCCTTCATATGATAGAATTTTATAGGAATTTGAAAATAATATATGGAGATTAAAAAGACATGGTCAGGAGAACAAAAGATTTAGGAACCCAGGTGGTACAAACATTGCTGCTAATAGAAGGCAAGGATCTTGAAAAATAAAGCAGCAAATGAGGCAAGAACAGATAGATGAATAAAATTGTGTCAGATACAAGGATTTGGATTTCTTGAACACATAATTTACAGTAGTAATCTCTTGATGAGGAAAGAACATCTAACAAAATCTGCAAAGAATGTATTTGCCTAGAGATGGATGGAAATGAGATGGAATAAAAGGGAAAAGAAATGAGAAAAGATAAGAAGTGATTATTAAAATCTAGTATAGGTTCATTGAGAATAAGACTTGTCAGGGTGACTAGGTGGCACAGTGAATAGAGCACTGTCCCTGGAGTCAGGAGGACATGAGTTCAAATCCAGCCTAAGACACTTAACACTTACTAGCTATGTGACCTTGGGCAAGTCACTTAACCCCAATTGCCCTGCCTTCCCCCACTCCAAAAAGAAAAAAAAGAATAAGATTTGTCAAGTTAACAATATTTCTTTTTTCTAACAGGATTTATACTAATAGGTTATGGGAATGCCAGGGATGTTATAGCACAATTCCAACAAATCATTTGACAAAGTTTCTCCATGTTATCCTCAAGAATAAAATGGAGGGATATGGTTTGGATCAAGAGTGGGGAACCCACAGCTTCAAGGCCACATGTGGCCTTCTAGGTCCTTGGGTATATCCTTTTGACTGAGTTCAAGTTTTACAGAACCAATCCTTTTGTTAAGGTGGTTTGTTCTGGGAAGTTTGGATTCAATTAAAAGGCCACATTTGAGGACACAGAGGACCAGATATGGCTTCAAGGCTGCAGGTCCCCCACCCCTAGGTGGGATGAAAATAAAAATATCCCTTTATGGTATAGACCAGTCCAGACAAATACACAAATAATACAGGTGCCAATGTCTCTAAGAAAGTAATTCCAGCCTTGACTGGAGACCTGTATTAATAGAAGAATGTTCTGAATATGGATAGTGATAGTATTACTTTTCTCTGTCCCAGTCAGGCCATATCTATAGTTTCTTTTTTTTTTGGTAGAAATCAGGTTTAGGATACCAGTTTCACCTTACTTCATTCATCTTTAAAAAAAAACACTAAACCAAGTCAAAAATGAATCAGCTATGCTTCTTTTACCCAAGAAAATGTTAATAGCTGTCTAGATTGGAGTTCCCCATTAATACATCAGCACACCCCCATGACAGGTTTGTGATCCATTTCCTGAATTCCTTATCCATTTCCTCTTTTGGTTCAGGTGGTCTGTTGGATACTCCAAAGACAATACCAGTTCTGTTTCTGCCTCCATTGACCTTTGTCCAGATGGCCTCTACGAGGCTTCCCCTTCTGGTTATTGGATTTCTTCAAATAAATATATCATATTAATATGCAACACTACTTTGCCCCCAAGTTCCCTAATAACATTTTTTTTTCTTTTGCATAAGGTATTCTTTTACAGAAACATAATTTAGTCATGGATTCCATCTCATGAAATCTCATTAATGCTTAAAAAGTAAAATTTGCCTCCTTACATGATGATCTCCAGGTCACCTTGTTACTCATACTTTATGCCCTCTGTGTATAAAAATCCAAGGCCATGGTTTTTATTGTGAACTTTTCTGGATTTTCTCCCATAAATTTCTGCATCACTCTAGTTTTGGTCTTCCTTCAAAATATTTATTCATTATAATATCTAGCTTTATAGATTCATTAGGCAGTTTCCTCCCTTCCTTTTTGCTCCCCCTTCTTTCTCAGTTTAAATCCTTTTTGATTAAATTTGCAAGACTCCTGACAAATATTCATATTCTAGCCCTTGTTATATGCACTCCATCCATAGCCAAGAGCCTATCATTTCTACATTTTAAGTCATGTCACAATTAAGACCACCAAAAATCACAAGTGTCTAAATATAGGGTGTTAAACAGCCGCCCTGTGACTGCAATTGAGTTGTACTGGAAAAGACAGAGGACTGATCATTGAGCCCCTGATGTGACCATGAATACGCACTAGGAGATAGCATGGACATCATCAGCATGCTGAGACAGACCTGTCCTCATACAGAGCTATGACACTCAGTTGGCAGACAGGCAGAATTATTGAAGCACTCTAGGCTTGTATCTTCCCTCCGAGATTATGTTCAATTGATTGTGTGTGTGTGTGTGTGTGTGTGTGTGTGTGTGTGTGTGTGTGTATATATATATTATTAGTACAAAGTTCTTTGTATATTATCTCCCCCATTAGATTGTGAGCTCCTTGAGAGCAAGAACTGTTTTTTTCCTTTTTCCTTTCTTTGTAGCACCAATGCTCATCATCTTATAGTTACTTAATAAATGCTTATTAATTTGATTTGAGTATATGCAGTCAAACTGTTGGCCAAATAACACTAATACCTCTCTTGGACAGACAGTGACAGCAAAGTTTACAGTCTAGAAAAGCCTGTCAAATGGATTGCTATGTTTATGATAAGGCTGTTGACATGCTTTTTAAAAATGGTGCCCATATAACCTATATCCTATTGTTTATCATCTCAGAGGGGGAAGAGGGGAAGGAGGAAAGGATAGAATTTGGAGCTCAAAACTTTTAAAATGTTTAGAAATTTTTAAAAATTGATGCCTCGTAGGTTGGGCATCGATTAAACTACCACACAGTTTGAGGATGTTCGAGGTTCTTATGGTAAGTGTGGACAATAATGAGTTGCCATATTTCTTCAGAATAAGACTTCCATATTTCAAATGTAACTTGGACTGCAAGCAGTATGCCCAGATAGCTTAATTTGTCTCCTTCAAAGAGCTTGTGAGAAAAATATCTTTAAGGCCAAGGTGTGGAGAAGGATAACATGTATGGCCTATGAGAGGATATACTCCATTGCAGTAATTGTTTATTTGGTCTCCATGATCATTTATTTTTCCTGCAGATTCCAGTATATGCATATAGGGGTTAAAGTCAATAGGTTCTTCAGGTCATTAAATAGGTCTTCCTACTCTGATGACAACTAGGAATACTTGGGGTGCTTCAGAAGTTTGGTAAGAGGTATCGTCATGGTGTACAACTTGAAGGCAGAATGAAAGTAACAGCCCACAAAATTTAGGAACTGCTAGAATCCCTTTATCAAAGTAAAGGTCCTACACTGCAGTGTGGCTTTCAGCAGGGGCAAGTCCCAATAGACTCTTTACTGATCCATTGTGGGCCCCCAGGAACTCCTCATATTGGTATTTCTCCAATCTGGTGGCTATCTAGTGTAGGTCCTAGAAGATGACTCAGACTCAGTTGAAAGGGGTGGGCAGCAACCTAGGAGAATATAAAATAATCATCCTTCAACATTAACTGGTTTCACATTCACAGTTTTGGTTATTTGTGAGCTGGCCATAGATAATTATGGTTCTTCTCTTTCACACTGTGACTTTTCCCATAATAGTTTCAATATATTGCGGGTTGGCATAAAAAATCAAATGGCAACTTTGGGGGAGTTTTGCAGAAGCTGCAGATGACATGTGAAGGCCAGCAGATGGAACAGAAGAAGTTTAGAAACTCAGAAATGCTTGAAATAGATGTAGAGTATTGAACAATATTTTATCTTTTAATATCATAATAATTCAGTTTTCTTCTCTAGTATGAACAGAGGGCCAAAAAATTTTACACGAATTTTCCAGATCATAGGATTGCCACGTCCCTAACCCTTGCAATGTGGAAGGGATAACTGTAAGTGGGAATTTTTGGAGATTTGTGGTGTACTATGGAAAATCACAGATGATGCACATATGTAAAGAAAGTTTTAAAATTAGTAATGCATAAACACTATATTACTCTATCACAAAACTGTCAAATATCTTATCATTTGCTCCTATAAGTATACAAATATAAATTTAAGATAGTTAAATTTTGTTAAAAATTTCAGTGCACTAAAGAACCACAAGCTATGCACTCTCTTTGGGAATGCATCCTCTTTGTCTCTATCATCCAGACTCAGGTATGTGATTTTTTTCCCTGCAGTGATTTTTGTATTTCGCACTTCTTGTAGGAGAAGGAAAGCCATGAAGCAATGCCACAGCTACACTGTTAGCTGTGACGACTCTATATAGTATGCAAGATATTAATCTCTCTCACAGAAATTGCAGCATTTTATGGCTGCAGTATGTTGCTTTACTTGTTTTGTATGTTAAATAAATATAACCAGAATTATTAAAAATCAAGGTTTGGGGTTAGGGCCTGGACTTATTTTCAGTTTTCCACATTTGCAGGGATCCTACACTCCTAACCCATGCAAATGTCCAGGGACAACTGCACACCAGTATCACCTGGTCCAGCAAGTCTTGAAAGCACTGAATTCATGAGCTCTGTAATACCTTATAGGGTGCTACATATCTCATGGCATAACCCACTGCTGACACCAGCCAAATGAGTCTTAAAGGTCACGTTCCATTCTTTTAGTTCTTTGTAACAGAGTCAAGTATATTTTACATTACTACTTTCCATGTCCTTTATCCTCTAGAAAAAAATAACTTTTTTTCACTCCCTGAACACACCCTGAGATGTCACATCTCCTTGCCTTTACTCAGAGCTGTTCCTATACCTGAAATATCTTTCTTCCTTCTTATCTGTTGAAGTCATGCCTATTCTTTAAAATCCAATTCAGATGCTGCCTCCTCAATGAAGCCTTCCTTGATGTTCCTCATTAGTAACAACTCCCCCCTAAGATCTCACACTAAAATTTTTTAATTCACTTTCCCGTAATATGGCATAAGTGAAGAACCTGAGACCCAGAGAAGTTAAGCTCAAGGTCACACAAGCTGTCAAAGATGGGATTTAAACTAAATGACAGGAATTGCCTTTTGTTTAAACTTTGTACCTCTCCTAGATTCTAGTACAATGCTATAAACACAGTAGCTACTTAATAAATGCTTGAATTTTGTCCCCAGATAAAAATTCCTTCATCTGACCACAGCTCCTAACAATACATATGATTTCCACCTATTAGACAATAAACTCCATGAGGACAGCAATTGTCTCACCTTTGTATTTGATGTATCCCCAGCATGTAGCACAGAATCTGGAACATCACTGGTAGTTAATAAATGCTTTTTTTCATTCATTCACCAGTTAGGATCATTGATGGGAGGGACCTTGGAGGTCATCTAGTCCAACACTTCTAGGAATGATGAGTCAAAGGCCCAGTGACTTGCCCAAGGTCACATGGGAACTACATGGCAGAGACAGGACTTGGCACCTAAGTCCTCTGACCCCTTATCTAGTTTTTGTTCTTACTGCACCACACGTCAGCTATTGCATTGAATTGCAACTAGAAAATCTAGAATAGCCCAGTACTACAAAATCTATGAAGAGGAGGATCATGTCTTCTTTTACTTTGCATCTCATAAGAACCTAGGGCAATATTCTTCATAAATGTGGGTTAAAGTTAAAGCTGGAGTCTGGCTGCCTTGAGTATGTGTATAAATGTTCCACGTGCTTCACAGACTCTAGCCAAGGTCTTCAGGGACTTTACATTCCAATGTAACCACTTCTCTCTGCAAAATATTAAAGGGGTTATTCATTTTGTAAAAATAATGATAGACATGTCATGTGTGATTACTTCCTTTTCTCATTAAAATCCTCAGATAAACCAAGACATGTGCACCCAAGTGAACCAAGTTCTAATGGACCCACCCTACCCTCATTTATGATAATATACATTGAAGTGACAGCCAGAGGACTCAATACTCCTGTGATAGGCACCCTTCCTCCAAGAGGGAGAGGAGAGGCATCAATAGACAATTGTACTGAAAGACATAAAGGAAGAAGTGTAATTACTCTTTTCGCTAGATTTTCTGCTATCCGGTTTGGGATTCAGATGAATAGTTAATCTAAATTTGCAGAGTATCTCCTGGAATTGACAAAGATCATGATCACATACTGCTCTCCACATTTCTACTTCTAGTTCCTGTAATAGTGTGACTACAGTGGGGGAAGCACTTGGTTTGACATCGGAGAACATGGTTTTTAGTCCCATCTCTAATAGTTAGAGATACTTGTGTGTGAGCTTGGAGAAATCATTTTACCTAAACAGGTCTCAGTTTCCTCATCTGTAAGATTAAAGGAGTTGGACTCTAAGGTTGCTTTTAGCATGTTGATCCTGGCTATCAGTATAATAAGTCTCAAAAAGGTAAATTTAGAGAAGGAAATTACTTTTGAGGACAGTTAGTCCAACTCCCTCATTTTACAGTTGCAAAAGCTGATGTTCAGAAGAGTTAAATGACATGCCCAATGGCACAGAAGTTTATGGCAGAACCAATATTTGAACCCAGCATTTTAAACTCCAGATCTAACATCCCTCCACCCCACCCAGATCATACAAGCTTACACAAGGTCATATAGCTATTAAGAAATATAACTGGGACTCTGAACCAGGTCTGATGGTTCTAAGTCATGAGTTTTTTCCACTACAGTGAACTGGAACATTTTGCCTGGAGGAGAGAAGAAAGGGAGGTGAGGCAGAAGAGTTATTTTCAAAAACTTCGAAAAACTTTCATGTGGAAGAGAGATTCAATTTTTTTTCTTCTTGACTCCCCCCAAAAAGAACTAGAAACAGTGGGTAGATTTTGCAAAGAGGTAAATTTAGACGATGTATAAAGAAAAAAAATATTCCTAACAATTAGAGCTATACAAAAGTGGAACAGCCTTCTTTGGAGGCAGCAGATTCTCCTGCTGTGAAGGTCTTCAAGCAAAGGTGAGTGACCAGTTGGTAGATAGGCTACAGGAAAAGTTCTTTGTTCCCCTGTGGATTGGATAGATGGCTGCTGAGATCCCTTCCAACTGGAATAATATGCTTCTATTCTTAGCCCTAAACTAGGTCCTATGGGAGTACAAAAAACACTTCACACAAGATTCCCATAGTCCAGTTGGGGAGAGAAGACATTTATACTCATGAAGCAATTAGAGAACAACTCTAGAAAATCACAGAATTTTGGAGTTGAAAGGGATTTCAGAGACTATCTAGTCCAATCCATACCTGAACAAGACTCCTATCTATAAAATGGTGGCCATCCAGCTTCTGAATGACATCCTCAGTGGTCCACTCTAATTTTGGGTAACAGGTAGGTGGCACAGTGGATGGAGTGCCAGCTCTGGAGGCAGGAAGACTCATCTTCCTCAAATCTTGCCTCACTTTCTAGCTGTGTGACCCTGAGCAAGTCACTTAACCTCGTTTGCCTTAGTTTCCTTACCTGTAAAATTAGCTGAGAAGGAAATATAAACCGCTCCAGTATCTTTGCAAAGAAAACCCCAAATGGGGTCATGAAGAGTCAGACACAACTGAAAAATGACTCAACAACAACAAAAACTGTTGATTTTGCTTTGTTTTTTTTTTCATTAACTGATTCTAAATCTGCTTCTTTGAAGTTTCATCCATCATTCAAGTTTTGTCCTCTGGACCCAAGCAGAACACTACTTCTTCTACAATAGTCCTTCAAAAACTTAAATCTTTAATTAATTCATAAAATCCTTAAGTACTTAAATTCAAATACTTAGAGAAAGCTATTGTGTCTTCCCCAAGTCTTTTCTTCTCCAGGTGTTAAATATCCCCAGTTTCTTTGACTCTGCCTCATCTGTCATGTACTTGACCATGCTGTTTGGCCTTCTCTGGAGGTTCTCTATAACTTATCAACAGCCTTCTTAGAATGTGGTGCCCAGAATAGAACCGGGAGAGAGATCATCTTGTCCTACTGATCTGAAATCACTTCCCTGTTTACCTTAGCCCTTAATTTCCCATCATCCATTTCTCCCTTCCCTGTTCAGGATATGTCAAAGGCCTAAGTCATTGACTATAAACAACTACAATATGAGCTAGAGTTCTCCAGTCATAGAAGAAAAAGACATGAGTTAGAATAATTAAAGATTTCAAGCAGCACGAAGGACTCAAGCTGGGCCTTGAAAAACAGAATCTTCCTATCAACTGGGTTCGGCATATAACAGCCAAGCTAGTCCTGCCTTAACAGACTGGCTCTCAAAGGGATTGTACCTCAAGTTTGGGGCTAGAAACCTGATTCCAAGTCCCAGCTCTCTCACTATGTGACCTTGAGGAAGTCACTTAACCCCCTCTTGGGGCTCTTCTGCAAAATGAAGATAATAATAGTTCTACTGCCTATCTCACAGACTTGTTATGAGATAAATGCAATAAAGTATGGGAAAATACTTTGAAACTCTAGTGTTAATTATATTCTTATAATAGGAAGGAGAATCAACCAATGAACTTTTATTAAGAACATATTAGGTATATATCAGGTGCTTAATAAACGTTTAACTATCTGATCCCCTCTTTCTTCCAGGTTATGTAACAGGAGCAAGTTATTTTAGTTAAATTAGGCCTGAATATCTATCTGTGATTTAATTGTTAACCAACTGCATAACTGGTTCACTCTTTTATGAACTCTACTGGTATAGTCTTCATTCTTTCTGTCATAAAATTCATCTTAACCATGTTGTCCAAGTAAGTTGTGATTCTTAGACAAAAATTCATAGTAAAGTTTAAAGTGATATTGTGTTTCTTATTAAGCATTGAACATTTTAGGATTCAGGGGGAACAATACCAGTGACTGACCATCAGGTTTCTAGAGTATCTGCTATGGTGCTAGATTTTTATTTACATTATTCTTCTTGAGTGACTAATTTAAAGTTCTACATTAGAGATATCTAGAAAATCATTGTTAAAATTTTGAGTGTAGTCATCTGTGTTTTCCCAGAAGTCAATATTTTTCCTTTAAATATGTGCTATAAATCATTTTGCTGCATTCTTAAGCGATTTTTATTACATTCAAGGGAAACTTTTTATTGTAATTTCTCTGCAAATTTATATAAATAGGCAACTAGGTGGTGTGATGGATAGAACACGGGACTTGGAAGACCTGAGATCAAATTTTGTTAGCTGTTAGGTAAGTCATTTAAACTGTCTCGGTTCATTTTCCTCATCTATAAAATGTGGAGGTTATATTCAGTGGCATCTAAGGTTCTTACCAGCTCTAAATCTATGATCCTATGATCAAAGGGGAAAATGGGATTGATTAAATAAAAATCTATTGACCATATCTATTACTGTATTCTTGCCCACTATATACCTCTCCATTGCTTTTTGGTGCCCCCTAACTTAAAGAGAAGCATAGAAATAAGTTATGGGGCACCAAAAAAAAATGGAGAGGTATATAGTGGGCAAGAATACAGTAATAGATATGGTTAATAGATTACTACTAATGGACAATTGTGCTGGAGATGTGGCTCAGTGAAGTGTATCATCAGAGAGAAAGAGACGTATGACCAGAGAAGGAAATATAAATCATATAAGCAGAGTAAGGGATGACTGAGGGGCAAGAAGGGAGGCCCACTGGCATCCTGGTAACATCAAGATATCTAAAGGAGTAGCCCCAGGGCATTGGACAGACCTTCATGCAGGATCTGCCGCAGGACATGGGCAGGATAGAAGGCCTACATAGATTGCAACTGGGTCACTGGAGTGAACATCCACGTTGATAAGATCACAAGCCTATACAATTAGTAAAGCTCTGTATTTCAGTAAGCAAGAGATAAGATGATTTGGAAAGCCTTTGGTGATATGAATACCAGCAGAGTGGGTTAGTTAAAAGTGCATTTTTTCCCCTCTGCTTTTAGTTAAGGCTTTTTTCCCCCCTCTCCTCTAATCTCTGGCTTTAATTCAGGTAACAGCCATTTCCCTGTTGCATCCCACTTGCCCAGAGATTTTCTTTGCCTGGAGTTAAAAGTTACTGTACTGCCATCTAGTGTATTTCATGGAGGAATTCATTAATCTGCTCTAGTCAGATGGAGCTTATTTCTATTGAGCTCTAAAAAGGGGAGAGGAGGAGAGGAACGAGTTAAAACTTTCCACTGAAACAGCTTTTAAAACATAGTCCAATAATTAGCCAGTAAATGCTGACTCTTAGACAAAGCATTATTGGTTTGCAAGCTGTTTTTCAGAGAAAGTTGAAATGATTTATTTAGAAATCAGATGGGGACTTGTATTCAATGAATTCTAGAACCATTCCAAATCTAATATTCAAATGACTCTTGGGTGCTGGGGTCAGAGGAGCTTAATTATCAATTTAATGAGAGTAGAGGAATATCTGACTGGGGATACTGACAAGGTAGGCTACAATGGCAAAGGCACTAAAATCATGGAGAAATGTGGTTGTTTTGTCCCAGAGAAAAGAAGACTTGGTGGAGAAATGGTAGCTGTCTGAGTATTTGAAGGAGTGTGATTACAAAGAAGTATGCTAGTTTATGTTTTGCGTCAGATAAATAACTCACAGCTAGATTGCAGTTAAAGAGAGGCAGATTTCATCTCAATATAAAGCAAACATCTTACCAATTAAAATTCCACAAGTTGAATGGGATGCCTAGTGATGCAGTGGGTCCCCCCTCACTGGAGGTCAAGTGAAGATTAGATAATAATTTCTAGAAGATGCCATCAAGGGGGTGCTTATTTATATAGGCGATTTATTAGATAACCTGCAATATCCATTCCAAATCTGAGGTTCTATGATTCAATTAACATTGTCTTTCTCAAAGGCAAGGGCCAGCCTACCTGACTTGCTTCAATCCAATGTTCAGTCACCTCAATGATTTACTAGAAAATCCCTACAGCTCTTCCCTTCTGACATAACTTTCCTGTCAATTCTCCTTTCTAAAGAATCTATGCCCTATGTCATATTACTGTTTCCTTCAAAAATTTTCAATGGTTTGCAACTGCCAAGCAGACAAAATTCAGAAACTCTTTGTTTGACTTTTAGGTCCTTCCCAACCTGATACCAACCAATTTTTCAAACATTATCTCATATTACTTCCTTCCATGCATTCTCTACTAAACATACCAAAAATTCTCTGCAGGCCCTAAACATGCCTTGTACTTTTCCAGCTCTGTGCCTTTGTTCATACTTTTCCTTCAGCTTGAAATTTCTTGTTCTTTCTTCCCTTTCCCAGAATAACATAATCCAATAATCATAATTTAAGTGCTTACTTTGATTGCAAGGTAACAGAATAGGCAATAGAAACACAAAGACCAAAAAAAGTGTCTGCTTTCAAAGACATCTTACTGGAAAGGATACAATATGTTAACAAATAAACATATAAATGAATGTGGATGTGAAATCAATGGAGGGAGGTATAATCCACACCAAAAAAATGGCAACTGATTAAATTTGGGATGTGAGGGAGAGAAACTTCAAACATTACTCAAAGATGACAAACCAGGATGCCTGGGAGCATGTTGGTACCCTCAATAGAAACAAGGAACTTTGTAAGAGCCTCAGGTTTGGGGAGAAAATAATAAGTTCCATTTTAGTCCAGTTGAGTTGGACATTTTTATAGTACATTTGGTTTGGAGATGCCTATCAGGCAGATGGTGATGTAGGACAGGAACTCGGGGGAATGATTAGGGCTGAATATGTAGATCTGGGAGTTTAGCATAAAGATTAGCTCACTGAGATGATGGGGATAAGGTGAAAAGATGAGAAGTCCCAGGATAAGCATATTTAGAGAGTGAGATACGAATAATGATTCAGTAAAAGAGAAGTAAAAAGTCAAACAGGTTGGAGAAGAACCAAGAGGGAGCACTTAAAAAGTGAGGGATGACAGAATACTCAGAAGGAGAGAGTAGATGGCATAGGGGGCAATAAATGAAAAGACATGGGGATAATGCAAGTGGGGACTGTAATATAATATCAAGCAAAGGCAACTTCCCAGGTTCAAAATACCAGCATAGGTGCTCTCTATTTTATTCAGTAACAAACCCAGAACAGAGAAGATCAAAACATGACATCATTCAAAATACAGCATTTACTAAGTGTGATTAAATAATCTCCAAGGCCTACCCCACCCCAGGACTTTCCAATCATTCAATCAATTACAAAGTCTCTGTTCCAAATACTTCTCCACCCCTAGGCTATACCTTAATTAAGTCCACCACAAAGCCCCTCTTCTCAAATGGAGATTAGTTTCCAAACATAAGTAAAATACATTCATTTGCTCAACCATAGAACACAAAAAGGTCAAAAGTTCCCCACCCCTGGATCACAATTGAATCTACCCCAGAGTTACATCAAGTTTAAACACAGCACTTAATACCCAAATGGAGGTCTTTTCTTCATCTTGACACGAGGCAAGTTCTCAGCAATCTTAGTTCCTGGAGAGACAAGGCTTAGCAAGGCCATAAGATACATTGCCAGTCCCTTCATGAATTTATCCTCTGTCTGTAGAACAGCCCTAGAACCCCTGAACACATTAGCAAAGCCCTCTCCCAGGATTTCTGTAAACATACAACAAGAAAATCCTTCTTCAGGGCTTCTGAACCAACAGAAAGGCTCCCAGACCCCTGCAACAACAGTACTGTCCCTCACCAGTGGACAGTATTCATTCTGTCTGCAGGACAGTCTCCAGACCCCTGCAACAACAGTACTGTCCCTCACCAGTGGACAGTATTCACTCTCTGTCTGCAGGACAGTCTCAGGCCTTCTTAACCAAATGCCAGGTTCCAGGACTTCTTCAACAGGACAGTCTTTCACCAGTGGACAAATCTGGCAAAATAACATCAAAACAGACAGACAAAGTACCAGCAAAACAGCCATGTCTCCTCAGTCCTTGGCAGCTCAGGGGGCAGGTCTCAAAAGTCCAGGGCAATTCAAAGCGGCCACCAGCAATCCTCTTTAGTCTCTCTCTCTCTCCACGAGGTGCTGCTTCCAAAAAAGATCTTCCGCCTCTCTCCAGTGTCTCTCCAAATCTACGTCACCAGATCCTCCCACTTCAGGACTTTCTTTTCACATCAACAAGCCCATCCCACAGGTGGGATTAACAAACTCTGGGTTTTAATACAATCAATTTGAAAACCAAGCCAATACAGGGGAATCTTTAATTGCCATTACTATCACAGGGACCAAGAAGAAGCCATTGGAATTAGCAATTAAGAGATTGCTGGTAATCCTGGAGAGAGTGGTTCTGGTTGCTTACTGATTGCAAGAATTATAAGCCAGATTGCAAGAGGATGCCAAGTGAATGAGAAGTGAGGGTATAGAGTCAGTAAGAATAGACAACCTCTTAAGGGTTTGACTGTGAAAGGGAGAAAGAATTTAGAACAATAGCTAGAGAGGATGGTAGGGTCAAATAAAGATTGTTTGAAGGTGGAGGATACCTGACTATGCTAGTGAGCCAAAGGGAGGCAACAAGACATGGGGAGAATTGAAATGAAGCTTGGGGAGAATTGAAATGAAGCTTGGGGAAGGTGGATGAACAACAGGATAAGCACCAAGAGGAGATGTAAGGGGATAGGATATTGGCATGAATAGAAATGTTGGCCTTGGCAATGAGAAGGGCCTCTTCATGACAAATTTGTGCAAAGGAGAAGCCAGGAATTTAATAAATATTTGCTAAAGTAAATGATTCCTTGTTCTCTATTTCAATCCTAAGATCTTTTAACTTTTTTACTGGATCAGTTATTTCAATGATATAGAGAGTTCCTCTATCTCTACCAATACAGATCCACACATCTCTGCAACTTATTGTTTTAAAGAGTGAACTGGGGAACTTAAATGTTAAGTGACTTGCCCAGGGACATACAATAAATATGTGTTAAAGGAAAGGCTTGGGCTCATGTCTTCCTGGCTCTAAAGCCAGTCCTCTCTCCACTATACTATGCTGCCTCCTGGAATATATTATAGATTCTATAATATATAAATATAATTACTTATGAATAACATACCAAAGAATATCATCTTTAAAAAGGTGATACCCAGAAGTGAGCACAATATGGCATGCGGATTCAGACAAGAAAAGTAATGATCTGATCACCTCCCTTAATCAGGATATTTTATTTAGGGTAATAGAGCTGGTAAGAATTTCAGATGCTGAGGCTATCCATCTCTACCTACATCATTCTATAGATCAGGAGACTGAGACCCACAGAAGCTAAGTGACTTGCCTAAGGTCATCCAGGTAGTAAGTATCAAAGGTAGGATTTGAACTCAGGTCTTGAGTCCAAAAGCAATGCACTTTCTACTATCCCATGATGACTGTCTAGTGGACTTTCAGATTAAATGAGTTTTCATGGCAGTCACATCGCTCTACTGACTTAACTTGAACTATATCATCCACTAAAACCTCTATATATTGGGTACATTGGTTTAAGGCTGAAAGAGACCTTAGAGGTCATCTTTTCCAATGTACTCATTTTATAAATAAGGAAAGTGAAGCCCAGAGACATTAAATGACTTGCCCAAAATCACACAAATAAAACGTAGCAGAACAGCATGAAGAGCATCACCAAATCTCAAAGTTGGAAGGGACCTCAGAAGACATCCAAAACCTGAACCAGAATTTCCTCTATATTATACCCAACAAAAGGTCACACAGCCACAGTTTGAAAGCAATTACTATTTCACTATAGATTAATGAAAGGAAACCCACTGCTCCCCAAGGCAGCCCATTCCCAGGGAGATTACTTTTGTTGTCAGAAAGTTCTTCCTGACATTAAGCTTAAATTTCCCTCTTTGTAACTTCTGCCCATAGCTCCTCATCCTACTCTCTGGAGAAAAGAAGAAAAAGTCTAATCCTTCTTCCACAGGACAACCCCCAAATACTTGAACACAACCATCACATCCCCTTAATTCTTCTCTTTCCAGGTAAAATACTATTAGGAATTTTTTTCATCAACTTAAAGAAAGACCTAGAATCCAGTGGTATCAAACTTGAATAGAAACAGGGATTTCTAATCTGTAAAGGAGATCCCCTGAAGGCTTCATATTGATTTTGTTTTAAAATATAATATTATCTATGTTTTATTGTATTTTTATTTATTCTATTAAAAAATTTCCCAATGACATTTCAATCTGGTTCAGACTGGACACAAGACAGGCCATATGGTTGATAACTCTGGTATAGATGTCACCAAGTTGGGAGGAATGGTTAGAAAACTAAATTCCAAATTCATGGTTTAAAAAGACCTCAGTACACTGGAATGATGGGCCCAAAGAAACAGCATGAAGTTTAATGGGAGAATAGAAAAGTCCTAAATTTCTATTTTAAAAATCAAGTGCATGAGTAGATTCGGCTTATGGACAAGTCATGTAAAAAAAGAACATAATTGGGTACTGAAAGATCTTACAGATGTCATTGCTGCACCACCGTGGGTGACCCTTCCTTTGTACACATTGTGGAGAAGTGAAAAGATACTTCAGGATTGAATAAGAACAAATGGTGCCCTAATTTTCCCAAAAAAGGGAAGAGAATGAAGCCTATATAGAAGTTTGACTTTAATACCTGACAAAATTCTAGAAGGTGTATTTCAAGTGACAGTGAACCTCTCAAAAAGGAAGTGCTAAACACAATCCTCATGTCTTCATCAAGAACAGCTCATGATCTAATTTCCCTTCCTGACAGGATCAGCTCAAGGGCCATTCTGATTCCTTTGGTCATTGGTGCTCCAAAAATACTGCCTTTTAATTTTGTGTTAGCTTATCTTGTGTATGTTGTCTCTTATACCCACTGGGCCACATAGCAAACACTTAATAAATTTTTGCTGAATTGAACAGAGTTTTATAAGGGATTATAGATTTAGAGCTGGAAGATAACACAAAGGCCATTGAATACAACTTATATAATAATAATAGTAATAATATTATATATTATAATATATAATAATAATAGCCTCACTTTACAGATCAGGAAGCTGAAGCCCAGAAAAGTTAAATGACTTGCTCAGTCATACAACAATTAAGCTTAATTGGACTTAAGGACTTTATCTTTCTGACTTCCAGGATCAGTATCCTATTCTCTAAACCATGCTGCCTCTTGTTGAATTGAATTTACAGGTTTACTAGTCCATTAGATCAAGAGAATTCTGTAGAGCTGGTTTGCTCCTCAGAAAAGCATTTGACAAAATCCGTTATTTTTTGTGTAAAAGCTGTATATACTTGGGTCAAATGATAGTCCTAAATGGTGAATTCAAAACTGCTTAAATGGCTGTACTCAAAGAGTTGTCATTAATAGTTTGACATCCATTCAGAAGGAGGTCTCCAGAGAAGTGACCAGGGATCTATGCTTTGCTCTGTACCATTTAATATTTTAGCAATGTCTTATATAAAGTTAAAGGTGACATAGAGCACCACTATAATGTTTGCAGATGACATAAAGTTAGAAGAAATTGCTAACATACCAGAGGAGAGGACTGGCCAGAGCATGGGACCAGAACATTTAAAGCCTTATGTTGAATTTTTTTAAATGAACCCCTATTTTCTTTTTCTGCTTTCTCTGCTAAGAACAGAATAAATGGTAAATAAGATGATACATCAAGAAAATTAGAGAGTGATAGAGAACACCTGGCTTGATGAATTCAAGTCACCTAGGCTGGATGAATTATATCTTCAGATACTGATAGAATTGGCAAATGTAACAAATGGCAAATATGATTGGAGAAAAATCACAGAAAATGGGATTAATAACTTGCATTATTGCAGAAGACAAGTGTTAGCCATTTTTACAAAAGAGAAAATGGAGTCTGAACCATAAGCCAATGAGATTCACTCCAATTCCTGGAAAATATCTAGAACGATTTGTTAAAGAAATGGTTAGTGAACATCTAGAAGCAGAAGAAATGATCTCAAAGAATTAGCATAGCTTCATCAAGAACAGATCATGCATAATCAATATGAGAGGGCCTAAAGGAAGATAGATATGGATAGATAGGTAGGTAGGTAGGTAGATAGATAGGTAGGCAGATAGATAGATAGGTAGGCAGATAGATGATAGATAGATAGATAGATAGATAGATAGATAGATAGATAGATAGATAGATAGATAGATAGATGTCTATCTTCCTTCAGGGCCTCTGTTACTAACTACATATTGTATACATTTATATATTATATATAATTTTATTTGTGTGTATGCTAGTAGAGTTGTGAATTTAAATTATATAAGAAAAGTAATTAAACTTTTTGTGATTTTGTATTCATTGATACTACTGCAGGGCAAAGACAGAAAAAAAGGCTAGAACAAATGGGGAAAGGCTGAGAAATAATGGTATGTAAAATAGAATATCATTTTGCTATAATAAATTATGAAATTGAGGATTTCAGAAAATCAAGGAAAGATTTATACAAAGCAATAGAGTGAAAAGAAACAGAACAAATAATAAAACTACAGTAATGTGAATGAAAATAACACCAAAAGGCATCTAAAACATAATTAATTGCAAAAATCCAGTCTCGGTCCCAGAAAACACATTATGAAACACATTTACCTCCAGTTGGTAGAGAGATGGGAAATTTTATGTGCAGAATGCACCATAAGCTGTCAGAAATGGCAATTTTATCTCTTTTACTTAATTGATTTTGTTATAAGGAAAGGTATTGTGCAGTGTGGGAAGGAGTAGATATATCAAAATATGACCATGGTTTAAAAAATAAACATTTTAATTGAAGAAAGTTATACTAGCCAAATTTCATTTCTCTCTTTTTTAAAAAAGTTTACTAGACTAGTAGATCATGGAATATTTAATATAGAGTTTACCTGCATTTTAGCAGGGCATTTGATAAAGTATGTTATCCCATTCTTGTGAAAAAGGTGGAGATTTAAGGAAGACAATAGTGCATTTAGATAAATTCATAATTAGTTGAATGGCTGTTCCTGAAAGGTATTCATGAAAAGTTCAGTCTCGAGTAGGAAGGTGGCCCCTGCTATTCCCTACTGTAGTTCCTGTGCTCCCATTGATATGCTCTCATTTTAAATAAGTTAGCCATTGATGACACCATCAAATTTTAAAATGAAACATTTACCAGGCACAAGCAATAATTGTAGGATAACACAGTTCAAATAAAAAACAAGAATAATGAAAATATAACCATATATATAATAAAAATCTGGGTCACATTCTCCCACTATGGTACATATTGGTCATGAAAGAGATTGGGTACACCCTTACAGAAACCTAGAAGTGAAGCATATCAGTAGTGAAACTCATGTTCAGGGGCAATTCATGACTCTGGAGACTCTGGACTGTGGGCCTGGATATTAATGGTCAGTTTGAGGGAGTAATCTGAACCCATTTACCTGCTCTTCCTTCTGAGTTTCTCTGCTCTCCTGCTAGATGAAACCACTTTTCTGCCACTCTTAGGCCTCAGAAAAAATAATAAGCACAGGGTCAGTGGTTTTCCCAGTCTCCTCCATTGGCTGTGCACTGGAATGGTATTAATATATTTCATTGACAAGCAGCTCCCTTAAGCCAAAGAACTGCGGTTCCCCAGCTCTCATGAGAGCTCTGAGGAATTGTTCCCTCTCAAGCTAGAAAGGGCAATTAAATAACAATGTAGTGAAACCCCTCAGAGGTTACACCTGAGTCTATAGAAGGTCCTATGCAGTAATAAGCTTAGACAGCTAGTTACGCACTAACCAGATTCCCATTTGCTACAATTAGGTCCAAGTACACCTGCAGAGTCTTCAGTCAGGTCTCAAGCTCTAGATGGCTCTAGAGAACAAACCCAGCCAGCTCCTCTTCCACCCATGGGCTCCCAGCAGCTGCAGATCCAGTAAGATTTCAGTCAGCTCTCTCAGCCTAAAGCAGCAGCTGCTTCTTGCAAGCTACAGAGGACAGTCTCTATCATGAGCCCCTTTCTGCAGGCAGCTGCTCCCTTCCTCGTCTCCTAATTCCTGGCTTCTCGCCTTGTCTCCTCCAATTTCCAATGCGTCAAATAAGGGCCCCTTATGAGAACTGACCCCTCTCTAACTCAGATTGAAAAACCCAAAGACCACATTCTCTTAGCTATAATATAAACAAATAACATGCAATTTTGTCGTTATCCTCAAATAATTCTTTGATTTATAGTTTCTTGGCAATATTTTTCAAAACCGGTCATACGTAAATGATCTGATGGACAATGCACTGCATTCACCCCCACCTGCACTAAGTACATGTGCTCCAGCTGCTTTCAAACAGGTCCTCTCAGTACATTTTTATCTGAAAAGCAGTTTTCTCTCAGGTCTTCACAAGTGGTTCAAGTTACTTTTCTCCCATGAATGTCTTTTTTATGCCTCTTTCCATAACCAAAACATCCACAAATAAAAGGATCAATACTTTGCACTTAGGTCAAAGCATGCTCCCCAATTTTGCAGAGATACAACTCTGGGAGGCTTAACTACTGGATGACAAGGGTCAGGACCTAAAAGGGTCATGACAGGCTAGAACATTATGGATTCAATAAAGGTCAATGTGAAATCTTACACTTGGGTCCACAAAAACAACTTCACAAGTACAATACTGGGAAAACAGGGTTAGATAATAAGTGTTCTGAGAAAGATCTGGGAGTTTTCATGGAAGATTTGCTTTCTTGCTGTCCCTTGTATACAATGCTCCATTTCCAGACTCTCTTCACAAACGATCCCATGGCCGAAATGCTCCTCTTCCTCACTTTCATTTCCTTCAAAACTCAGTTCAAATCCCACTTTCTTCAAGAGGCCTTTCCCGGTCTCCCCAACTTCTGGTTGAAACTACCTCCCATTTACATAGCAGATATGTTGTATGTGTATGTCATTCTGGAGTCTTTTCAGTTGTGTCTGACTCTTTGTGACCCCATTTAGGGTTTTCTTGGCCAAGACGCTGAAGAGGTTTACATAGTTGATTGCTGTCCTCTCCTCCATTAGAATGTTAGTTCCTGAGAGCAGAGACCACAGGTTTGCCTTTCTTTCCATTCCCAGAGTTTAGCACTAGGCCTAGCAGAAGCTAAGTGTTTCATAAAGCCTTGTTGACTTGTTTGCATTTTATTCAAGTATGAGTAGGCCTACATGCCCTCTGAGATCCCTTCCACCTCTGCAATTCGGTGATAAAAACTCCAATAAGGGCTGGCTACTAAATGAAAGTTGCCCAGGCATGAGTTAAAAAACCATCTAGTTTCATTTTAAAAAAGCAATTTTGTTTCTTCCAAACTTCCAAATTATTATGGAAATTTTCTGCTGATTCTTATTTTAAAAAGGCATTATGTTCATCAGGACTGTCATAGCCATAAGGAATTGCGGAAGCCATCATTTCTGTTAATGTCGAAAGGAAACTGCATTTTCCATATTTACAAGTGTCAGATGATTTTTAAATGGGTAACATTAAATCACTGTCAGAAGGGTTCAATATTTTCTCATCTGTACCATAGAATTGTCTCTGGGAAGATAGAAGCCGCAATCTGGTTTCATAAGCTAAGTGGCATTTTTTCAACTATGCCTCCAAGCTTGCCACATTATAGAAACTCCCCCAAAGGCAAAGAGAGGAAGACAAGGGGACTTCTCAAGATTTATTGCAAGTAAATATGGGTAGATGTGTGTGTATGTGCAACAGAAAAACAGACAGACAGGGGAGAGGGTGACTGTGAAGAGTTTATTTTGAAAATAAAAGCATTTCCAAAAAGTCACAGGAGCTTTGCCAAGAAAAATATATAAGGATGAGGTTTGGAACAAGAAACCAAGTTCAAAAACAAACTTAAACAAGAACCTCACATTGAAAACTTCTGTGTTTTGTCTTCCATGTATTTATAACATGGTCACAGGGAGTCACAGTGTTCTCAGTCCTCAAACCAAAAAGGGAGAACCGGCACAAACCTGTCTGAGCCTGCTTAGGCCACTAAAGATCAAAGGAGACAGTGTGGACACTGATAAAATCAGGCAAAACTATGTTCACTCTTCTGGCCAAAATAGCACATTCTGCCATAAACAAGATAGGCCCTTTAAGAGAATAGTTTTTAAAAGAAATGCAAGAGCACAAACTTGGAACTTGGAAGGCTTCATTGAAATCATCTGGCCCAGAGCTGCTTCTTATCCTTTTCTGTGCCGTGGCCTACTTTGGGAATCTAGTGAAGCCAACAGATCCCTTCTTAAAATCATGTTTTTAAAATGCACAACCTAAAACACACCAAATTATAAAATGAACCAAAGATTAGTGAAAATAAAGATGTGATTTTTTGTATCCAAACTCATGAACCTTCTGAAATGCATCCATGGGCCTAAAGATCTAGTCCAACCCCCTCATTTTACAGATGAGAAAACCAGGGTATAGGGCAGAGGTGGGGAACCTATGGCCTTGAGGCCATATGTCATCCTCTAGACCCTCAAGTGTGGCCCTTTGTTTGAATCCAAACAAAAAGATTTATTCTGTAAAACTTGGACTCGATCAAAAGGCAGTACCCAAGGACCTAGAAGGCCACCTGTGGCCTTGAGGCCATAGGTTCCCTGCTTCTGGTCTAAGGGACCTGCAGAAGTTCACAAAGCTACTACCTAATGGACCTAAAAGGACCTAAATGGACCTCTGACTTCAAACCTAGTATTCTTTCCATTGTATCACTGGGGAGAGAGAGGGAAAAAGAGGAAAGAGAAGTTTCTTGTACTTATTTGTCTTATGTTGTTTTATACTTCCCAGAATGCCTAACATAGTGTTTTGCACACAGTAAACTTTCAAAAATTTTTTTCTTGATTGGTTTGCTGAGGGTAGACAGCCACCAACAAGCTAAATAAAAATTCCAGTCATTGTACACAACTTCTAGTTACAGCCAACTAGAAAGCAGAATGAGAGAGAGAGGAATTCTTTGCAAGGGGAAAAGAGAAGGGAGGTGAAGAAAATGACTTTCTGATTAAAGAAAAAAATTGAGATGTTGACACAGAAGATTTTATAAAGGCAGGAAAGAAGGGTAGCCCAGTAACTAATTCTTTCTTCTTTTGTTTCTGTGTGAAAAGAGAGAGGTCAAGATGCCTAAACAGAAAAGTAGTCAGTAGGGAATTACTTTAGAAGCAAGTTGTGAAAGAAGACAGTTGTTAATATAATTCTCTAAATGAAGTCATAGCCAGTAGATGAGAAAAGCTACAAGGGATTTGACCCAAATATCTATTGAACTGAATTTTTTAACTGATCCCAAACTCATCTGAGTTTCCAAAGATGTTCAAAGCCAAAGGAGGTTTTTGACATGAAGCTAAGATTTGGAGTGAGTCACAAAGGAATACACTAAGATCTGTATAGAAAATAAGGGTTTGATTTATTTGAAAGTTAAAGTTAAGGATTAGAAAGTAATGCCATATGCTTTAAAATTTCAATGGATCCAGGATCTCATTTGTGAGAGCACTCCTGATGGTGTAGATCCCAGCCCATCTACAGCTTCTACTAGGCCTTGTACAAATCCTCCATAGAAGTACCCAAATGATAAACAGAGACATCACCTCTCCTAATGTTCATATGGACTATTTGTGCCTGTCCTGCAGTAGTCGCTTCTGAGCTTGTATTAGTTTGATCAGCCACTGTCAGACACACCTGTACATTGACCCCAAAATCATGATGTTATTTTGGTCTTTTGTGATTACAAAGGACAACAATACCCAAATGATGGATGCTTTTCCTCTAGTTCCTTTAATATTTTATTGTTTTAGAGTTTTTCATATGTCTTCTCTCACGCTTGCTATTTCACTGGCTTGCCCTTTTTCGGTCATGCATGGTTTTGGTGATGATTTTTTACCATTTCTTACATACAGGTCATTTTTGGTGATATTAAGTGCCTAGCACATGGTAGGCATTTAACAAATGTATATTGGGTGATATTCTAATACCCACCATGTGTTTTTTCATTGCTCTTCAGGTCACCTAAAATTTGACTTTTCTAAAATTATGATTTTTCAAAATTTGTAGCATGTAACATCACAGAAGGATTATTGGTAGACCTAGGAGAAAACATCCTGGAATCCTTAAGCACACAAAATAATCTCTCAGATATAATTTATCCAGTTATCCTAATTTTCCTCATCTTCAATTCTGGGCCCAGCACTACCTTACCCAGAGAGGTGTAAAATGAGGTTTTTTTTTTTTAATTTCCCACCTTTAAAAGGAGGGAAAGAGAATAAATAATACACCATATCTGTGTTGCAGGTGGGGCTGTAAGGTATAGGTAAATTACCTGTAGGTGCAGGTAATTTAGAAAACTGTTCTGACTGCATCAAGCATTCTACTCTAGCCTCCTTAGCCCACATTCCACTTAGATATCTCTAGGGAAGGGGTTCTTAATCTGGGGTCTGCAAATGTGTGTATGTTTAATATTTAGATAATGATTTTTATTTAATTGGTTTCCTTTATAATTCTATGCATTTTATTTTATTAATTTAAAAACATTTATTCTGAGAAGAGGCCCATAGGCTACATAGGGCTTCCAAAGTTAACATGATACCAAAAAAAATACTAAAAAACAAACAAACAAACAAACAAACCTCTGGTCTTAAAGTGTCCAGAAATCACTCACATATAATATTCCATAAACTTATCACAAATTGGGCTCACCAATTTTTGCCACTCCATCTGGACTCCAAGAAAACCTATAAATAGAGCTTAGGTATGGTTCATGGCTCATTTCCCATTAAGATTCTTCTCTGAGGTGGCTAGGTAGTGCAGTGAATAGAGCACCAGCCCTGTAGTCAGGAAGACCTGAGTTCAAATCCGACTCAAACATTTGACACAATTACTAGCCATATGACTTTGGGCAAGTCACTTAACCCCAATTAACCTCCAAAAAGCAAAAAAAAAAAAAAAAAGATTCTTCTCCTTCCCCACAAGGAAACACATTCATATAACAGTCTAATGTGGTGGGGAATCTGTGGCCTCAAGGTCACATGTGGCCCTCTGTGTCCTCAAGCGTGGCCCTTTGACTGAAACAAGACTTCACAGACCAAATTCCCTTCATAAAAGGATTTGTTCTGTAAAACTTCTGGGTCTTTGGGTGTGGTCTTTTGGCACTGTCCAAGTTTTACAGAAGAAATTCTTTTTTTAAGGAGATTTATTCTGTGAACTTTGGATTCAGTCAAAGGGCCACACTTGAGGACCTAGAGGGCCATATGAAACCTTGAGGTTGCAGGTTCCCCACTCATGGATAGTTTCCTAAGTCAGGGCAGTGGTTTCACCCCCAAGAGGTATGTAATAAACCATTCTGAGGGGGAAAAGAGAGGTAATATTCAGTTCTTCCCCTTCTATTCCTCTGTAGGCATCATGGGCTTGTCACATTTCCCTATGCCCATCACTGGCCTCCTTTGACAGGGTAGTTATACCCTTTCAGGGTAGTTATAATCTAACCACAGCCAATAGTCAAAGTTCACAACTCCCACTCACTACCCTACATAACCTGATGACTGCTATGGGCACGTCTCAAGCAAGTGGTTGTGGAGTAGTAGACATCTCAAACCCAATGTATCTCAAAGCCAAACTTGTTACCTGCCCACTGTTACCCAGCCTCATCCCTCTTCTGAATTTTGCTTTTCTTATTGAAGGTTCCACTACTTTTACAGGTGGTCTAGGTTTGCCACCTCGCTTTTTTGACCATTCACCTTCTCTTATCCAATTAGTTGTCAAATCTGGCTGATTCTGCCATGGCTTCTTCTCTTATACACCTCCCCTCCTTTCTACTCACACAACCACTATAACCACACAGTTCAAGTCTTCCTCACTTAGACTATTGTAAGAGTCTCCTAACTGGTTGGTCTCCTAGACTCTATTCCTTTCTTCACACAACTAGCGAAATGAGTTTCCAAAAAAAAAAAATAAAAACAGGTGTGACCATGTCACTTCTATTCTCAGTAAACTCTAATACTACCCTAATGACTCTCGGATCAAGATTATTTAATCTTTATCATAGCCTTTTTAAGTTTTTTGGCATAATTTGATAAACTACATAATAAAGTATATGGTGGTATAGGGATGTGGGCAGCTAGGTGGCACAATGAATAGAACAGCAGGGTCAAAAAGCCTTATCTTCCTGAGTTCATATCTGACCTCAGACACTTACTAGCAATGTGATCGTGGCCAAGTCTCTTAACCTTGGCTGCCTTTGTTTCCTCATCTGTAAAATGAGTAAGAGAAGGAAGTATCAAACCACTCCAGTAACTCTATCAAGAAAACCCCAAATGAGGTCAGACAGGACTGAAAAACAACAGAACAACAAAAACAGGGACAGAGCCTGGGCCTGCATGTTCATTGCGCAGGGACCTTTGAAATAAGCAGACTCCCTCTCCCAATGCACTGTCTTCTCTGCAACTTACAGTCTTAGAGACTTTCTTAGTACACCAAGAAATTTACTCATTTGCCCAGATTCAAGGGAATATGCATATATTTTGGATGCAAGCTAAATATGTTTTTTACTGATGGGATGCCTGATCAAAAAAGTTTGGAGATCACTGATCTATGACACCATTATTACAAGAAACAGTCACAGAAAAGACATGGTCATGCAATGCCTAGGTTCCTTTCTGCTATGTCTGGGTTCACAATTTAAGTTTTCCTCTTTTCCATGGTCCCAGGCCTTCAACACCTTATAATTAAGGATGTCCAAATATGTTAAGAAAGGGTTTTCTTCCATACTTCCTGTATTCTCTGTCACTCTACCACACTGCCCCCAGGAGCTAAAGGGTGAAAGGAAAAGAATTACCTCACCAGGATAGAGTTTAGCCCTCTTCTCTAAATTCACTGGTGGCATGCCCTGATCAATCATGCTACCCCTGATTGAATAGAATAGTTTGAATAGAATACTTTGGTGGTTTTCTGGGGTTCCCAGGAAAGTTTGCATCTGGGGAGGCTGGTTTGTTCATAAGAACTCTCACTTCTATTTGGACTTTGTATGAGAAATCGATCCGTGATACTACTCCAATTCCTTATCATGGTGAGGAAGTGATCCTGGGTCCATTAAGGTTAGGTCAGCCAAGCCCAAACTCTGGCAAAGGCTCATCTGCTACCCAAGGACTAACCTATCTAAAGACAGGGAAAGTCATGACTAGGAAGATGCCAACTAGACGGTCAATTTTCTGGCCACCCTGCCACCAAAAATTTTATTCTTTGGGAAAGTTGCTCTGAACTGGTTGGTTTCCCTTTTCTTAACCACTATTTAATAGAGGTATATCTTTGGCAACGTGGTGCAGTAGACAACTTTACACAGCTCTGCCACACTTGAAGCCAGTTCACACATAAGTCGAGATATCATATCACCCTGCAGATGTCATTGGTCCTTTTCCAAAAAGAAGGAAAAACAACAATATAGTAGATAATTATGTTAAATTTTGAGTCATGAGGACCTTCATTTGAATTCTTCCCCTGAAAATTAACTAGCCACATGACCATGGATAAATCAATCAATCAGTCAACACTTATTAAGTGCCTACTATGTGTCAGATACTGTGCTGAACCACTTAAACTCTCTAAACCTGATTTTTTCAGCCATAAAATTATGAGACATCTAGTATCGACCTCATGAAATAATATATATCTTCACAAGCCTTGAAGCACAATATGTTAGTGTACCATCATTATAATCATTGTTATTATTTGGGGTTTTTTTATTATTATCTCTACTTCATTCACTACACCAAAGCCTATGGAAATGACTACTCATACTGTGAGGCTTGGACCACCTCCTACCACCTAATGAAAGCTTATCGAAATACTGAGGGGGAAAGCAGTCACTTAATTACATAAACCATAAACTTAAGAAGCTGAATTATCAGCAATTGTGATGGAAATAATGACAACTCACAGTACAAGTGTGGATAAACACTTGGTCAGAGAACCCTTTAAAACCTGGACATCTGAATAGGAAGCTACTGTGAGTTTCCAAGAACTAGAATCACCATTTCAACATGATTTTAAGTACTTTCTGGCAGGAGTATAAAATGTGATTAATGCTTAAAAATTGTAAAAATAAATTTGTTGTTGTCCAGTTATGTCCAACTCTTCATGACCTCATTTAGGGTTCTCTTGGCAAACATCCTGAAGTAGTTCGCCATTTCCTTCTCCAGTTCATTATACATATGAAGAACTGAGGCAAACTGAGTTAAGTGACTTGCCCAGGGTCAAACATCTAGTAAGTATACAAGACCAAATTTGAACTCAGGAAGATAAGTCTTCCTGTCCTCAGGCCCAGGACTCTATCGACTGCACCACCTATTGTTATCATCATTTGAGCTATGCCAAAGCACAGATTACTATGAGACAAGACTGACAAGGGGGGTATAGGATAATAGATTTAGAGCTGTAAGGGACCTCAGGTCATCTAGTCCAATCCTCTCTTTTTTATCGTTGAGGAAACTGAGGCCCAGAGTAGTTAGATGACTTACCTAAGGTCATAAAGTTTCAAAATGTTATAGCTGAAATTTGAACCCACTTCCTTTGACTTCATCTCCAGTGCTTTTCCACTACAGGAGGCTTTCTGAATATCAGTCTTTTATGAAGAGATCTTCATTTGAAATTTCTTGAAAATAAATCTTAGTAGGAGGGAAGAAAATTCCTAAAGTAGGAAGGGAAGAATGCTATTGTTATGTTTGCTTTTCATTTTAGAAAAGGATCATGGCATCAGGGAAATGATAGCGTAACTTACAGTTGACTTTGATTTGAGTGAGGGAGAGCTGTGCAAGATCACCAGTCTCACTTTCTCCTCCGAAGTCTGAATCCAGTGACCAGATATTCATTAGGATGACTGGAGATGACCCAAAGGAAAAAACATCAGCAAAGAGGAGGCTAGTTTCATTTAAAGAAAAAAAAAAAAAAAACCTGTACTAGCCACAAATGAAGGCTTCATCCAAATATGATTAACCTGAACACCTATAGAAAAGTGCTATTTTTTAAACTTTGAAATGTTTTTGAAAATGCCAGGTGTGGAGGTCAGGGGCCAGGGAGTTGTTGAAATCCCAAGGTTTCCTTGAGTAATTTCTAGAATTAGGCCTTAGTCCCTTGGTAGTGCAATCTATGACCACTAGAGGGAACTACTCTCTAAGCTGTGTGATAACCGACTTCCAAGCCAATTGGTATGGTTGTAATTATAATGTGTGGGTTATCACTTAAGCTGATCTTCACAGAAACATAAGTTAATAATTGATCTGATGGTCCACATTCACTGGATCAAAGGATATAACATCTTGACCCTAGAGTTATGAGAACATAAGCATCCCTTTCCACATGAATAGCATTTCTACAAAAGAGGCTTCCTTTTGGCAAACACTCCCCAAACACCCTCAAACTGCCCCCTTGCCCAAACCTTTCAGTTCTTCTGCAAAGTACATTTAAGGGTATAATTCTCTGAATTTCTACCAAAATTCTATTTTGATGCTTCATTGTGGTATGTAGGTAACCTTGTGTTCCCAGAGGCCATGCCAATAGAGTACATCTTTAAGCAGTTTCTGCCAAGTTGGAAAGGCTTTAATAAGGATTTGGTGATGAGATTGCATGCCTGTTGCCAAAGGCGCATTTGAGTTTTGTTCAGAAATCCCATTCCCAGATTACCTAGGAGTGGTGAATTTTTTAGTCACAGAAATTCTAAAAAATCACCCGTTGAGTTATAGGGGAGTTGTACTTTGTGTCAATGAAGGGAATAGCCACACTGATGAAATCACAGATCCTCTAAATATTAAATCAACCTATTAAGAAAATCAGAAGGTGACAATCCAGCAGCCAATCAGTCAGACAGATATTCTAAAAACAGGACACTTTCCAGCACATTCATATTGGGTTTTCCTGATTAGGTGAAGCAAGAAATTTGGGGGAAAGTAGTGACTCTGCCTCTCCCATTCAGTCCTTTCTCACCACTCATATGGACATGACCAGTCAGTCAGGTCCTCCTTACCTGTCTATAAGACTATTGAAATAGCTTCCTAATCTATATCTCTGACTCCAATCCTCTCTTGACACAGTTGCCTTAGAATTCACAACTTCTGTCAAGGTTCAGCTCAAAATCTGCTTCCTAAATGTGGCCTTTCCTGATTCCCCTAGTTAGTAAACACCCCAAAAGATCACTTTGGATCTATTTTAGATTTGCAGCTCTGTGTACATTGTTTCCTCCCTGTGGAATGTAAGCTTCTCGAGAGCAAGGACCATTTTGGTTTTGTCTTTGTACTGCCTAATCTAGTGCCTGACACTTTTAGCACAGGATGTGTGATTTCATTACAAGTCAGTGTGGAAACTTCATAAATTATTGGTACATGTCAATAACTCACCAGCAAGTCGTCTGTTTTTGAAGTATGCCTGAGGCCTTGAAAGGCTAAATGACTTGCTTGTGGTCAGTTTGTATTGTAGAAGAACTTTAAATCAGATTTTCCTGAGTAAGGCCTTGAACCTAGGATTATATGTTTCCAGGACCAGTTCTATATCCACCATGCCATATTGACTCTTATATGGAATACAGTAGGTTGTGTAAGACTTTGTTTAATTAACTAATTAAATAAATGGAGATGAATAGCTCCTGTGTTAATTGAATACTCTGGCTAACAATTTTCATAAGAACAATAACAAAGAATTAGTAAACTTTCCTTTTCCTGCTGCATGAACAAGGGTAGGGTTGCAGAAGCTTACATCAATACTAGGTCAAATTTCCATTTGGCTTCTAGTGAATCACTCAGGACTGGTCTTCAGTATTCCTCATTTCCCTTACCCTAAAATGGAAATGTTTACTCATTAACTTACTTGACAGGAAATCTTGGAAAATTACAGACATCAGGGGCACAGGGTATCCATCAATACAATTTTATAATGACAAAAAAAAACAATACCCCTATGTGCTGGAAATTGCAGTTTCACTAAGAAATTAGCTTTCTCTTTCCCTGTATAGAGATGTAGGATTATGGATAGAGAGCTAGGCTATAAGCCAGGAAGGTCTGGGGTAATGTCTTGGCTCAGACACAAACTGGCTTGGTGGCCCTAGGCAAGTCACTTAACTTCTCCATGGTCTAGGCAACTCTCTAAGTCAGAAAAAAAGGTACCAACCTGAATTGCCAGGATGAGTCACCTCACCCAAGAGCTCCATGTACCAATAAAATCATGGGTCCTCCAGTCCCTACCATCTCCCCTTTTAAAAAGGCAGTCTGAGTATAGCAGATAGAGGGTGAACATTTAGAGTTCAGAGACAAGAAGGCCTGGCTCTGGATTCAAGTGTCTGACATAGAATCTGTGTGACTAAGTTACATACCCTATCAATCCTCTAGGCAGCTCTCTAAGACCACAGCTTCTAAAGAAGTTGACAATCTGCATTGTTCTCACTGGGAGTTCTCTTTTGCATTGATATCATAGGTCAAATTGCTATCCATAACCCTTTCTCTCCAAGTTGCAGAACTCTAAGGCAACAGTCTAAGTTGCAGAATTAGTGCCCATCTGCTTAGGTAAAGGGAGTTCTCTACATCTAAGAGATCACAAGCAGGGACAGAAAAAAAGAAAAACCCTGATGACTCATAGGTGTTAAAGGAGGACACTGGTGCTCAAAAGGCAGTTATCACATACGTGTCATTTCAGTCTTATGCATATACACCCTGAGCACCTACAGAGCTACATGTAGAACCCAACAGGTCATTTGGATGAAAGGGATGGACTCCTCAAAAGAAAGTGACTACTGACCACATGTATATCAAATTTGGTGTCCCAAGCTGACTTCTGATTGTTGAATGAATGAATGAAGTCTTAGTTAAGTACTTACTGTATGCAAAGCACTATCAATACAAATAATAAAAAAATAAGACAATAACTGTTCTCAAGGTACTCATATAGTAAATAAGGAGACAGTACATAAGGACATGTTATTTAACATCTTTGGAGCGTCTCCCTCCACAGACAGTGTGTGCTAAAGAAATGCAAACTCATTATAGTACAACTCTATGCAAAACATGTAGTATGTGTAACCAGCTGACACAGGAGCTGAAGAATGCAGTCAGTCATGACCCTAGAGGAAGTGAAAATCTTAGACCACCCAAATAAGTCCCAGGAGAGGACTCTCTGGGTGAGTGGGAAGTGAAGGAACATGGACATAGGCCATGGAAGAAAGGCAAAGGCAAATTTCCTTTCCCCCTTTCAAGTAGACCTTACCCACTGTTCTGTTACCTTGCCTCAGGCTTGCTATAAAGCTTACAATGGGAAATGATACTATTTGGTTCTGTGTCTATTTCTGGATACCATTTTCCCTTCTCCTTTTTTGTGGTTGTTTTATTTCTACCACCCACTCCCTTTTCTATATCAACAATCCCTCTTCACTATCTGCCCCCCCCCCATTCTTCTGAGAACTATATAAGGGTTACTTTTCTGATAGAGGGGGGCTTCTAGGTAATTTTGGGGAAGTCCCAGGGGATTAAAAAAACACTTTTGAAATGTACTTTGAGGGACAATTTTAGTCTAGTTATTTAGACACTAAAAGGGCATCAGTGAATACTTTTTCTACTACAATCCTTTGATGCCTCCTTGTAGAATGGACATAATTCTGTCATTTCCAGTGTGGCACCAGTTTGATACTGTCTCTAGTCATTGTTCAGTCATATCAGACTCTTTGTAACCCCATTTGGGGTTTTCTTGGCAAAGATACTGAAGTGATTTGCCATTTCTTTCTCCAGGTCATTTTACAGATAAGGAGCTGGGGCAACAGAGCTAAGTGACTTGTCTAGGGTCACACAGCTAGTAAGTGTCTGAGGCCAGATTTGAACTCAGGATGATGAGTCTTCTTGGTTTCCAGCCCAGTGTTCTATCCACTATGCTGCCTGGCTGCCCTACTGACTTTAGAGGACACTGTAGTCTGGAAGGGTCCCAAGGATAGGCTTAGTGATAGGTTGGCCAGCAATGTCAGCAAGGCTTAAGTTTGGAAAGGCTTGTCTTCAGATTCATAGGATCGATCATTGAGTTAGAGTTGAAGGAATCTAAGAAGTTGTCCAGTCCAACTCTTATATTACAGATGAGAAAAAAATGACCCCCCCCCAAACACATTAGTAAGATTATGAAGAGGCTGTGCTGGAACATGGCAGGAAAGGATGGGCTATCAAGAGAGGAGAAGGTCTGACAGTCTGTAACAACAGAAGAATTTCACATATTGTTAAAATTGTAAATGATCGCATTTCTATAGAGGACTTGAAAGTTAAAAGGGTAGCTAGGCAGCACAGTGGATGGAATGCCAGGCCTGCAGGGAGGAAGACTCATCTTCCTGAGTTCAAATCTGACCTCAGACACTTACTAGCTGTGTGACCCTAGGCAAGTCACTTAACCCTGTTTGCCTCGGTTTCCTTATCTGGAAAGTGAGCTGGAGATGGAAATGGGAAATCATTCTAGTATCTCTGCCAAGAAAACTCCCAATGGGAACACAGCTAAAACAACTGAACAACAATCACAGCAACAACAATGTTAAAAAAACACTTTATGTTATCTCATCTGATCATCCCAACAATCCTGAGAAGTAAGTGCTATTATTATCCCCACTTTACAGATGAAGAAAGAAGGGCTAAGTACATTGCCCAAGGTCATTAAGTAAGGGTCTAAAGGTGGATCTAAATTCAGGTCTTCCCCATTCCAAGTCCAGCACTTTAACCACTATGCCAATGAGTGGTGGCAATAATAATTGTTGACTTTAATATCCCTGTGCTTCTGTTCTCTGAGCTAAAATAAAATAATATTTGTTCATTGTTTCAGTCATGTCTGACTCTTTGTGACCCCATTTAGGTTTTTCTTGGTGAAGATGCTGGAGTGGTTTGCCATTTCCTTCTCCAGTTCATTTTACCCTTGAGGCAACTGAGACAAAGAAGGTTAAGTGACTTGCCCAGGTTCACACAGCTAAGGAAGCATCTGAGGTCACATAATTTGACTCTAGATATAGCACTCTAGACACTGTACCACCTAGCTGCCCCCAAAATAATATTTACAAGGTTGATAAAAGGAAAGCACTTTATAAACCTTAAAGGTCTTTGTAAATGTGAGCTATTCATATTATTAAAAATATAATAGTAAATAGAAAAAGAAAGAGATCACTGTCACAGGAAGGAATTCATAATTCTTCACATTCCTTTTCCAGATCTCTCAGCTGCTCTAAGTCAAATACAACATCAGCTCTCACAATGAGTAGCCACTATTCTCAAGAGAAAGTAGCCTTTCATTTGACAAGAGCATCTACAAAATTACAATTAAAATTATAATAATGAACCTGAGTGAGAGCCTGTGGAAATCCTTTTTGTGTTAGCAAAAAGGAACAGATAGGCCTTTCCCACACCATGGTGAAAAGCTAGAGAATGTCCAGAGGGTGAACAACAGGATGGAGAGGGGACTGGAGTGTTTGGAAGAACTTGGTGTTTAGCCTAGAGAAAAGCAGAAAGGGGAGCGATGATACCCATCTTCAAGTATCTGACCATGTGGAAGAGGGATTCGTATCTTCACTTTACACCAGTGGGCAAGAATGGAGAGAAGTCATAGAGAGGCAGATTTAGATTTAAAATGGCAGGCAGGGGGATGTCCTAGTAATTAGAGATATTCAAAACTAGAATGAACTGCTTTGTGAAGTGCTCAGGCCCCCTTATTAGATGTCTGCAGGCAAAGGAAAAAAAGGAATGAACAAATCATGGAGAATACTCAGGCAGTGTATTGAACCCAAGGTCACACAGCCAACAAGTGTCTCAGATCTTCCTGCCTCCAGGCCCAGAGCTCTATCCACTGCACCACCTAGCTTCGACAGAGGTTAGGTAACAACAATGTGTTGCAAAGGAGATTCTTAGTTTGGTATCACGTTGGCTCAGTGGCCTCTGAAAGCCTAAGATACTGGGCATCCTACTCCATTCAGTTCAACAACTGTCTGCTGAGCCCAGGCTCTGCACAAGGCACTACGAGAGAGGTGCTAGGAGCAGTTCAGCCAGCCAGTATCTCTTTTACGAAGTTCTTGTTCTTATTAATTTTGTTTCATCAGTCATGCTATCTATGACTTACTTCTTTTTCCTGATGGATTCTTGGCAGATCAGTTTTATGTACTTCACAGGGTTATTGCAAGGATAGTGCTATATAAACCTTTTTTTGAGGGGAGAGGGGGGAAGGGAAGGAAAAGTCAGGTTTGGATTGAACCTGTGATTTCATTGGCATAGGGAATCCCTAGGAAGAAACTTCTGCTACCAAAGCAAACCGGCACCTGCTCTGCAATTTAAAATACCAAATACATATGATAGTATTCCTGCAGTGGTTATAATGTACCCAAAAAAACTTGCCTTTAGTTTGATACTTTAAAAGACATCATTTCATCAGTCGGGATACTCCCTTCATCACTGCAGAACACAATCCCTCCTTCTTTCACATGGGGATCGTCAGAGTCATAACTAGGAACTCTTGAACCAAGGGCAAATTCTAAACGCTAGCCAAAAAATAACAACAAAAAAAAACTTACCATTATACTTCTTCTAACAACCAAAGTGTATTATTATCATTCAGCCCACATTGCTACTATAAAAAATACTGTCAATCTAGAAAGTCTCGAGTGGGCCTATTGATGAACCCAGCAAAACAGAACAATGCCAAGGAAAATCCATTCCAGATGGACCATCAGTCATCAGGAATGGTCCCTGACATCCCTAGACTCCAACAGGATGCTCACAGCTAGCAGCTGGGAGAATAGTGCACTGCAGTGGGGACAGATAGCTGTACTGTGGGTCAGCAAAGAACCAAAAAGCACAGGGACAGTGAACCAGAGGACCACCTCAGGAAAGAAGCATCACTCCCCTGGCCCAGATACTGGTACCCTGAAGGGAAAAACCATTCCCTCCATTCTAGTTACAGCTACTCATCCTACTTATAACTTGGGCTGCCCTAGTTAGAAAATTCATCACTTGATGCCCACCCAGCATTCTGGTCACATTTTTTGCATTTGTTAGCTGGTCCTCCTAAAAGAGACCCAAAGTTGTTCTTGGCTCTGCCCTCTGGTTCCTCATCATGGTGTGGAGATCACTGGGTTCTTGAAGCTCTGACCACAGAACTACAAAATCTCAGAACTGAAGAGAAACATCATGTGGTCTAACCTATACCTAAGAATTTTCTATATAACACTAATTGGTCATCCAATCTTTGCTTGAATATCTCTAATGATCAGGAATCCACCACCGCCCAAGGAAATTGATTCTACCAAGTATAGTGGACCTATCACTGAACTCAGTTCAGATACTGTGTCTCTGCAACCTAAGATTGCATTAGCTTTTTTGATTGCCATATCATACTGTTGACTCCTAATGAGCTTACAATCCATGAACACCTCCAGTTTTTCATACAGATTACACATTCCTCCCCCATCTTGTGCTTATAAATTGATTTTTGGTAGGGCTTTATGTCCATTAAATTTGGCTTCATTTAATTTGGTCTAATGTTCTAGCCTAAATCAAGATATTTTGATCCTGTGTCTATCTTCCAACACATTAATTCTCTTTCTATTGCTATGTTATCTATAATTTCACTAAGCATACAATGTGACTGTATCCAAATCATTGACAGAAATGTTCAATAGAATTGGACCACTGATATGTCCCCAGGCCACTCCATTAGTGACTTCTTCCAAATTTACAGCAACCAATTAATGACTACTCTTTGGGTTGGTTACACCATGATACTCATTTTGACTCTACCTGCTACCATACAGCCCACATTGTTCTATTTTCTTGATAAAGATAGCATAAAAATAAAACTAAAAAAAAAAATACCTTTGTCAATTTGCTAAGGCTCAAGGGGTGCCCCTGGAAGATCCCGAAAATATACTTTTTAAAAATTTTATATCTCTCAGAGCTTAAATCAAATAATCTTGCATTACCTAATGTTTGGGTTATCCAATTCACTACTTCCCCAATCATATGGATGATAGAGACTTCATTATATCTAATAACTCTGTCTTCTTTTCCAACAGCCCAGATAAGAGATTACCTATTCAAAGAACAATGATATGAAACTATCTTATGGGATTTCTGTTTTTAAATTTTTTGTTTTCAAATTAAATTTAAATAATATTTGTATTTAAATAGCATAATAACATATTTTTGTAATTGGGTAACGCTATATGTGATATATAATGTATATCACATTTCTTACTTTCTTGATGAGTGGGGAAGGGGAAGGAGGAAAGGAGAGAATTTGGAACTCAAAAAAAACTTTTTAATGAATGTTAAAAAATAATAATATTATACTTTTTGAAAGAAATAGTATATATGAAGAACTCAAAAAAGAGATTAAATTAACCTCCAGAAGTACTTTAATAGGACTCTCACCCTTTCTGGGATCTATACTTTGAGATGACAATTAAGAGATTTAGAGATTTCACTTTTAGCATCACAAAACCTCAGAGTGACAAAGAACATCCGAGGCCATCTAATCGAACCCCTAATTGAAAAAAAAAGTAGTGTAGCACAATAAAACAAGTACTGGGCCAAGAGCCAGAATCCACCTGGGTTCAGAGCCCACCCAACCATTCGGGGCCTGCTTAGGCAGTATTCATTCATCTAACATGCTGCATCAGATAACTAACAGGTATTATTTTATTTGTTTTCCAATCCCATTGCCTAGCACAGTGTCTTGTGTATAGCAGGTGTTTAATAGACTGTTGACAGTGAAGGGGATGTGATGAGTCATCCTGAGTCCATATATTGAAACCACCACTGCTGCGGCCTTAGCCTGCCTAGCTAGCATTGTGTTCTCATCCTTAGAACTAGGATAGGTTTCACGACTGGATTGTAGTTACCCCCAGTAAAACTGTGCTTTGCGGGATGGTCAGCCTATGTACGGCTACTTCAGCCAATCCCTTTGATGAATATTTCAGTTAAAGATCCTTTTACTATACTCTTTCAGAATCTGGTTGTGTTTCCTTAGGGCAAGAAAATTTCTAAAAGCAGCTCAGGCTCATAGAACTAAGAACTGGAAGGAATCTCAGATTCCAATACTCTCCTCTCTAGGTGAGAAAGCTAAGACCCAAGGAGATTAAATGATTTGTCCAAGGTTTCATTTTTACCTCTTTCTTTCACACAGCCTCTCTAAACCTTTAGTTCTTGAAGGAATTAGATGCAGATGATGTATACACAAAGAAAAGTCTTGTTGCTATTGTTCTTCATTGTTTCAGTTGTTTCCAACTCTTTGTGACCTTATTTGGGGTGTTCTTGGCAAAGGAAATGGTTTGCCATTTCCTTCTCTAGCCCATTTTACTGATGAGGAAACCAAGGCAAACAAGGTTAAATGACTTGTTCAGATTCACATAGCTAGTAAGTTTCCAAAAGCAGATTTTAACTTCAGTCTTTCTGACTCCAGGCATTCTAGCCATCAATCCACCAAGCACTGTCCCATGGTGGGACCTCTCCCTGTCATATTCCTGACTATGAAACCCAACCCTGATCGATACCCTCTCATGTTGACCTTTTTTTTTTTCCTACCTTTCCCTAGAAATGCTCTCCTCTTCTTCCAGGCACCAGTTGCCCAATCCCAGAGGTTCCAACTCCTCCGACCTCCCAGGATAAATAGATTTTTCAAGCTCCAAATCTCTCAGATCTCATCCAGTGTAAAACCATCAACTCCCTTCACTGCCCATCTCTCTTTACTCAAAATAGCATACATCAGCAGAACCCCCTCCCACCTCCAAATTAAGGTCTCTTTCCTTTCCTTCTTCTTTTCAATCTTTTCCTTCTCCTCCTCACCTACTCCCAGGTGGGCCCTTTTCTTTCTGGACGATGGAGATCATGTTCCCCTCATTACTAGCCCTTGATGTGATCCTAGTGTATCACTCACTTATCTATCCCCTAATCCCCTCTACCCTTTTAATGAATCTTCCCATGTTGTAATGTAGTTCCACAAAAGAAGCATTCCGTTGTAGGCAGGATGTTGCCAGGTTCTGCCCATAATGCCCTCTGTCCAGCTCTTCCATATTACCTCTACCAGACTTCCACCTTCACCTTGTCCCCTTGTGTACAATAAGAAAAAAGTCTCTTAGTGATCTCTCCATTGTTATTCTGTTGCTGTTATTGTGCTTGCCTGCTACATTTATTCACTCCTGCATTTCTGTAGCTTGGGGGTATTTGAGAGACAAATAATCTCTTCAGTTCTGGTTTTCTTACTAAAAATGTTTCAAACTCTTCTTTATTACTGAATGTCCATCTTCTATCCTGTATGATTAAACTCAGATTTCCAGGAAAGGCCACCCTGGGCTGCATCATGAGTGTCATTGTTCTTCAGAACACATTATTCTATTCCCTCCTTTTTCTAGTGGGTGCAGAATAGTATTAAACTATTTTAATGTCCTTATCTTTGTATTTGAAGGTCTTTTTCCTGATGACTTATAGAACTTGTTACTTTTTTGTTTGTCTATTTTTTTTGGCGGGGGGGGGGGGAGGGGGGGGGGCAGGTAGGGCAATTGAGATTAAGTGATTTGCCCAAGGTCACATGGCTAGTAAGTGTTAAGTGTCTGAGATCACATTTGAACTCAGGTCCTCCTGACTCCAAGGCCAGTGCTCTATTCACTGTGTCCCCAAGAACTTGTTACTTCTGAAGTGAATTATTAATTGAAGTGAATTATTATACTTAGCCACCATGTGTCTTGGAGTTTGGAGCCTTGGGTTTTTTCTGGAGGTAATCTGTGAATTCTTCCAATCATAATTTCATTTTCTATGTTCAAAAGTTTTGAATAGTTCTCTTCTATTTTTTCTTCATTGTGATATTAAGGGGGTTTTTTGTTGTTGTTCTGCCTTGTTTTTCTGGGAGACCTAAGATCCTTAGGTTGTCTCTGCACATGTTGTTTTTTGATTTCCATATGTTTTGCTTGCATAGTGAGCATATTTTCTCTCAATGTTATTGTTTTTTGCTTTTCTTCTAGATTGTCCTTCAGTTCTACATATGCACATTCTCAATATATTGTTATCTCTTTTGTTCCTTGCAAATTCAATGGTCAGAAGGTCAAATTACCATTGCTTACCATTGAAGATTCAAATTTCTCTATTCTTATTTTCCTTGTGCAGGATATACATTCTGCACTCAAAAATTCTCATTTCTCTTTTAAACCACTCAGGAACAATACATCATGGTTCCATGTTCTCCTCAAATTCCACAGGGTCCTCTGTTTCATCAAAGGTGGGATCAGTTTCCTTTTTGTTTTCAGTATTCATAGATGTCTGAATTAACTTACTAGATCTAGAGGTCATATTTCCCTCTGTTGTTGCCATTTTACCTACTGATTTATCTGTTTATGTTCAAGATCTTTGAGTTTTCTTCATCCTGAAATCTCTGATACTTTCAATCTTTCCAATCCTCCCATGTTTCTTATCACTCACTTCCTGACTTCTTCCTCTCTGATTGTGGTTTCCTCAAGGGCTGTATGTCAAAGTGTCTTAGACTCTTCCCATGATAGGCACTTCACAGCTCACCTGCCTACGTCTCTGACTTTTAGGACATCCGACAGAATTAGCCCCAGATAGATGCTGTACTCCTCTCAAGCTTATTAGGGTGCTGCACAGCATGCACACACAAGGTTTCCTGCCCAGGTGATCTATCCTACTTCCTTTTTTCCTACAAGTCTGTGCTTAACCATAAAGGATAGAAGATGCGATGCTCCTCTGGCCCAGCACCAGCAATTTAAAGCCTGCTTTTCCCAGGCTCCAGGGCTTCTGTGTTCTAGTCCTCAGCAAGTTTTTGGTTATGAAGGGCTGTGTCCAAGCTGACTTTCCAGGCCTAGAGCAAAATTCTGCAGCCTGGAGCCAGGGTCTCTACAGCACTGGGAAGAGGGAGGAGGAATCAGGGTATAGAGATGGGTTTTAATGTAAGCCTGTGCTGTGTCCTTGGGTCTACTAATGTAGCCTTACTGCCAGCAGTGTAGGAGGTGAAAAAGGGATGCTTACAGATTTCAGGGTCAGTAACCATCAGTTCCTGGGTTGGAGATTTGTTTGTTTATTTTTTACCTTCTTTTGGATTCCAGGTATCTTTAACTAAAGAAATATCTGAAATGGTTTTATCTCAGGTGCATAATTTCTGTTTTGGAGAGGGTTGAGAAATGCCATCTAGTCTTCCATCTTGTTGATCACATGACCCAGAAGTCTCTTCACTGCAACTTTTAGAACTGATGATCACCTTTCTCCTGGGCACTGTCTCCTCTCTTGGTTTTTATAAACCTACTCTCTCCTGGTCCTTTACCTACCCAACTGCTTCTTGGTTCCCATTAACTGGTTACCATCCTTCTGACCATTAACTGTGAGCATTCTCTGAGTACCTGGATGATGGGTATCTCCCAAGGTACTGGACTCTTTTCTTTGTACAATCTCTTCCTTTGTGATCTCATCAGTCCCCATGGGTTCACAAGAGTCATATGGAAAGGACTTCAAAATCTATGTGTCTGTCCCTAATCTCTCTCAAAACTCTAGTCTCACATCACCAACTGCCTCCTGAATATTTCCACCTGGACATCCTCTAATCATCTCAAACTCAACCCTGTCCGAAAAATAAAATTCATTTTATCTCATTGAAAGCCCACCATCACTCCAAATTTCCTTACTTCCACTGAGGGTACCACAATCTTGGTCATCCTGGTTCACAACCTAAGAATCAACTTTGACTTTCTTCCTTTACCCCCAAACCATATCCAGTGGTTGCCAGTCCTTATAATATCTCTCTCATTTGTCCCTTTTTCTCTATTCACATAGCCTCCCCTCCCCAGTTCAGCCCTCCTTACTTCTCATCTGAACTATCTTAGTTAAGTATCTTAGACATCTAATTGATGTCCCTGCTTGCAGTCTCTCCAGACCACCTGCCACACAGCTGCCAAAATGATCTAAGACACAGCCTGGTATCCAAAGCCCTCCACAGTATACCTCCCATCTACCTTTCCAACCTCATTTCCATATATGATCTTAGGCAAGTGATTTAACTTCTCTGAGGCTCAGGTTTCCCTCTTATACAGAGATGCCTGAATTATTTACTTCACCAGATTACTGGGAGCATCAAATCAGATAATGTTTGTGAAGTTCCTAATAATTGGAATGCACTATATAACTATAAGCTATAAATGCCAGCAAAGTTGCTTCTGGGACTGAACAGAGAGAAGCATATCAAGAAGTATTCTTATTAGCTTGATGAGAGGACTTGTATGGGAAACCTTTGCTATAGGGAATTAGTCGATGGAGTCCCTTAATCAATGTCATGGGCTGTAAGCCTCGATATGGGATTTGGCCAACTTACATGAAAGCACCTGCCCATGGAGATCACACGCCCCACCCTTATCCACATGATCCTCAGATAAATACCGCAACTCTACACTTTACTTTGATTCTACATTCAATTTAATTCAGTAGATTTTATCAAGTGCCTACTGCATGCAGAGCTGAGCTAGGTGTTGGGGAGATAGAAAGTTTCATGTACTCACAGAAGGCGTTATAAATCTATAAATACAAAATGACACATGGAAACAGTGTGGTGTAATAGAAAGAATTGTGGGTTTGGAGTCAGAACACTTGGTTTCAAATCCAGACACTGTTACTTAATACCAAGTGATCTTGGGCAAGTCATTTAATCTGTCTGGGTCTCAGATTTTTTCATCTGTAAGATGAAAGGTTGGGGTTAGATGACCTCTGGTTCATTTTAACTCTAGACCTGGACTGGGAGCCAGGAAGACCTCAGTTCAAATCAGATACTTAACAGCTGTATAACTGAGCAAATCACTTAGTCTCTGCTGCCTCAGTTTCCTCAACTTCAAATGAGGACAAAAATAACACATACCTCCCATAGTTGTTATGAAGAACTAATAAATAAATATGTGTACAGCATTTAGCAAGCCTTAAAGATCTATTCAATTGCTAGCTAGAAATCCCATCATCAAAATGTGTTGAAAACCCGGTTGCAGGTTTAAATAATGGCTTCTAGAGCTAAGAGTTTTCAGAAAGAACTCCCTTGCCCTTTGTTATCTGTAAAATAAACATATCCTCTTTTGTCTACAAACAAACCTACCAGAAATGTAGGGCCTGTTTGGGCGGTATTTGTACATCTCAAACAGAGTATAGGCCAGAAAAATAGCCAATGTCCTTGACTGTTTCTCTCTCTCTACATTTTCACCCCTGAGTTACACAATTTAGTTTAATTAATATAGTTCATCCAATCTGTACTTGGCTGTCTGAAAGCAAGCCTGATTTCTAATCAAGAAAACACATGGTGCCATTAGCAGTACAGGGCTAAGGAGACAGAAATTCACACTGTACTTTTTTCGAGTGGGCTCAGAACATTCTTTAATACATTACCTTCAAAACAGGGTGACATCAGTCATGTAATTGCAGCATGAATAATCTTAGAACAAGGAAAAACTTGGGAGGGAGGTTTTTTTCATGTCAGACAATTTTTAAGCTCCCTTCTCAGAACTATTGAAGAAAGGGATTGTTCAAATCTCAATGCTTTCTGGGTATTTTTTTTTTAACAAAATGTGACTTTCTCCCTATTTATAGTTTTTGGTCTCAGCACAGAATCTCTAATAAAGTTAGAAGAAATTTTTTTGCTAGCTTGAATAAGCAACAGCCTCTTCATCATTTTACATATAAAATTAGCAAAAATTTAGATAAAATGAGCCAAAAAAAATTACATTAAATCAGTAAAAAGTCTACTGATGCCTTTTCTTTTCACATCATAATAATTTATTACTTTAAACCACCAAGAATTTAATTCTCCTTTTTAACAAGGAAAATAGTAGGCAAATAAAACCTACATGGTAATTGTATCTAGTAATATCCATGGTATTCAGGTCCTATAGACCCTTCCCTCTCTGGCAGAGGTTGGGAAATAGGTTGCAATGTTTCATTATGTGTTCTTTAGAACAAAGATTTGTTACTACAGTACTTCAAATTCAACTTCTTTTAACAGTCTTTTCATGTACATTTTTCCACATAGTGTATATCTTCTTATCTGTCTTTTTTCACTTCATCAATTCATACAAATCTTCCCACCTTTCTCTGATTTCCTCACAGTGATCATTTCTCACTGTACAGTAATATTCCATTATATTCTATACCAGAGTTTGTTCAGACTGTGCCCAACCAATGGACACCCACTTTAACATTCCTTTGTTACTGCAAAAATTAACACCATCCTCTTTAGCTAGTATACATTTCTAAGCAATAAATTAATCAAAGTTTAAATATTAATAATATGTGAATTTTGATCTTTTTTGACATCATCATCATCCTGAGTTCTTCACTTTGCTTACACTTTTGGCAAGCAGATACTATAAGACCTTTTCACATTAATGAACAGCCCATGATTTCATTGGCAGGAAGGGATGATGTAATTCATACATGAGCAACTAGTCCCGAGAAAAAGTGTGTGACCCCAATGGATTAAAAAAGAACACTTTTCATGATGACACAACAATGCTCAGAGTAGAAAGATGGGAATAGGATTGTATTCCCATAAATGCAGAACTAACCATAAGACACTTCCTTATGAGGAAAGAGGAATTTAGCAATTCGGGTTTCTGGTTTCTCTTTTGTCTTCTCTTTGGTCTTCTGCCCTGAATTCCTTCAGCTCTGATAGACTTCTCGGACTGTACAGTTTTGAGGTTATTGATACATTATTTGAAGAAAACTATCTTTAGCTTTTTAATTTGTATGTGCTTTGTTGCAACAGAGCTCCCAGAAGACAATTTCATCATATCCTTCCTTCTAGTTCACTGATCCACAGAGCTGGTAAGAGGCAGGGTTATAGTGTAGTAAAAAACACGTGGGACTTGAAATCAGGAAGGCCTGAATTCCAAACCTCATGTCTGATGCCTTCTGTCTGTGTCACCCATTTAATTTCTCTTTAAACTTCAGCTTCCTCATCTGCAAATTAATAAGAGCACCAAACTACCAAGGTTGTTGTGATATACTGTGTGGCCCCAAATAAGGTGCCTACTCTCTCTGAACCTTAGTCTTCTCATCTATAAAGTAGAAATAATAGTAGTACCTTCCTCATAAGGTTTTGGGAAGACACTTACTGGCTGTCATTCCCTCATTCAATAAACTCCAGTGACTCCTTATTGTATTTAAGATCAAATTTAAGCTATTCTTTATCTTATAAAGCCCCCCACAACTTGGACCTAGCCTACCTCTCCCACCTTTTTATATATTACTACCCTTCTTGCACTCTGGAGTCCAATTAAACTGTCCTTCTTAGTGTTTCTCACATATAATGTTACACGTCCAGTCCATAAGTTATTATGACAGATGTAGCCCATGCCTGGAATTCACTGCCTCCCTACCTCCAACTCTTAAAATTCCTTGCATCCTACAAAATTTAGCTCAACATGACTGACATAAACACTCTCCTCCTTCCCTAGCTCCCAGCATCCTCCTTTTGTTGAATTAGTTTGCATTCATTTTGTATGTATTTTCTACATAATTATATATGGCTTTGTTGTCTGCCCCAATAAAAAGACAGCTCTTAAGTGAAGGGATCATTTCACTTTGTCTTTGTATCCTCAGCCCCTCCACAATGCATATGATAGAATTTTGCTCTTTTTTTTTGGAGGGGCAATTGGGGTCAAGTGACTTAACCAAGGTCACACAGCTAGTAAGTGTTATATGTCTGAGATCGCACTTGAACTCAGGTCCTTCTGACTCCACGGCCTATGCTCTATTCACTGTGCCACCTAGCCACCCCATGCCTATGACAGAATTTGCACTTCATAAATGCTTGTTCATTAACTGATCATGACATTGGTCAAGTTGTTTAATGTCTCTAAGACTCAGTTTCTTCAAGTTTAACATGAAGCTAACAAAGTAGTACCTCTCTCTGACTTTATTAATTGTACCAAAATAAAGTAATATAGTGGTTTTAATAAGATTTTTAAATATTAGTTTGCCTTATTTTTGTAAGCTTGTGAGTCTCAATCTCATCATCTGTAAAATGGGCTACAAGGCAGGGCTGGAATGAATGATCTTTGAAACCTCTCCCACTTAAAACATTCTACAATTCTCTAAATCTAGTTGGGGGTGATTTTTTCAAATGCCCAAAGTATCAATAACATTCATATTGTGCCTGAATTCTAAAGCCAAAGGAGTCTCAACACCCACAGTTTCCCATGCCCAAATGGTCACTAGATTCATTTTGCCCACTATTACTCATGCCACCCCCACATCCCACAAGCTACAGTAACCTCTCCTGTTCCTACCCACAAGTTAAAAGATAAAAGATTAAGTCTACAAGCAATTAGTCCTCAGAGTTCCCCCACCAACATCGATTATAATGCAAACCTAAGCAAAAGGGCATAGAAAAGAATTCTCTTATGCATTTCCTTTAAAGTGTCCACAGAATCTTATCCTTTCTCCTGAACTATTTTAGGCTCTAGGGACATGAGAAAACAGTCAGTCTTCCCAGAGGAACTGGAATAGCTAGGATTTATAAGGTGTGACTTTAGCCAGTAACTTTATTTGGAAAATTTGGGGTAAATTTTTTTTTTTTTTGCTTTTTGGAGGGGGGAAAGTAGGACAATTGGGGTTAAGTGACTTGGCCAAGGAGATACGGCTCTTTTTTTGTGTTAAGTGTCTGAGGCCTAATTTGAACTCAGTTCCTCCTGACTCCAGGGCCAGTGCTCAATTTACTGCACCACCTAGCCACCCTGGAGTAAATTTTTAAATACATGAAGATAAGAACTTCCTGTATAATTATTTGTTTAGTATTAGTATAAATCTGTCAATTAAATATGTATTTATTCTTCCATAGGAAAGCACGGGGAGAAGACATAAAGGTCAGCACCACCAAAAATTTTTATCAAGAGTAATAAAGCTTCCTAACAAAACTAGCTATGAGCATTTTTCAAGCTCATTTCATGAACTAAATCAAGATTGTCCTAGTCCAGGTATAGCTGGCAGTGCCCATCTTCTTATACACACGAGATGCCCACTCATCACATTGCCAAGGCTATGAACTTTTAAAAAATATCAGAGTATAGGGTTTCGGTCCACTATTTCCCAGCTTGCACTCAGTGAAGAGACCAAGGCAGATGTGTATTACTACAGCTTAACTATATTTTTTCTTTTGATTTTGGTAGTTCTTTCTTTGTATTTTCTTTGACATCTGCTAAATTCTTTCTGGTTATTTTTTAAATTTCATCTTCTTTACTAAAACAGTGTTTCAAGTTCTTGTTTCAGGGTTTCCTTACAGGCATTTCCAGTGAAATTGGCTTACTACAATATGGGCATTCACCAAAGATGGTGTTAAAATTCTGTTCCTGCTAGTCCATAGACCTCTCAACCACTCATATAAGCAGGTCTGATGGAAGGGCTATTCACAATGAGAATTATCACACATTTGATCTGGGATGGTACCTAGCATAACAAATTCTGCAATCCATTGTGAAATCAGATTTTTTCCAGGACAGCCTGTACTGGAAATTCAATTTCTAAAACATTTTTCAAATTTTGTAATAGGCTATTTTCTGGATCCCATATATGTATATCCTTGCTCAGCTTAGTTCCCAGGGTTTTTACTACATGATCAGCACCAACAAAGAAGTATTCAGGAAGCATTGTGGGATGCCTGGGGTCTACATCTGTATATTCTGAAACGTTATTTCCTATTGCAATTCTTTTTATAGTTTTACTTTGTGTGGGTTTTTCTGGCTCAAGAATCTAAGTCTTCTGACCAATCTCATCCATGACATCGCAGAATGCCTTTAGTGGTTCTAATGCCACCAAAAACTGATTATTTTTTATCAATGAAGTCTGTGGTGTCCAGGGAACAGAAAATAGAAGTGGTAAATCCACATAGCAATCTGGTGATTCTGTCAGATACTTTGCCTTTAACTTGAGAGTGATTAGATGTTCTCTACCTGGAATGTCTTTGGCTTTTCGCTTGATGGTACTAAAGGAAGCATCCACATAAACAAGTTTAACCCAACCCAGAATTTCTGTTTCTTCAATGAGACATGAATAGCAATGAGAAGGAGGTGGTGGTGTGTACAGCTCTTGCTCATTCTTCAGTGAAATTTCCAAAATCATCTTCAACTCCATCATAAAGCTCACCAGGTCAGTAGAGTACTGTATTCTTTTATTTAGTATCTGATGACATCTATCCAGTGTTGTCTTTAGTTGCCAGCTACAGAGTATTCTTACATTTTTTTAGTTGAAGATCTTCTGGTAACAGTATTCTAACATGGAAGCCCCTCCCCTGAGCTGAGATGGATCCCTTGTAAATGGTTTCTCCAGGTTCTGAGGAAGGAGAAGCAGTAACTGCCACAGCAAAGTTGCCTTGGCCACTAACATGTCCATCAGGCCCTGTTCAAGCTTTCTAAGGTGTGACATGAAAACAAGATTGATTTCTCTATATGATTTAGTAAATTTTTTTGTTACTATTCTTTCAGTCATGTCTGATTCTTTGTGACCCCATTTAGGATTTTCTTGGCAAAGATACTAGGGTGGTTTGCCATCTCCTTCTCCAGCTCTTTTTATAGATGAGGAATTGAGGCAGTTAAGTGACTTGCCCAGGGTCACACAACTAGTAAGTGTCTGAAGCAGGATTTGAACTTAGGTCTTCTTGACTCTAGGTCTGGTGCTTTATCCACTGTACCATCTAGTTGCCCTAATAAATATATAATGATATAATATAGTGATAATAAAAGCTCACACTTACATAGTACTTAATAGTTATAAATTGTTTTTCTCATTACAACCATGTAATAGTATAACTCCATTAATATCTATTTTACAGACAACTGTAGCAGGAAGAATACTTGCCCATAGTCACATAGCTAATCATTGTCAAGGTTATGATTCCAATCCATGGAAGCTAAGTAATGTAGTAGAAAACCAGTCCTAAACTCAGAAAGACCTCAGTTTCCTCATCTTCAAAATGGGAGTAATAGCACCTACCCTTCAGGGGTTAATGTGAGGTTCACATGAGATAGTTGTAAAGTATTTAGCACAGTGCCTGGTACACAGTAAGAGCTTAATAAATGTGTGTTCCCTCCCACCCCTCCACCCACTGACTTTACATGCAATACTCTTTCCTTCAAATAACTGCCATTCCATTTTCTCATTGTATAGTCATATGTTATATGTTTCTCGATTTTTCTTTATTATCCCAAAGTCAAAATTTGGCCCTAAGTTAAAAAAAAGAAAGAATTAGGTAATTTATTCAAGTTTCCATTATTCATATGAATGCCATCCACTTGGGAAAAGTCCTCAAATAATAGAGATTAGAACTAGAAGGAACTCTAGAGATTATCTAATACGACTCCCTCATTTGACAAATATAGAATCTGAGACCCAAGGAGGTTAAGTGACTTGTTCATGGCCATAGAGTCAGTACTGTAAATAATGAGACTGGATTCAAACCCTGTCCTCATGGCTTCAAATCAGGGGCTAAATCTCTGTGGCAAATTTCCAATCCCAAGGCATCTTTTTTCCAACATTTCTTCACTTACCCAGCTTGCTTCTGGCTATCTCCCCCTACCACATTATCATGTCCTCAGGGAATTCAAAGCAATTTTAATATGTAATTATGTGGAATAATGAGTTCAAGCATATTCTCTAGGGTTCACAGTTGGTGCCATTCTGCTGCTACAGTTTCCTAAGTGCCTTTGAGAGGTTCAGAGGAAACTGTTGGCTGTTAACCTTCTAACAGCTTAGCAATTCTCTGCTCACACTGGCCAGCAGCCCAGTTTCAGAGGAGAATCAGGAAGTGAGGTGGTGGGAAAGTTTTCTTCCTTCTAAGACTTAGGACACATTCTTGAATCTCTGCAGAGTCAGAGGGCAAAGAACAGGGCAGAGTAATCCTTCACACTCCCTGGAAGCCTGAATCAGCATGATTTTCTAACATTGGTTAATTGAAAAATAGATTCATGGAATGAGAAGGTATCTTTTTATTCCTTTTGTACAAGACAAGAATTTTTTAAAAACACAATTCAGGGTCAGGAAATAGAGTTATCTCATTTTGTGCCTATGAAAAGGTCTACAAAGCTGCCTTAATAGTAGTTCTCACATAAAGAGCACTGTATTTTGAGTCATATCACCTAAATTCAAATCCTAACTCTTCCACCTACTTCCACTTACTTACAAAAGCATTCATGTGACTTTGGGCAAATCCCTTTACCTCTCTGGACCTCATTTCCTCATCTTTAAAAACTAAAGTTACCTTCATGTCCAATCTATGATGACTATGATCCTTATGTTAGGATGACTTAGAGTGCAGATGGTACATAGGTTCTCATAACACCTAAATTCTCTAAATGGTTTGACTGTAAGTAATGTTACAAATACAGGAGATAGTAGTATTGAATCAGCCTTTAAAATAATAAGTTTAACAGTTTCCAGAGAAACTCAGAATGATAGTCAAATGAAAAAGTGTGTGGGCCTAAGCAAGGTTGTCAGCTTAAACCATTTTAGTGACTGAGTGACTAAGATCTCATTCAAAAGGTCCAAAATTTTTGTCTTTAGGTCAAAATTATCTTAAGTAAGCAATCTATGTTAAGGGAAACCAAAAGAATATGTTTACCTTTCTGGGGACTGGAGGAAGGTCAAAGAAAAAATAGGGCTACAACTCTGGAATGATGGGAAATGAAAGGTATGAGATGGTCAAAAGAAGAAAGACATATTCAACATTTAGTCTACTATTTTCTCTGCCAAGAATGACCTTTGAACTATGCATAGTATAAAATGGGTAGTAATAGAGAATTGAAACCCAAAGCAAGTGAGAAGGCAATAAAAGCTGTTTTCAATGCATGCAAAACACCAGGCCCAGATGAACTATACTTTGAGAACTGAAAGAACTAATGAATGTAATTTCTGAGGCATCATTGGTAAACTCTGAAACATATGGAGGATGGAAGAATGGCAACAGAACTAGAGTTAAGAGCAGACTCATCTAGTCTTTCTGGGTTTCACTTATCCTTTGGATCTTGGCCTAGAGGTCTGAAATAGAATTTGGAGGATCCTCCACCCCTTCTTAAGGAGAGACAAGGCATCAGCAGAAAACCATCCCAACTTCCAAGACAAAATGGTGTGAATTGGAAGTTCCTCTTGTGGTGGATACCTTGGAATTTCTGTTAGGCAGGCAAGATCATAGCCAATCCAATGTCCCTCTACGAGAGGCAGATAGAAGAAACACAACCATCTGGCAAGAAGCAAGGTGGTGCTTATCAGAAGTATATATTGAGGAATCTTGGAGACCTAGTCCAGGAACAAAAATTTAACCATTATCCTTGAAGAGGTTTAGGATTGCTCTGGAGATCCCAAAATACCAACATGCCAGGTCCTGTTAAATGAATTCGACTCAAGTCTTCTCAGCCAAAGAAAAGTAAAGTTTATTAGAAGTTCGCTTGTATTGGACACAGAATAAGTCTGTGCTAGCAAATTCTATGGCATTCTCCCAGACATGGAGACAAGATGGGGTCTTATATACAGAAGGTTGTGGGAGGAATCTAGGGGTGGTCTAGAGGAGGAGTTTGGGGAGGGTCTTCAGGAGGAGTTAATGAGGTCAATGAGTGATTAAGGGTGGGAAGTTGCTGGAGGCTACCTGGAGACTACAGACAATGGTGGGCTAGGCAAGTTCTAGGGTGGATTGATATTTTGATAGGCTCAAGGGTGGGAAGTCTAGTAACAGAAGTTTGGGCCCAGCTACAAAGTAAGGATTATTGCCTCATGCAAATGCCTCATCAAATGAGATGATTTAATCAGAGTTCAAGGGGGGTTCCCAGAGCCTGTACCTCAAGGACCCAAGGAGAGATCTAGGGGGCTCCCAGAGCCCATACCTCATTATCCTGATATGGATTATACTGTTAGCTACTCAGTGACAGCTTCCGTTTTCACACTAGTGGCTTGTGCATGCTTTGCTGGAACAGAAGAGATGAGTGAATCTTCTCTTCGCTGTGGCTACCAGACAGTCAGCAGCCTTCCATTCTTAAACTCCAGCTATTTCAATCAAACAATCAACAAGCACTCATTAAGAACCTCCTATATGCCCGACATGATACCAAGCACTAGGGTACAAAGACAAAAGAAAAACAGTCTCCACCCTCAAAGAGTTTATATTCCAATGGGGAAGGAAAGAAGAAAGGAAACAAATACTTATTAAACCCCTACTTTGTGCCAGGTACTGTGCTAAGCACCATGTAGATATTATCTCATTTGATCCTTGCAAAAACCCTGAGAGCTTAGTGCTATTATTAAACCCATTTGAAACTAAGGCAGAAAGAAATTAAGTGACTTCCCCAAAATCACACAGTTAGTAAGCGTCTGAGGCTGCATTTGAGCTAGGCCTTTCTGGCTATAGAAGCAGACCTCTATCCACTTCATCACCTAGCTGGGGAGATATAAATGTAAATGCACATGTAAATTTACATGCATAAATGTAAGTATATACACAATATATGCAAATTTGTACAAAATTCATTCAAGGTAGTTTGAGGATAGAGTATCTTCATTAGCAGGTGTGGGTATCAAGAAGCACTTCATATAGAAGGTAGCACTTAAGCTGATCCTTGAAGGACACTAAGACTTTTAAAAGGTAGAGGTGAAAGGGGTACAAGTTCTACGAATTGGATACAACTAGTAGAAAGGCCCAACAATGTAGGTCAGCGCAACTGAATCACAGAGTGTGTGGAGGGGCATACTGTATAAGTATACCAGTGGGGTTGTGAAGAGTTTTAAATGTCAAGCAAAAACATTTATATTTGATCCTAATGGTAATTGAAAGCTGCTGAAGTTTGTTGAGTACAGTGTGTTGACATGGTCAAATACGCACTTTAGGTAAAATATGTTGGCAGCTATATGAAGGATTAGAGTGGGGAGAGGCCTGAGGCAGAGAGACCAAAAAGGAGATTGTTGCAATAATCCAGGAGAGAAATAGCAAGGGCCTGAATTAGGGGGTCAGCTCGAGGAGATGTGTGAGGGAAATGAGGTAGCCTTAGAATTGAAATGGTATAGAGGGTGCCCATCAATTGGGGAATGGCTGAACAAGTTGTGGTATATGCATGTCATGGAATACTATTGTGCTATAAGAAACAAGGAGCAAATGAACTTCATATTTACCTGGAGAGGCTTATATGTACTGATGCTGAGTGAGAAAAGTAGAACCAGGAGAAATTTGCACACAATTACAGACACAACGTATGTTTGACAACCAACTTTGATAGAGTGGACTCTTCTCAGCAATGCAGGGTTATAAGTCAACCCCAAAAAACTCATGATAGAGAGAGATATCTACATCCAGAGAAAGAATTGAGTGTGAATCCAGATTGAAGCAAAATTCCTGATCTTTTTCTTGTTTGGTTTTGTTTCCTCTTTCCCATTGCTCATTCCATCTGATAAAATCCTTCTTTATAACCTGACTAATGTCTAATGTGAAAGTATTTGCAGATCCTATACTTGATTGTATGCCACTATGGAGAGGGGGGAGGAGAGGGAGGGAGAGAAAATTTGAAAGTCAAGGAACTGTGGAACTGAATCTTGCAAACTATAAGTAAACAAACAAATTAATAAAGACCAAAAAATTAAAAAAAAAAAGAAATGGAAAACAAACCTTAAAAAAAAAAAAGAAATGAAATGGTCTAGCAACAGAGTGGCCATGTTGGATGAATGAGTATCAAGAATCAAGGATGACACTGAGATTGTTAGCTTTGGTGACTAGAAGGATGTTAAACAGTAAAAAGGAAGTTCAGAAGAGTGATGGGTTTGGGGGGGAAATATGAGTATTGTTTGGGCCATGCTGAGTCTGAGGTGCCTACTGTGCAAAATGTTCAATAGGCAGTTGATGACAGGTGACTAGAGCTCAGGAGAGAGACTAGGACTGGATATGGGATTGATGGAATTGATCATTAAGCCCATGAGGTTGCTCAGTGAGAGTATAGAGAGAAAATAAGACCTAAGTTAGAGCCTTGGGGTATACCCACATTTAATGAGTGTGACATGAATAAGGAAGGAGCGAAGCAGAATGAAGGAGTCATTATATAGGTTGGTTTGATTCACATTTCCCATAGGATTGGTCATCAAGTTGTAATAGTAATAGAATTTAAAGATCCCCCCGTATTGGCTTGTTTTTCAGGTTGAGTATTGAAACTCAGAGCTTGTGAATCCCACTTGTAGGATGGACTTGTTGAAGTGAAGAGAGAGGGCTGAACTGGGAGGAGCTGGTGCTGTGGATTTAGAGAAGACCCAAGCAAGGAGAGAAGCAGAAGAACTTTTGGGAGCAGCATCTTGGAGGCAGAGAGAGAAAGGATTGCTGAGGGCCAGTTGGAGCTGCCCAGGACTTTCTAGAGCTGTCACCCAGAGCTGCCAAGGACTGAGGAGACATGGCTGTTATGCCAGTGTTTTGTCTGTCTGTTTTGATGTTGTTTTGCCAGATCCGTCTGCTGGTAAAGGACAGTACTGTTGTTGCAGAGGTCTTAGAACCTTGCTGTTGGTGCAGAAGCCCTGAAGAAGGATTTTCTTGTTGTATATTTACAGAAATCCTGGAAGAGGGTCTTGCTGATATTTTCAGGGGTCCTGAGACTGTTCTGCAGGCAGAGAGTGAATTGATGAGGACACTGGCAATGTATATTGTGGCTTTGTTAAGCTTTGTCTCCCCAGGAACAGAGATTGCTGAGAACTTGCCTCCAGTCAAGATGAAGAAAAGACCTCTCTCTGGGTATTAAATGCTGTGATGATATCTTAACCTTGTTGTAGCTCAGGGGTAGATGGCCTTCGTGCTCTCCACTGCCCCTTTTGAGTAGGTGCTTGACATTAATGATAATTGTAATTCAGTTGTAATCCAGGGTTGGGAAACTTTTGACTTTTTTGTGCTCTGTGACTGACCAAATGAATGTACTTTGTTTATGATTGGAAACTAATCTCCATTTGAGAAGAGAGACTTTGTTATTGACTGAATGAATGTACTGCCCAGGGGTAGAGTAGTTCTTGGAAATTATTGTATTACACTTGGTGAATGCTGTATTTTGATTTTTTTCTGTTCTGTGAATGTTTTGCCTTAATTTGTCACTGAATAAAATAGAGAGTTACTATGCTGGTATTCCAAACCTTTGAAGTTGCCTCTGCTTTGCATTACACATGTGCAGTTGCAAAATCTCAGGAGAAAGGAGTGTCTTGGCACAGGAGCATTAGTGTGAGAACCACTGCAAATTAGACTTCAGAAGGATTAATGTTTTTCCCTTCTTAGTTATCTTGGTAATTGCCTAAAACTTTTGACCATAATCAGTCACCATTAACCCATCATGGAGCAGAATTAACAGCCAGTTCCAACAAGAGACAATTCTGCTATCATATGTCCCTGGGTCCCTTTTAAAAATATATTTCTCTTTTATTGTGAACTTAGAATTCATCAATAAGTGCAAAAGTTTCAATATACAACAAAGAACAAAAAAGAGACTTATATGAGAAACTGTGAACTTTTGTTTTGTACAGTTCTTTTTTAAGAAATATGTTCTATATACATATACATAACACATATGTGTGAATATGTATATTTTAGCAGGGTAGTACCAAATCTTTGTGTCATCTTCTGAACTTTATTTTCTTTTTTGCATTAAATCTAACAGTACCCACTAACTTGCCACTCTCCTCCACCCTCTATATCCCAATAGAAGTTTTCCTTGTGACAAATAAGTATGGTCCAAAAAAATTAACATAATAAATTCTGAGAATGCATATTTCATTCCACATCTCAAGTCTGTTACTTCTCTGTCAAGAGATGGAAGCTATTAGTCATTATCAGTCTTTTGAAATAATGATTGCTTGCTGTTCTGATCAGAATTCTGATCAAAGAAAGCAGATGGGTATACAGATAGCATACAGTTGCAGCAACTGACCTGATAAAGTGGGTCCCACATGAGGCACCTACCAATCAGGATCTCAGGGACCCAACGCAGAGATTCCAGATATAAAAGAGATAAGTCTTCTGGGGCATCATGTAGGACTTTGACAGCTGCCAAGAAGATGATGGAGAGGAGCAAACTCAATTGATTCAAGAAATATTTTTTTAAGTTCCTACTGAGTGCATTGTGCTAAGTATTGAGGATACAAAGACAAAAATGAAATCACCCCTGCCTTCAAAGAACTTCCACTCTACTGGAACAATAGAACAAGAACACAATTAAGTAAATATAAAGTTAATACAAAATAATTTTAAGAGGAAGTAGGGATAAACAATTCAAATGTGGAGGGAAGAGGGATCAGGAAAGACCTCATTTAGGAAGTGGATTCAGAGTTACATTGTAAAGCACTTAAAGGATTCTAGAAAGCAGAGGTGAGAAGCAGGCACTTTTGGAAGCAAAATTGAGGAACCACTTGTGTAAAAACAGAAGCAGTGAACAGAATATGATATGAGGAAACAGCTAAGAAGTCATGTAATTAAATATTATTGCAAATAATATGAACACAGAGAAACAAAAGAAGACTTGTATGAACTGACACACAGTGAAAAGAGCAAAGCCAAAAGAACAGTATGCTGAATGACTATCATGATGGAGTCATTCACCTTTCTATCCTCATCATCCATTACTCCTCTATGAATTCTACCATCCAAGACCAAACTGGTCGTCTAATTGTTCATATATAACATGCTAGTTCCTATTTACCTAACTTGTGCCCTGTACTATCCCCTGGTACCTAGAGTGCTCTCCTTCCTCACCTCTGCCTCTTGGAATCACTGATTTCCTTCAAGACTAAGCTTGAACATCCCATTCTTTTTTCTTTTTTGCTTTTTTTTTGGAGGGGGGAAGGCAGGGCATTTGGGGTTAAGTGACTTGCCCAAGGTCACAGGCTAGTAAGTGTTAAGTGTCTGAGGATGGATTTGAACTCAGGTACTCCTGTCTCCAGGGCCAGTGCTCTATTCACTGCACCACCTAGCTGCCCCCAAATACCCCATTCTTAATGAAGCCTTTCTTTTCTGGCCCCCAAACCTACTCCCATTTGCTAGTGCCTTACTCCCCAAAAGCCCATGGTTACTTTGTATATATTTTGTATATATCAATAGAAATGTATATTGTCTCTCTGATTTGAATATAAGGTCCTTGAGGACAGGGGTTATCTTTACATCCCCAGGCTTAGAACAAAATCTGACTTATTGTCAGTGCTTGTAGACTGAATGATTGAAAGAAAATTATATAAGTAAAGACAACCCTAAAAGACAACAGAGCTTGTGTTGAATGCAATAACCAATGTAGTTCCCAGAGGACCAACATTAGAACATACTTCCTTTCTGTTTAGAAATGGTGGAATGTAGGAGCAGAATATTACATTTGTGCTGTCAGTCTCAACCACTATGTTAGATAGCTTTTGCTTAACTGATTTTTTAAAGGAAAAGACCTATGGGGGTAGGCTGTTTATTGGGAAGTGATTGTGTTGTCAAAACAAAATGTATCAATAAAAATTAAATAAAGGACAATTCTAGACTAACCTCATTTCTTTTTGTGATGGAGCTTTAGATGTTAGATTAAGGAAATAGCAAAGCTACAATCTACCTAAATTTCAGTACAACTTTTGACAAAGAGTCTCCTGCTATTCCTGGGAACAAAGTGGTAAGATGTGAACTAGATGATAGTATAGTTAGATTCTGAATTGATTGAATAGCTAGACCCACTGAGTGGTGATTAATAGGTCATGGTCAGCCTGAAGGGAGACCTCAAGCAGAGAGCCCCAGGGAGCTGTTCTTAGTCAAGTTCTATTCAACATTTTATCAGTGATGCCAAGCTTAGAAGGAGACATAAAAGACTTATCAGGCTTGCAGATGGCAGGAAGCTGTGAGGGATAGTTAATAACACACTAGATGACAGAGTTGGGATCTAAAAAGATCTTGACAGGCTGGAACAATGGACTGACTGTAGCAAGATTAAATTTAATAGGAATAAATGTAAACTCCTATACTTGGGTTTAAAACACAAAAAATGAAACAAGTACAAAATAGGGGACACATGTCTAGACAACATATTGTCCATGTGAAAAAGATTCTGGGGTTTTAGTGGACTAATGGTTCAATATTAGTTCACAGTACAATATTACAACTAAAAAAAAAACAAACTCACAAAACAACAACAAAAGTGCTAGTGCAAACTTCAGTTATGTAAATACAACATCCAAAAAAAAAAAAAGTCTACCATACTCTGCCCTCATCAGCTGACATCTGAAGAATTGTGGTCAGTTCTGAGTAACGTATTTTAGGAAAGCCACTAACAAACTGGGACACATCCAGAGGAAAGCAAATAGAATGGTTAAGTGTCTGGAGTTCGTGCCATGTGAGAGGGCTGATCAAAGGAGGTGGTGATGTTTAGCCTGGAGAAGAGTAGTATTAGAGGGATAGCTATGTGGATAAGTACCATGTTAATTATACTGACCTGAATAACAAGGGCGAAGGTGAACTACTGCTCATCATTTAGTAAATGGTACATGAGATGTTCCAACCAAAGAAAAATGTGTGGCCTGTCACATATAATAAATTGTTATTCAATTGAATTGGGAATCTATGTATGTGAAAACATAGAGAGCTCTTTGTTGTAAAGATGGCTATTTCTAGTTTGTAAAGTTATAGTTTTCTAAAGCAAAATGAATTCAATCTCTACCAGAAGCTCTTTATACTCTACCTCCACAGTGAGGGCAAAGATACATATGTCCATGATTTCTGTCATTTCCCCTACACACTCAGAACTAGGAGCACCTGTCCAAATTAGGTTATGACCATCTAATTCAGTACTAGATCAGAGATAAAGGAAAATAACATTTAGATTAATGATTAAAAGAGCCCTTTGCAAATAAAATAATGAAAAAGAAAGAAGAATCTATAAAACTTTTAGAAAAATAGAACATAGCAGGGGGACTTCAGAGGGGACATAGACAAGAAAACAATGTTTATGGTACCATATTAAATTTAATATATGCTTGGGGGAAAGCTGTGTATAAGTAGAGTCACATTTTCCTATGCTGTTCTTTTTTTCTGTCCTTTGTATGTGGAAATTTTTACGTTGCTGATAATTGTCCAATACACGTGTGTAATTTTTTAAAAAATATTTTAAAAGAACAAATACAATAATGACTTGATAAGTGAGTTGCTTAAAAAAACAATTTCTACAAACCAAAACATATAGTTCTGAAGTCAGTCCAATCTGAGCCCAAACTGTCTTAGAACTGTACAGAATTCTCCATTTTCCTTCCTTTTTTCCTTCTTTCCTTCCTTCCTTTGTTCCTTCCTTCCTTCTTTCTTTCCTTCTTTCTTTCCTTCTTTCTTTCTTTCTTTCTCTTTTTTTTCTTATTTTCTTTTTTTTTAATTTTTTTTTAGACTGGGCTTATTTAGGCTGAAAGGAACAGTGCAACTACAGCCCCTTGGGGCTAAAATTTGGATCTCTCTTCCTTCTGTGAGTGTATGTGGTTAGGAAGAGAAGAAGTTGTTCATAGATTTCTGTATTGCTACAGAGTCCAAACACAATATGATGAGTCAGGAGAGGTCATAGTGGTCAAAATATTATGTCAGCATAAGGTAGGGGTAAGGAAGTACTTGCAGTTGCGATAAAAATCCAAAGCTTCAGGGAGATAGATTGAGTCAGACAAATAGTTGCTTCCCCAGAATTCTCTGTATCTTTTTTCTTAATTTGGTTCTGACCTTCCTGCCTGAATTTTCAAGGATAACCAATTTCCTATTTCTTTCTTAATCCCTTGGATTTTGATGCTCTGACAATAAACAGCCAGTCCCTGACCTTTGTTTTACATTAGCATGGAAATCAAACTAAGTCCCTTAACCCTCTCTAAACCCCGTGCTTGACCTAAACACTAGTATATGTTGGACCTCCATAAGATCCAATCAGAATCGGAGAAGTAAGTGGTGATGGGACTGCTTCAGATGCAGCCTTGAATTAATTATCTAAATTGTACTAACTCAGCTTACTTCTGGAAGAAGGGGTGGGTGTCCATTGGCAAATATTAGGCTTGTGAAACTTGAAGTAAAAATTAAATATTCTGCAAAGTAAAATGTGTTGTAAAGAGTAAAGAAATGTGTAGTAAACACACTAGATGTGTAGATAATACACTAGATGAGAAAGTCAGGATCTAAAAAGATCTTGATAGACTGGAACAATGGACTGATTGTAGCAAGATTAAATGTAATAGGAATAAATGTAAACTCCTATACTTTGGCTTAAAAATAAAAAGTGAAACAAGTGCAAAATAGGCGACATGTGTCAAGACCACATATTGTTCATGTGTGAACAATATGAATTTTTATTATGTAATTTCTAAAAATATCTGACATCTTAAAGCAGGGGTAGGGAAACTGTGGCCCTCTAGGTCCTTGGATGTGACCTTCTGACTGAGTTCAAGTTTTGCAGAACAAATCCTTTTATTAAAGGGATTTGTTCTGTGAAGTTTGGATTCAGTCAAAGAGCTGTACTTGAAGACCTAGAGGGCTACATATGACCTTTAGGCCACAGGTTCCCCACACCTGCCTTAAAGGAAACAGATATAATATACATCTAAAATACAAGGTAACTATGATCTAATTTATAGACATATTTATCTATGGATAGGGAAAGCAAAAAAGAAAATAGGAGAGAGAGGGAAAGAGAGAGAGAGACACAGAGAGAGAAAAAAGACAGAAAGAAGCATAGAACAAATCTCAAATGAAAAATTTCTTCTTTGACATGTGTTACATTCTTGCATTCTTAGAAGAGAAGGAAGAATGTTTAATGTTTTCTTATTGAGTTTCTATTTCCTGACTTAATCTAAAGATTAATCATGATGTTCCTATCTAAAAGAACTAGAATCAGAGAACCCAAATAATACCTCCCAATTATTCAAAGGTAGAAATATAAGTGATATCAATTAACAAGGACCTACCATGTGACAGGCACTGGACTAGGCACTGGAAATACAAAGACAAAAAAATGCAACACTCCCTGCTCTGTAGGAGCTTATGCTTTAACATGGCTATTTTTCTAACTTGATCTTAAGTCTTTACCCAGAAAAGGTAGCATGTTAGTTATGCATTTGAGTGACAATTCAATACTTCAAGATGATTTTGACCTTGTATGTTCTTCACTGATACAGATTGCAGCATCTCTGAAATCTAGTAAGATGGTCCCCAAGAATTGTGGATAAAAAATGAATCATTCTCAGACCTGCTAATGAGCCTCTCCAAATGCAGCTGGCTGGTCCCTGTACATTAGGCCTATGGCCTGTATGGAAATTCTTTCCAGATTGATAGGACTTGCCTGTGTTAATAGTACAGCTATGGAAATAATATAGATACGAAGGAATCTGAAATTACTACCTATAGATATAACATTCCTTAAAATAGAACATTCTCAGTTAGACTTTGTACAATGTAATCAGTAACCATAGCAGCGTATGAATTTGAATACATACTTTTAGTCCCGTTATGAAGTTTACAAAAGGAAAGATTGAATGAATATTGCTTCAACTTATCTCCTTTCCTGCTTAATGTGGACCAGAGCAATGCCAAGTTGAATTCCCTTAAACAAGAGAACCAGGAAATTTTATCTTACAAGTTCCCAAAGAGGTGCACTGAGGGAGAAAAATAGAATCAAAGATTCTAAAGATAGGTTGGAACCAAGTAATGAAAGGCTATAAATGCCCAACAGAGAAGTTTGAAATTGAAATCGAAGTATTGGGGAAAACCACCACTGAATGTTACCAAGTAGGAAGTGACATGGTCAGACCTGTGCTTCAGGAACCCCTATTTGGTATCTGTTAGAGGATGAATTACAGAGGGGAGGGATGAAGCACAGAAACCAATTAGAAGGCTTTTGCAATAATACAAGCAAGAGCTGGTAAGGACCTGAACTGGTATCATGGTGGAAGGAATGAAGAAAAGAGACCAGAATCAAGGGATGTTGTATTAAAAGATGTTAAGTGGGGAGGCTACGTGCAGCCATGAATAGAGCACAGAGTCAGGAGGACATGAGTTCAAATCCGGTCTCAGACATTAACACTTACTAGCTCTGTGACCTTGGACAAGTCACTTAACCCTAAGTGCCCTGTCGTCCTCCCTCCAAAAAGCAAAATAAAATAAAATATGTGAAGTTACTTACCAAGCTTACACAAGTAATTTATGACTCAGTCAGGACTAGAATATGGGTCTCCTGATTCCCAACCCAGGATTCTCAATACTTATCACCTGGTGGACCTTATTAATTTCAAGTCATAAGATCACAGGATCAAACCTCGAGATCTGAAAAGGAAGTCAGAGGCCAGTTAATTCAATCCGCTTATGTTAGCAATGAGGAAACTGAGGTCCAGGAAGATTAAATGACCTGCCCAAAATCACACTGGTAATATCAGAGGTGGATTATGTATCTAGGTCTTCCCTCTGACCTGAGAAGCAATGCTTTCATTTTTTCTCAGTTTCAAAAAAAACAACATTTTAAGGAGTTGTTGATTTGTGAGGTATTATAAAGAAAAGTTATAGAAGAATTGTATTTCTATACAGTCTAAGAAGCCCAACTGGGGTTCTCAAATAGTCCCCTAGAACAGAGGTGTCAAACTTGTACTGCAAGCTCTGGAAAAACTTCCAAGTTCTGCCCAAATTAAGTTAAAGTGTAATTGGAAAATGTGTAGCAAAATAAAAACATGACACAATATAGATAATGTTAATTTGTGGTTTCAGCTCAAAAGATCCATTTCTATTGAGTTTAGCACCACTGTACTAGAAGAATTGGGTGGAAGCTACAACCAATCACCAAACTAAGTCACCTGGACTTCCCTTCTGCCTATCACAAGCACCTTACACTCCCCCACCCAAACTCCCTGTGGTTCTGATAGGTGAACTTTCATCTTATCCTCCCCAGGCTCACCTCCTGGCCTTCAGCTCCAAATCCCTTTCCTCTTTTCACCTTCCAGTTCCCCATTAGAAAGTAATCTCCTTGTCTTGCTTGTCTATATTTTTATCTCCAATACTTAGCGTAGTGTTTGTTATATAGTAAGTGCTTAATAAATGCCATAGCTAGCTAAGTGCATTTAAAGAAAGCAGCCCAGGTTGTAACTGAATTTCTATGTCATCACAGATTTATCTTCTACTCCAAAGTAGGTACCAGGAGCAGCAAGGTACCTACATGAGATACCTCTTTGAAGGAAAGTCAGACATTTCACAGTTGTCCCTGGTTATCTCCCAAGTGGTTCAGTCTGTGAAGTCTACACATACATTCACATAAGGAAAGATTTCCTGGGAACATCTACACAGTAAAACCATACATAGTGGTATGCTGGTAACACTGGGTTCAACATTGAACAAGTCACTTAAACTCTCTAGGCCTCAGTGTCTTCCCCTTAAGAGGAGGAGAGATTTAATATCCTCTAAGGTCCCTTCCAGGTCCACATCTAAAACCCAGAGTTATGATCCTATGTTACAACCACTCTTGGTCTCAGTCTCCTCATTGTAAAAGGGGAGAGTAGGACTAAGTGACATAAAAGGTTGCTTCTAACTCTAATCTAAAATTCTGTGATGGAAAAAACAAACAAGTTATCTAAAACAGATTGGGAGAGGGGGAGAAATCTTCTAATCATATAACCAACAAATGTAAGACTAGGCATTTTCTCTGATCTTCATAAGCCCTCAAACCTCACCTAAGCATAAATTGCTTCCCAAAGATAACTTCAGTTGTCTCCATGATCTTGGACCCCCAGAAACTGAAAGAAAGCTAAATACACACACACACCCACTAATGCCTACCCTGAGCTCAGTCAGCATCCCCTCCCCCATCATCCTACCCACTACTAACAGCAAAGATGTACTAGCTGATCCTGAAACACAGGAATTTAACAAAATCCATCCCCACAACCCAGCATCCCCTCCTCTTTCCACTCCCATTGAAATCTAGGCTCTAGGATGTAGAAGTCTTCTGGGACCACAATAACAACAGTAATGTTAAGTGTTGTAAAAATTTTCTATAAGACAATAGATTTATGGAAGGAAAGGGTCAGGACGTGTGTTTATATTTAAAATAGACCTCAGCCCCTTACTCTATCCCATTCTTCTCCTGAAGCCTTGGAGACCCAAAATATAGAAATCAACCTTGTATCACTAAGGCTGCTCTCTGAACTGCTAGTGCCAGGCCAGAAGACTAAGGGACTGAGGAAAAAGACTAAGTCACTAGGACAGGACACCACGTTTGGGTGTGGGGAAGATAATGGAGGGGACTGTGTGGCGCTTCACAAAGCTAAAAGGAAAAGCTCAGTATCTAGCTTGGGGGCAGTTCTGTCCCCCTAAAACGTCGCTTGGGGCAGAGACCCGAACTGGTGAACCATAAATTACCCAGTACAGGAAAAGGCTGAGACACCTTGAGATCCAGCCTCCAGGAAAACCACCTTATGAGAGGACGAAGTTAAAAAGTGAGCAACAAGGGGCAAAGGAAGGGGGAGACTGAAATTACCAAAGACCTAGGGGGTGGGGGGAGGAAGACCTTGAACATAAACAAATAAATCAACAGGGAGAACTTAACACTAGGAATATGGCCTCCAGATCTAATAAATGAGCTCAGAAATCTATGAACAAATCCTGTAAAGCAAACAGTCCAACATTTGATGAGACAGAGGACCGTGGGAAATTTTAAAATGTAGACCCACAACATGCTGTTCCTAAGTGGTTTAAAAGAAAAATTATAATCAAGAGAGAAGAATTTATGACCTGCACAGCAAAAATAATTGGGAAAAAATAGAAAAACTTGAATCTGAAATGATGTCTTGTTAAAGAAACAAAAGAAAAAACAATAGAATGGGAATACAAATACAGAATTTAAAGACAATATAAAGAAAAGAAACAAAAAAAATTTAAAGAAAGTAACACAGAAAAATCAATAAGAGACTGCTTTCTAAATGTATACAAGGAAACAAAGGTGAAGGTGAAAGTCTGGCGGAGGTAACAGTAAAGAGGTGAGCACGGGGTATTATGAACAAAACCTAACAACACCCTTTTTACAGATGGATCCAGATTTTTTGTGGGACTACAATGCAACATTCAAGAGTACATAAAGGGGCAGCATGGGGTGCTGGAGGAAGAATTAATAGGATAGAGAGTAATATGTGATATGTAAAGATGAAAAAAAGAAACTACATTATATTGAACAAAACTATGGATAACAAGTCAATATAAGTGATAAACTCAAATACTCTAAATGTCTTAGTATCCAAATTCATAAACCAAACATTAAATGAGGTACAAGAAGACACAGACAGGAGCAAAATAGTGACAGAAGACTTCAATATCTCTTGGTTTTAGATAAGTCCAGTAGAAAGATGAAAGGAAAAATATGGAACTAAACAAATTCCTGGAGAAACTGAAGCTAAAAGATTTGTGGCATCTTCTAAATGGCACCACAAAGGAATATACATAATTTTCAGAAGGACAGTGAATTTTACAAAAATTAACCATGTTTTAGGGCATGGGAGTGCTACAAACAGATGTAAAAAAGTCAAAATAATTAATACATTGTTTACATAATGTAACAAAATAGTCATGAGTTCAGTAACCACAAGCAAAAGACAGACCCAAATGTACACTTAAAGATGAAATATACATATATATAAATCATCTATCTAAAACAACAACAAAAAAAAAGCCAACAACATATGCAATGGGGATATACTAGCACCCTTTCCACTAAATATAAATGTGAAGCAAGAATGCCCACTCTCCCCACTATTATTTGACAGTTCTGGAAATGCTAGCAACAGCAATAAAACAGGAGGAAGAAATCAAAGACATTAAGATAGATATAGAAGAGATAAAGCTTTTCCTATTTGCTGATGATATGACGGCATACTTGGAAATTCCTAAGAAATCAGCAAAGATGTTAATTGAGACAACTAATACCTTCAGCAAAGTTTTAGGCTATAAAATAAACCCTCAAAAATCAGCAGCATAGGGGCAGCCAGGTAGCACAGCGAGTAAGACCACTGGGCCCAGTGTCAGGATGACCTGGGGATCGAATCCGGGCTCAGATACTTAGCACCACACCCAGAAATAACTGGCTGTGTAATCTTGAGCAAGTTGCTTAACCCCAGTTGCTTTAAAAAAAATCAGCAGCATTTCTCTATAATAAAGACAAAACACAAGAAACAAAAATAGCAAGAGAAATTCCACTCCAAATCACCACATAATACACAAAATATCTAAGGATTGGTCTACCAAAGTACACAAAAAAAACTTACACTGATTCAATTACAGAGTGTCCTGCAAATAAATAAATAGATAGATAAATAAATAAATAGCTTAAGTAGCTGAAGGAGTGTTCAGTGCTCAGGACTAGGGCTTAACAATATATAAAAATGATAATACTACCAAAGTTAAATTAGACTTTTAATGCTCTATCAGTCAAATTATCAGTGGAGTACTTTAGAGAATTTGATCAGATAATAACAAAGTCCATTTGGAAAAGCAAATGATCTAGAATAATGAGGAATGATGACAAGAAGTAGACATGAAGAAGGAATAGCACTGCCAGACCCCATGCTACATTCTAAAGCAGCAGTCATCAAAATAAGCTATTATTAGTTAAAAAATAGATCAATGACATAGACTAAACAGGAGAATCAGAAACTATAGTGTTCAATAAAGTAGGAAACTTAAATGACTTATGAAAAATCCCTTATTTCATAAAAACTGCTATTAAAACTAGAAAATAGTCTTGTAGAAATTAGACTTAGACAAACACATTATGTCATATGCCATGACACATTCTAAATAAATACAAAACATTAGAGATCACATTATAAAAAATTAGAAGAGCAGATCATATATCTCTCACAGCTATGGGTAGCAGATATATTTTTAGTCAAACAAGAGACAGGCATTTACAAAAGAAAATAGACATTGATTTCAGGAAACTGAAAAACTTCTGCACAGACTAAATTAATACACCTGGGTTAAGAACAAAAGTAATGAAATGGAGGAAAAACTTTCTATTAAATGTTTTTTGATAGAAATATATAAATGATAGATAGATAGATAAAGACAGAAGGAGTGAGAGAGGATTGTGTGTGTGTGTGTAATATGATTAATAGTCATTCCCCAAAAGATAAGTGGCAAAAAAATGAACAAACAATTATCAAAATAAGAATTGTGAAGTATTGACAACCACATGAAAGAATGCTCCAAATCACTAATAACAAGAAAAATGCAAATCAAATCAACCCTAAGGTTTTACCTCAGAACTTGCAAATTGCTGAAGATGGCCCAAAAGAAAAGAAAATAGTTAATGTTGAAGGGATTGTTGAATGATAGACACACTAACAAATGGTTGGTGGAGCTGTGAAACAATACAACCATTTTGAAAAGAAAATTGGAAGTATGCAAATTAATTGACTAATATGTCCATATCCTTTGAGTCAGAGATTCCTCTACTGGACTTAGACCCTGAAGTAGTCATTGATAAGAACAGTCTTCATGAATACCAAAATATTTATAGCAGCATTTTTTGTGATAGCAAAGAATTGGGGGAAAAAAAAGTAGATGCCCATTCATTGGGAAATGGTTAAACAAATTATGGCAAATTAATGTGATGAAAAAAAATTACTCTGCAGCAAGAATTTATGAAAATTATAAATAAGGTCAAGACAACAATAAACAAAATGACTACAGCAATGGAAATGGAAAGTCAATCACCTACCAAGAGAGGGAGGAAGAGAGAGAATGTAACAATATTATAAAGATCAAGCATTGACTCAAATAAAGAGCTAATTGTGGACACCCCAACCAACCTCTTAACGGAGGTGGGAAGTCCACAAGTGTCATTTAATTATCCATGCTTTCAGACATTTTCAATGTATTGATCAGCTGTGCTGATTTTTTTTTTCGTCTTTTAAAAAATTCTGTTATATTGAATGGCTCCACTGGGGGTAATGATTTTGTTCGCAGTCACACATCTAACTAAGTATCTGAGACTGGGTTTCAATTCAAGTCTTCCTGACTCCATATCCAGTAGTGCTTAAGGAGGCCTTTTTCAGGGTTGTTCATCCACCTTTGGTGTCTACCTGTCACCCAACTCTCACAAGTGGCTCCAAGGAGCTGTAGTATGCCCAGCAGCCACTCCCCAGTAAAATATTCTCATCTTGGCAGATAGGCTAAAACAGATAGTATGACCAATAGGTCTCAAACCCATTGGTGAGTTAGTGGAGTGTTTACCCCAAGCATGTGAAGATGTCCCGGATCAGAATGAGCAGATGGGAACAATTTGTTCCAACAACCGTGAAGGCAGCTGAAGCAGGTGTTGTGGACAGCACTAAGAGCTTGGTCAGACATTTAAGTCAAGGTCATCCACTCTATCCTGGCCACCACCAGTCACCTTGACTTTTGTCTTGCAACTGGACTCTGGAAGAGAGAGTGAGGCTGAAGATTTTGTGCAATTCTCTGCCTCACTTAAATCCCAATTCATGAGCAATTCAAGGTATCATCCCATGATGTCATTGGTCTCTTCAAAAACAAAGCATAAGCAACAGCTGTGGGTATCTATGATAATATGATAAACAAAAGACATCAATAAAAACTTGGTTTTAAAAATAAAATAAAACACATGAGGTGGAGTGCTAATCTATAAAGGTTTCCTGAATGAGGCAAAAAGTTAGGTTCATGTCAGGCTTAAGTAAGCCATTAGGGTTTCTAGGGACTGGAACAGTGGTTCAAAGATAAGAGCTTCAAATGTACTTGCATATTTCACATAGCTTGCTTTATCTAAAAAGTACTAGTTGAGATACATATTTCTGATCCAACAAAAATAAAACACAGTATAAAAAAGCAACAGAAAATTCTTTTGTAACTCCAAATTACAGAAGTGGTATTTTAAACATGGAAGAAAAAATCTGTGAGGACTAGAAATATAGAAATTTTTGCAAGACTGCCTTCAGATAACCTTGGAAAATATTTCATCCGCATGGTGATAAAAGGATAATCAATAGAAGCCTTTAAGAGGCCAAGTAGTAAAGAGGGGATGGATTCAAGGTGCAGAATAAGACACACATTTTCTAATGTGACCAATCTGACATTGTGTTTTACTTAATTATGCAACTTTGTTACAAGGGTTTTGGTTTGGTTTGGTTTGGTTTTTCATCAATAGTAGAAGGAAGTGGGAGGGAGAGATAAAAATTTTTGTTAATCAAAATAATGATTTTTTGTTGTTTCTAAAAGTGCATGTTGTATAAAGGAGCCAATGTACCAGTTCTGAATGATATGTCATTCAGTTCTCTCATGGGTAAAAGGGTGCCCAGGGACAACTCCATCAAATATTCCAGGCAATGCCCATTCCATTTGCCAGAGACAAATACTTTATGGCATGGTCCATTCACTTTCTAGTGAATAATGTAAGAAGGTCTCAATGGTAAGATAACATCTCCTGGTCAAACCTTAGCAAACAATTCCTTGATTTTTCTTTCTTCTTTATAATTTATTTAAAGGTTCTTTGAGAAGAATGATATTCTTCTTTAAAAAAAAAAAGCCAAGATCCTCTTAAAGACTAGTGAATCTTTAGGAGTTAAACAAGATTTTACAGGTTTGAAAAGAGAGGTTTGGGGTTTTTGTTTGTTTGTTTTATTCCCTCCCTACCCCTCACTCATAATCAGAATGAAAGTGCCTCCTGGTACAAGGACAAAAGGTGGCAGACGCCTTTCCTTCTCATTCCCATCCTACTTGTTAAACATCCAAGAGAAAGATCATTTCTATGTGAACAGAAGGTCCTGTTCTCAGGCACAGTCACACTTCATGACATGACTACAGAGCATGAAAATTATTTCTCCCCTCCAATTTCATCCTTCTCTGTTCCTGAAGCACTGGGGTCGTTTTATGTCTCACACAGAAGGAGATCTACCATGGCTACATGTCATTTATTTCTTAAATCACAGAACCATGAGGTTTTAGGGCTGGAAAGGACCTAAGAGATCAGCTAATCTGAACACTTCATTTTCCAGGTGATAAAATCAAGGCCTAGGGAGGTCAAGTTACTTACATAAATCCTCTAAAGTAACAAATATATATGTATATGTATACATATATACATATGTAGAAGTGTATGTGTGTATATATGTATATATTCAAAGTCATATCTTCATAATAAAAGGTTAGTTATATTTACATGCAATATACTATACATATATGTATGTTATATATAGATTTGTATACATATATACACACAATAGCTAAATTTTGGATTCTGGATATCCTAGACCATGGAACTAGTTGTCCTAGACAACTGAAGTTGTTTATCTTTGGTACACAGTTTCTGTTTTTATCATGATAATAAAAGGCTAGTTATGGTATATGTGTATGTGTGTATATTCAAAGTCTTACATATTAAATGTTTTTATTTTGATAATAAAAGATGTATCTATATGTGTGTGCATGTATATATAAAATAACCTTTTAATAATAATAAAAGATTAATAAATAAAAAGCTAAAATACATTCAATATCCAAGACTTTGATCAATTGGTTATACCAGCTATAGATTTTTGGAAAGTTGTTAGTATTCCATTTCAAATAATGATTTATAAAGAAACCTTCCATGGTGCTGTACTTGCTATAATGAATGCTTAATTGGAACTTGTTTTGTTGGCATTTAATTAAATGTCACTAAAAACTCCTTCTCGTACATGTTAAATTTTGTAATTAATCATTCATGAAGTCATCTTTAATCAACTCTTTGTAAAATATTTCTTATGCTACATTGGTCATACTTATTTCCCCTGTGAATAGTTTAGAATGGCTTTTAGGGAATAAATGAGCTGTGTTCTCCTCAGGAAATATGTTTTCTTTGGGAGCTTGGAAACATTAGCCTACAGGAGTTTGAGATACCAAGCAGCAATGACTGTTTAACTTGGAAGTAAAATCACAAATAACCCAGTCAAACATGCTTCAGTGGTCTGAACTTTTAGGATAGTAAAAGCTAGTTTGTCTAAACACTCCGGTGCTGAGTAGTCAGGATGGTTGCAAGAGGAATCTCATGAGGAATCAAATACACAGACGACCCAAAAATTGCATGCTGTTTTCCTTCTCTACCAACTCTCTACTAAGTAACTAAAATAAATAATTTGTTTTCACATCCTTTTCCCTTCACCTGCCTGGATTCTCATGAAGGAGGGCATGGCACTGAATAAGTCAGCAAGGCAGGAAATCATGTATACAGGAAAATAGACTGAATGGTGGTCAGTTTCAAAGGAAAAGACAAGTGGGAGGTATAGATAATTGATGAAAATGGATATTAAGCCCACAGATAATAAAAAGATAGTTATACTTCCTAGACATTTCAAGTTTTATATTGTATATCAGCATGGTTCTGTTAAGCACTCTTAATTTGCAGTCAACTAATTTGAGTTCAAGTCCCTATGTTTTCTGTTTGAGTGACCACAGTCGTCACTTCCCTCAACTAATGTTTCCTCATTTCCAAATTAGGGAAAATAATACTTACACAACCTAGACCACAGTTTATTGAGATGAACATGTTCTATAGACCTTAAAGCACTAAAGAAATGAGGTACTATTATTATTATTGCTATTATAGGCAGCATAAAGCTAGAAGGGACCTTAGCAATCATCTTAATCAAACTTCATTTTTACAAATGGAGGACCTGAAACAGAGTATCTAAGTTACTTGTATAAGGTCACACAGATAATTAATAATAAAGTTATATTTTCTGGTTTCAAGCCCAGTGTACTTTTCACTATATTTTTCTATATTTAGATATTCAGTCTGTTTACTTAATTTTCACATGTTGTATACCTTCTCTCCACCTGCCCCACCACCAGCAATGTAAGCTCCCCAATGCCTAGAATAAAGTGAGTGCCTAATAATTTTTGATTTAATGGAATTATAATCAATACACTAGAAAAGAAGGATAATGGAACTAACAATAACATTTCCTGTAATAACATTTTCTTACTGAGATGCAATAAGGAGAAAACATGGCATTTATGGACATATGGGGAAATGTTTTGATACAATCAAATCTGTGATATATTGGAGAATTTCATAGGAAAACATTATAGGTTTATAATAAGATTATAAAAACAGGAATCCAAAGGACCCATATATGTGTAAGAAAGACTACTAAACTCAAAGTGAGTTTTGTGGACTAGCTAACTTCAGTATATTTCTAGAAAACTAGGAAAAACAAAAAATCCTTTGTTCATCTACTACCAAGTTAAAGTCAATCAAAATTGTAAATATATTATGCCATTTCTCACATAGCTATAACCATGTCATTTCATCATTCTCTCCCTGTCCCCAAAACACTCCACAATTCAGAACAATGGAAGACTGGGCTAGATTTGGGGGCTGTTATATTAAAACTTAGACTCATGAGAAGACTAAGTAATCAGGATAACAGCATATGAGAGCCAGTGGGAGATGATGTTTAAAGAATTTAATATTCTTTTCTCTTTCATTAAGCCTCTGACAGTTGTGCTGTGGGCCTATTATGCCGCACTTGGAATATTTCAACTTTATGAGCATCAGAGATCAGGTTTTGCATAAAATTACAGTTTATGCAAAGAAGAAAACTGGGAGGTAGACAAGTTCTGGAATTTGGGGTTTGCAAAAAATGAAAGGGAGATAGAACAAATCTTATTGCTTACGAAAGCATTTATTTTTTTTTCACTTCATTGAAAGTTATCTGTAAAGGTAAGAAAAGTCCATGATTCCTATTTAGGTGAAATAAAAATTTAAGAGCTATATCACATTCACCACACCATAAATAAAACTTCAAAGGTTTGGAGGTCCAAAGTCCCACCTTAGTCTCCTGACAAGAGAAAATAGGTTTCTCTATACAAAATCTCATTGGGTTATAACCAACAAATGATATGAAACACACCACAAAAGTATGAATATTTTATGCCTCCCTCCCCCATGGAAGAATGAATGGGTGGAGGTATGTTTGGCTTAATTTTATTTCTTAAGTTCATGGTATATTCCATGCAGAAATTAAAGGATTGCATCCACTATGGCATCAGGTCTTCATCAAACAAGAAAAGATGAACATTCCAGGATATCTGTGGGTTCCTGATTTGGAAAAAGCCATAAAATATAGTAATAAATGAAAAGTCATAAAAACTTAAACACTGTGAAAGGTGGAAGCCTGAACATGGTGACCTGTTAAAAAAAATCAAAATTTAGATAGTATGAACTATGAAAGCCATAACAAGAATGTCATGACCCATATATGACCATGACCAGTCAATATATAAACTTATGATTGGGCATAATATTGGCTTAATGCTCAAGCTCATTGCTAAGCAGAGAACCAAAAATATCCACCAATCAGTAGTGATGCACTCTCTAGTTCCTCCTCCCTTTGTCTGTTGTCTATAATTACTACAAGGATTTTTGGGGTTCTTTTGCAGGAATCCCCTGTTTGTCTGGCCACTTCTCTAGACTGATGATTACATGAATTCTTGGCAGGGATCCATCATACTGGTCTCCAATGTAAGCAACCCCAATGATTAAACTACTACCTATAATCAATCTGGAGCTCCTTGGACTCTTCCTTTGGTATCAAATTTGTCCCACTGTTTTGCAGCGAGTTGCAAGATTTTCAGGTGGGGGAATTCTGCACCTTGCAATGTCCCATCATTAATCATATAAATCAACCTAGCAAAAACTTCTGGACCTGGCATAAAGGGACCCTGGGCTTCTGGTCCTGAGTAATTAAGATTCTAGGTAATAGTTTCATAAAATAGTAAATCTAGTGCTGGAAGGGACCTCAAAGGCCATGTAGCCCCACCCCTTTGTTTTATTCTTCTAAATATAGTGTTTGCATTATGTTTGGCTTAGGGTTGTGTCCATTACACTATGCAATGTGTCTACATGACGATTGCAACAAGAGAAGTACAAAGTGAACAGAAGAGCCTGACTCTCTAATAGAATCCCTCATCTCTCATCACAGCCTATAAGCCAAGCCAGACCAACAAGAATATGCTAGGTCTGTGCTACTAGGCCTATAAAATACAAGGTACTATACCCAATGCTGACCCGAAGACAAAATTACAGTCTCTGCCCTCAGGTAGCTTACATTCTTCCCAGAGTAAAGAGCATGTAATCAGGGAATTCTGTGCCTGATTATTTGAGGATAGAAAGATGTGGAAACAGGAAAGGCTTCTAACAGGAAGTGGCATAGCATTTCCATTAAACTTATTCATATCCTTACTTCTAACCTACACTGGTATATCAGAGCCCCTCAAAATCTAGAAAACTCTAGCAAGATATGAGATAACCTTAACAAAGAAGTCTTAATGTGGCTAGTGTTATTCCAATAATGGGCAAAGTTCCCCAAGGAAGGAGTAACCTAATCTAGGAAAATTGCCCAGGGGCCTTCTCCCCTAAAATGAACAATGTCCCAGAAAACTACACATAGAAATTCTAGGATCCCCACCACATATCACTATGTGCAACAAACAACAAATGGCCAATCATTCTGGAATATGGAATACATGATGGCATCAACCTAGAAACATAGGCTGGGGCTAGATTTTGATGATATTTAAATATAAAACATGAGTTTGCTTTTTATCTATGAGCACAAGTCTACTTGTGTCACTTGTCTGCTCAATAGCTCTTATGGCTTCCTGTCTCCTCTGGGGTCAAACTCAAACTTCTCTATTTGTCATGTAAAGCTTTTCACAACCCAACTCCAAAGCCATTTCCAGTTCTGCCATACTTATCTTCTTAAACAGGTGGTTCACTCTGCCATCCTTTCCTTTGCAGTCTCTCATTCCTGGAAAGCATTCCTTTTTCTGTCAATTAGAATCCTTAGTTTTCTTCAAACATTAGCTCAAGATATATTTTCCTGATTGCCTTTCTCCCTTTCTAGACTTCACCTATTTCAAGAAATTTGTTTTTGTTGTTGGTCAGTCATTTCAGTAATATTTGACTCTTCATGACCCCATCTGAGGTTTTCTTGGCAAAGGTACTGAAGTGCTTTGCCATCTTCTTCTCCAACTCATTTTGACAGATGAGGAAACTGAGGTAAACAGAGGTAAGTCACTTGCCCAGGTTCATGTAGCTAATAAGTGTCTAAGGCCATATTTGAACTCAGGAAAATGTCTTCCTAACCCCAAGCCTGTCATTCTATACACTGTGCCACCTAGCTGCGCCTTCAAGAAATTACTTTGGATTCACTTTGCATGTGTCTTTTAGGTATATTTATGGTAGCCTACATAGATTCTGGGAGGCCTTCTTCCAACTCTCACTCATACTATTAAACTGAGTCCCTCAGAGCAAAGAGAAGTACATACATCTCCCCTTGGGGCTCTAGAGGAATTCTGGAGAAGTTTGGGTGTCATCCTGATGTTCTCATCTCAAGGCTCCATTCGAATGTGCCCCCTCTAATATTGTCCATACCAGTTAATATTTCCTTAATTTCATCTAATCACTTTATATTAGTTGGCTTTTGTAAAAGAATATTTACTGTAAAAAATAAGAAGAAAAATACAAAACATCCCCACAGACTGAGGAACATACATGCTAGCTCCATCCCTGGGAAGAGAGGACTCAAACCTAAAGTGGTTTCTGCAAAGCATTTATCCCACCAATTTCACTTCCAAACATGGCATATGTTGGGCGGAAAGTTACTAACTTGCTTCCAGAAATTTGTGCTTTCGGATCAATCCACTGGCTGAGTAGGGTCAGGAAGTTTGTTCAGACTTTTCTACTCCCTTAGTTCGTTACTCAGACTCTGACATGGTCTCCAGTTCCCAGATTAATGGGGCTCTCCCAACATTTTGAAGCTCACGAAGTTGCAGATCATCTATTCTGTATTCAATATTCTTTCCCCCAACTCCAAAAATTATAGACAAAGAGTCAGAAGCAATATCAAAGCCGTGTGCTCATGTTGCATTTGTATATGTGGTGTTTGCCTCCAATATTATGTAAGTTCCTTGAGAATAGGGACTTGTTTGTTTTTGCATCATGTTCTCCAACACCAAGCACATAGCCTGGACTAAAAATAGGCACTTCAGAAATAGTTGTTGATTAGTTTATTGATTCTTTTTTTTTTAAGCAATTGGGGTTAAGTAACTTGCTCAAGGTTAACACGGCCAGTTATTTCTGGGTGTGGTGCTAAGTATCAGAGCCCGGATTTGATCCCCAGGTCATCTCGACACTGGGGCCGGTGCTCTTACTCACTGAGCCACCTGCCGCCCCTATGTTGATTGATTCTTAAGACAATGGAGACCCAATGACTTTTTTAAATAGAGGAGTGATAGGTTCACCTAGCTTGAGGGCCACTAGAATATCACCAAGAACTTCAAAAGTAACAAGTCTCCTGCCTAGATACAATCAACCAGAGAATATGCAAAAAAAATGTATATTGTTTTCGATGAATAGAAAGGGAAAAAATGGGTGACCTTCCCTGATCTAAGGTATTCAAAAGGCCATTAAAATATTGAGATCATCATTCAGGGTCAATATGCAGGGGCTGATTGAAGAATTCAAATATCCATAAAATGCTCTGATTGATTAGCCAGAGTATTTAAGGTTGTCTGGATTGTCAATCAATTTAGGAGTCTATGGAAGATAAAAGCAATTTAATTGGAATCAGATGATGTGGGTTTGAATTTTGCTTCTATTACTTACTACCAGGGTGACTTTAGGCAAGTCACTTATTCTTTCTGGGCCAGTTTTGTCATCAGTAAAACAAGGGTGTTGTATTAAAAGATTTCTAAGGTGGTTCAAGCTCAAAACTAAGCTAGTTGATATCATCTGCCTACCTTAAATCAGTTCAATTCAAGGAATATTTGTTAAGTACCTATCATGAGTAAGCTTTATTAAGTACCAATTATATTTATGGCAGTATGTTAGGTAATAGGGACACAAAGATGAAACCCAACATACTCCCTACCGTCGAGGAATCTACAGTCAAACTGGGGGATTGAGACAAATATACCTCAATATTTCAACATTCAAACTTCTCATACTTCAATCATTGAAAGATTTATGTTTTTCAATATAGGAAAAGAAGTGGAAAAAGCAGGTGGTGAGGGTAGTCCTGGGTACAGGATTGGCAGGCCAGGAGTGACAAAGGGGCAAGAAGGCCAAAGGTTCAAGGAATAAAGCAATCATTTCTACCCTTCATGGAGGAGGTGAACCAGATTTTGCAATATGGAAAACATGTCAATAAGTGGAGAATAGGGGTGATGTATTTCAGTCATAAGGAGCAATGAGTAAACCAAAAATGTAAGAAAAGATAAGAAACAGCTAAATATTCAGTTCAACTGGAATATCAGGTTTTTAAGAGAAGTAGTATAAAATAAGACTAGAAAGATAAATTATAGAAAGAATGTGGGATATCTTAAATATTACCCTTAAGAGTTTGTATGTATACATGTGTGTATGTTATATACATATGTATATGGTATATGTATATGGTATATGTATATACATATGGATAGATAAATAGATATACTTTTCCTAAAAGAATAAACATTTATTAAGATACAGAATAGTCAATGCCTTCCCAGCAGGGAAGTCTGATCCAGCCCCCAAAGGCTGGTTGCCCCTGATTCTCCAGCCCAGTGGTCACTATGTCACTCCTCAGAGCAATGGGCTGATCTTGGTGCAAAAAGGTGCCTCTAGTCAGCAGAGAGAAGTCAGAGATTTCAAGTGTATTCCTCCCTCCACTCAAACAGAGGAATGATATACAAAGACCTATGCAACTAGAAAGATTATTTTGGCATCAGTAAAAAAGGATTGATTGGAGAGAAGAGAGATCTAAGGTATGAAACAGTTCAAAGATTATTACAATAGTCTAGGTGAGAAGCCTTGTTTTAGCATCAGGAGGAGACAGAGGCTAGTGGTATTTTGGAATTCACCAGGACTTGACACATGGCTTGAGGTGGGGTAAAGTAAAAGAAAAAGTTGAAAATCACTCCGAACTTTTTATTTGAACCTGGATGACTGCCATCAATAACAGGGAAGTTAGGAGAAGGAACAGGTTTAAGAGGAAAGATAAGATAGTAAGTCTAGTTTGTGATTTATTGAATATCAGTGGGACATCTAGGTAGAGAGGTTTAGCAATCAATCAGTCAAGCAAAATCAAGGTAGCCCTTACCATCAGAGAATTTACATTTGAGTAGCAGAACTGGAGACGTAAGGAGTGAACAGCTCATTTTACAGATAAGGAAACTGAGGTAAAAAGGGTTAAGTGACTTTTCCAGGGTCACATAGCTAGTAAGTATCTGAGGCCAGGAAGGTGAGTCTTCCTGACTCCAAGCCAGTGTTCTATCCATCATGCCACCTATCCATCCAGGGGTCAGGGAAGGAAGTTACAAATTTGGGAGTCATCTGCATGGAGATAATAATAGAAGCCAGGAGTGTGTATGAGGTCACTAAGGAAGCATAGATAAGAAGAGGATAAATAAGAGTTTTAGGAGGTGCCTATGTTTAAGGAACAAGGAGTGAAAAAGAAATCAATGAAGAAAATTGAGTGGTCAAAGAGGTAGAAATGTCATAGAAGTCAAGGGAATAGAGAATATCAGTTCTGTGACAGTAAAAGAGTAAAAGAAAAGGGGACAGAGTACTAAGAATCACACTATGTTTAGACAACCTAAAAATTAAACTTGATTGTTGATATTCTAAATGTAAGATCTTTGCCCAATGATCAATACTTATGGATCATACTTTGGGAGAACATGAAGCATATAAGTTTTGACAATTTTGTTATAAATGATGCCAGCTAAGTGGAAAGATGACTTATAGGTTCTTCTTGGAAAGGAAAATAAAGGAATTGGCAGCATTGGTTTTATTGGGTGCCCAAAAGGAATAAGAAACATCATTTCCTGGGACATTTGGTCATCTCTCATGTAGTGTTCATGATAAGTATTTGCTAGCAGCTTATGGTCTGCCATCTGTTGCAGAGGATGAAGAGGTAGAAAAAAATTTACAGAGAGCTCAGAAAAATCATCCAAACTATATTGACATGAACTTTGTTTGATACAAGATGATTTCAGTGCAAAAATAGGAGTAGGTGAGGCTGGCAAGAATTATTAGAAAATATAGATCAGGAATAAGAAATGAGAGAAGTCAAAGCCTTGTATTATACAAAAGCCTAATGTCTCTATAGCAGAAAAAAGTTCTTCAAGAAAAGAAGTGGATATGGCAAGTCCCAAATAATAACATCAAATAGAAAGGGAGAGAGAGGGAGGGAGGGATAACAAATGGAGAGAGAGAGAGAGAGAGAGAGAGAGAGAGAGAGAGAGAGAGAGA
>NW_027187419.1:10481620-10502005 GCF_028583685.1 Petaurus breviceps papuanus | reverse complement strand
GAGAGAGAGAGAGAGAGAGAGAGAGGAAGTGACTTGTTATTTGTGTAGGAGTCATTCTTGAATGAGCTGTCTTCATAGAATCAGGCTATTAATTGCTTAGAAAAAAAAAGAAAAAATAAGTACAAAACCAGAAGAAAAAATAAAAATGAGTAAAATGTATGTAATTAGGAAAAAAACTAAGTACTGACCAATCAAGCAAGTTACTGATCTCAAAAAAAATGAGTAATAGAAGAAAGCTTGTAGAAACAGATTAATAATTTAGGCAAATGTTTAACTGATTTATGTCTATTTCCACAAAAAGAAGAGCAAAGGAGCCTAAAAGTTAGCAAACCATAGTCTTACTAGCTGACCTGAGAACTATGGTAACCAAAGTCTATAAAATATTATCAATTCTAAATTTGTATTAAATTTGTTTTGAATATAAAATCGTAGTAAAATCTTAAGAAGGATGATGAAGGAAAATCATACACAGTAGTCCTCCTAAAGCAAAGAGAAGCAATGGAGGGTTAGGCTCTCCAATTAAGCAAAGTCACCCAGGGACATATAAGGGTAAAAATGTAAGAAAGAAAATAAACAGAAGGCTGGAAAAGATCTTTAAAAACATTATAACAAATTAGGTTTGGTTTGACTTTATTTTCATCATCAGAGATAGCATAGTCACCACACTTGGATTCTAACATCATAGTACTAGATGTGCCTGTAGAGTAGATAAAAATTACTCTACAATTAACAAAGATGGAAAAGGAGAAGTATTAGACCAATTGTACATAGAGGATTTCATATCACTTCTTTGGGTGATAGAATTGTGGAGGAATTGAGGGATTAATTTCTTGATTCACAAAATGTAAATGGATGAAATGAAACTATTTATGAATTACATATTACCTATCAAACACTTCATTAAGCATTGAGGATAGAATAAAAAAAGAAAAAGAAAAAGGAAGAGGAGGAGGAAAAGAAAAAGAACAAGAAGAAGGAGAAGAAAATCCTTGAGCAGTTTATATTATACTAGAGAGGACAACACACTGGTGACTAGGGAAATGAATTTGTTCTTGATGAGGTGAAAACGGCATACGTGATGTGGAGGAGATCCTACAAGTTCTGGATATAGACAGTGCTGGTTCAGGTGGGAAGGATGGATGATCTGGGTTGATGCCTACATGTGCTATAAAGTTGATATAATGTTCTGTTTTTAGGGCCACCAATAAATATTTTTGTTGTTTGTCCTTCATTTTTAAGAGGACCAATGACATCATGGGGGTGATACCTTGACTTGATCATGAATTGAAGTGTGACAGAATTGCACAGTTGTCAGCCTCACTCTCTCTTCCAGAATCACTGAAGTCCAGTGGCAAGACAAAAGTCAAGATGAGTGGCACTTGTCCAAGATGCAGTGCATGACCTTGACATCTTCAAGGCACTCCATAGAACCTGCTTCAGTCACCTTCTTCACTGTTGAAACAAATTGCTCCCATCTACCCATTCCACTGGAAAAAATCTTCACATTCTTGGGGTAGACATCCCACTCATTCATTGACAGGTTTGAGACCCATCAGTTACCTTCAACCTGGTTTAGCCCATCTGCTGAGATAAATTTAGTGGGATGTGGCTGCTGTGCACGCTACAGCTTCTTGGAGCCATGGGTTAGAGTTGGGTGGCAGGTAGATACCAAAGGTGGATGAGCAGCCCCAGGATGGTGTATCTTCCTTTTAAGGAGATAAATAAAGGATAAGTAAAAAGCCTCAAATTTTAGTAACTACCACCCCTCCAAAAAAAGTGGCAACTGAGAGAATACCAACAATAGTCAATCTAGAGATCTATCTTCGTATTTTTAAAAGTTTTATGACAATCACTGAAAGGTACATCAAAGGCATAGTTGGGAACATATTAATAGAAGATAGCAGGGTTTTTTGCACACAAATTCCACACTAGACCACAACACCACAAAATGGACTAAAAAATGTAGATACAAACACTTACTCTGCTTAACTGTTTGTTGATGGTTAAAAAAGCATTTTATTTCATAGGGTAAAATACCCCCTCAGTATTTTCTTCCAAATTATGTCTTTGATCCATACAATGAAATCATTTGAGATTTCTTACGGGAGATAAAAACAGAGATAACTTTATTCAGTGACCTTTAGATCAATCAAAACATAAAACATGGAAATGTATGCTGAGATCTAAGCCAGGAAGAGATAATGCAAAGAAAGAAAACTGTAGAACAATGCCTCTCCTGAATATTGACCCCAAGACAAAGAAGAAAGACTTACAAAGACTACAGCAATATATTAGGAAGATTGTACATTATGAAAAATTGGATTTATACCAAGAATATAAAATTGTTTTAAAAGCTATAAATACAATAAACTGTACTAATAAAAATCATATAACAATGCCAATATATACAGAACAAAACTTTTACCAACATTTAATAACCATTTTTGTTACAATACACACTAAAAAGCTCAGTTGGAGAGATGGGCTTTACCTTATTATGATAAATAAATAAATCCATTAATAAACATTTATTAAGCAATTATTATGTGCCAGCCATTGTGCCAAGTATGAGGTTTAGAAAAAGGCAAGACAGTACCTGACCTTACAGTCTAATGGGGGAGACAACATACAAATAAATATACAAAAAACAAACCATACAGAGTATAAATGAGAAATAATTAACAGGGGGAAAGCACTAGAATTAAGAGAGGTTGAGGTAGGCTTCCTGCAGAAGGTGGGCTTTTAGTTGGTACTTAAAAGAAGCCAGGGAAGTTGGTAGTTGAAGCAGAGAAGGGAGAGCATTCCTGACATGGGAGACAATCAGAGAAAATGAGTGAAGCTGAAAATGGGCTATCTTATTTGTGGAAGAGTTAGGAGGCACAGTCACTAGAGTGAAGAGTATGTGTCAGAGAATCTACTCACAGGTTATGTTTGCCCTTTGTTTTTGAAGAGGACCATGGCATCAGGGAAATGATGACATGACTTGTAGTTGACTTTGATTTGAGTGAGGGAGGGCTGTACAAGGTCACCAACCTCACTTTTCTCCTCCAGAGTCATCTGGATCCAGTGACCAGAGTAAGGTATAAGAATACTGTAATGGTAGGCAGAGACTAGGTTATGAAGAGTTCTGAATGCCAGTCAGACCATTTTGTATTTGATCCTTGAGGCAATAGGAAGTCATTAGAGTTTATTGAATAAGGGGGCAAAATGATCAGACCTGTGCTTTAGGAAAATCACCTAGTGGATGAATGGAGGATGGATTAGAATCGGAGTGGGGAAAGACTTGAGACAGGCAGACCCACCATGATGCTATTGCAATAGTCTAGATGTGAGGTAATGAAGGCCTGCACCACAGTTGTGGTAGTATCAGAGAAGAGAAGGAGGAATATTGGAGAGATGTTGAAAAGGTTAAATCCACAAGCCTTGGCAACACCTTAGATATGGGGAAAGAGAGAGGGTGAAAAATCTAGGATGAATCCTCAGTTGTGAGCCTGAGGGACTGGAAAGATGGTGATATCCTTAATAGAAATAAGAAAATTAGTAGGAGAGGAAAGTACAGAGTGGGGGGGGGGAGATAAAACCTAGTACCAGCATTATATATAATGAAGAAATGCTAAAAGTGTTTCCAAATGATAACTCAAAGCATAATGATCTTTTATTAACAATATTGTTTGATTTGGTTCTAAAAAATGTTAGCTATAGTGATAAGACAAAGAAACTGAAGAGATAAATGTAGGTAAAGAGGAAACAAAATTGTTACTTTAGAAGATGATAATGTGGTCTACTTAGAGAACGCTAGAGATTCCACTAAAAACATATTGAAACAATAACTTGCCAAGAAATAGAATATAAAACAAACCCACCCAAACCATCAGCTTTTCTTTATATTGCAAAAAAAGGGGAAAAAACCCTCAGCAGGAAGAAATTAAAGGAGAAATCTAATTCAAATTAACAACAGAACATATGAACTATTCAGGAGCCTATCAAGATACACATAATATGCATTCTACTACAAAATAATCTTTACAAATAAAGACCTAAATAGTTGAAAAAAATATTAATTTCTCATGGTTGGGCTATGACAATAAAGTAAAAAAAAATGACAATACTATTTAAATTAATTACTCAGTGCCATATTGATAAAACTTGTAAGGGTTTCCTTTAAAGAGCTAGATAAAATCATAACAAAATTAAATAAGTCAATCAACAAATATTTATTAAGGACTTGTTATGTACCAGGCACTCTAGGGATATTCCTGTTATTCAGTCATTTCAATTGTGTCTGACTCATTTGGGGTTTTCTTGGCAAAGATACTGGAGTGGTTTGTCATTTTCTTCTCCAGCTCATTTTGACAAATAAGGAAACTGAGGCAAATAAGGTTAGGCCACTTGCCCAGGGTCACATAGCCAATAAGTGACTGAGGCCAGATTTGAACTCAGAAAGATGTCTTCCTGACTATAAGAACAGTGCTCTATCTCCTGCACCACCTAGCTGCCCACCTCGGGATACAAAGAGTTGTAAAAACAGTCCTGCCTTCAAGGAGGTCACATTTTAATGGTGGAAAGACAACATGTTAACAATTATTTATATACAAAGTATATACAGAATAAATTGGAGGTAGTTTCAGATGCAAGGCACTAACACCAAGGTGTTAGAAGTGAAGTGGAGGGAGATGAGAGAGACTTCTTGAGGAAGTTGGGAATTTAATTGGGACGTGAAGAGACAAAGTAAATCTAGGTACGAGGGACAACCAATGAAAATGTAAGGAATTATGAGATGAACAATCTTATTTGAGGAAAAATAAGGAGGCCAATGTCATTGGATATTAAATTGCTAGGAAAATAATCATGAAAGCATGAAGGCATGGGGCCTAATAGTGTGAAAACTCATACCACAGTACAAAGTAATAGTCATCAAAATTATCTGGTAGAAGCTGAAAAGAAAAATTGATCAATAGGACCAATAAGAAACATGATCCAAATGCAAATAAACATGGTAGCATGATCTACAGTAAACCCAAAGATACCAGTGACTGGAGTAAGGACTCACTACACAACAAAAACTGTGGCAGGGGTGGGAGGTGAGAGTGGGGGAGTAAAAATCAGCCAGGTAGAAATTAGGTCTAGAGCATTACCTCATACTATCTACCACAAGTTCCAATGAGGACATTGCCTAGATATAAAAGCTCACACTACAAACAAATCAGAGGAAAAGGGAAAGAGATATCTTTCACAAGTGTGGATAAAAATAATTTACTGAGCTAAGGATATAGAAGTTCTCAGGAAATAAAATGGAGAATTTTGAATATATAAAATTGAAAAGCTTTTGCACAGCAGTGCAATTAATATTAAAGAGAAACAGTTAATTCAGAGAAAAAAAAATCTTATAGCAAGTCCTCTAGTAAGGTCTCATATCTAAGATACACAGGGAAAAAATTTAGATATACGAGAAAAAGAGCCATTCCCCAATAGATAAATGGGTAACAGATATGAGCAGGCAGTTTTCAAAAGAAAAAAATAATAAGCTATAACATTTGAAAAAATGCTCCAAAGCATTAAGAAGACAAATGCAAATGTCTTTGGGTTTACTGTAGACTATGCTACCATGTTGATTTGCTTTTGTATCATGTTCCTTATTTGTCCTGTTGATCAATTTTTCTTTTCAGCTACTACCAGATAGTTTTGACAAATATTGAGTTTCTAATTCACACCCAACATATTGTCAAAGATAGGAAAATTAGTAAAGCTATGAGTTAGTTCAAACAGTCTTGAAAGTAATTTGGAACTGTACCTCCAAAAAAAATAACTAAGTGGTACATACCCTTTGACCCAGAAATATCACTACTAGACATAGCCCTATGAGACAAAAGACAAAAGCAAAGGCTATATATATACAAAATATTCATAACAACACTTTATTTTATAATGAAGTACCAGAAATTTAAGAGAGCAGTCATAAAATGGTAGTGGATGCATGAATTATATGTGAATGGGAGAAAATATTGATGTGGCATGAGAAATGATGAAAGGAACAGATTCCAAGAAATCTAGGAAGATATGTGTGAACTGGTATAAAGTGATGCAAACAGCAGAACAATTTATATAAGGATTGTTGTAAAGGAAAACAACTTTGTAGAAATTCAGAATTCTGATAAATTCACTGATCAACTATAATTCCAAAGGACTCATCATGAAACACTTCTCACCACTTGATAGAGAGGCAATGGACTAGAAAGCTTAGTGTGAGACATACAATTTTAGACATGGTCAATAAGTGGATTTATTTTGCTTTAAAATTCTTACTTATTATAAGAAAGGAAATTTCTTTTTTAAGAAGTAGGACAGAGAATTGGGGTGGCAGAGGCGGCAAAGAAAGGAAAAAGAAAAATTGTTAATGAACATTTAAAGAAAAATGCATACTAAAGATCAGAAGAATGTTCATAGGCAACAATTATGGAATTAACATGCTGAACTGAGGATATACTATTTAAAAAACAAGACTGTACATAATGAGATATGCAATTTGATAAGCAATCTTCTTTTTTATTCTTTGTATAAGGAAATGTTCATGTTTACAACTATTTGTCAGATTCATAAAGCCAAAGGAATTTTTTTTAATGTTTAAAAGGTGTGACGATCACCACTTACAACTCTCTTCACTATTTCTTCAACACTCCATGCCAAAATTCTCTCCTCTAGCCAACATTATTCTATGTTATTAAAATGTAAGGTCTTAAGGGTAAATATTGTCCCACTTTTGTCTTTGTATCACTGACATATAGCATCCTGAATTATAGGATAATAAAATAATAGATTTAAATCCAGAAGGACAATAGAGCCCCATAGAATGCAATATCTTCAGTTTACAGGTAAGTACCATGAGGCAGAGAGGTTAAATGATGCCTAGAATCATATACAAATAAGTCTCCTAAATGAGATTTGAAGTCAGATCTTCCTGACTCCAATTCCAGTGTTCTTTCCATCATAGCATGCTACTTCTAGAAATGTTTTTATTATTTAATTTTTTTAATGATCAGATATCTATTTTTTCTCTCTCCCATCCCCACCCCACTGGAAAAGAAAATTCTTCTAATAAATATGCAGTCAAGAAAAAATAAATTCTCTCATTAGCTATGTTCAATATACATCCATACCTATACATGTGCATATGTATGTATATATAAGCACACAAGTATATGTACATATGTAAATCCACCCCCTGAGTAGTTTATTACCTCCCTCATGAAATGGGGACCAAACTTCATTATCCATCCTCTAGAATCATGGACAGTCACTGCACTGATCATAATTCTTATAGATTTCAAAAGTTATTCATTTTTATAGTTTTGTTGTTATTGTATAAATTATTTTCTAGTTCTACTGCTTTCATTCTTTACTTTCAAGGGGAGGAAGGGAATTAAATATTTATATAGTACATACTATGTTCCAGGCACTTTACAAATATTATTTCATTTGATCTTTACAGAGAACCTGTGAGGTAAATACTGCTATTATCCCCATTTTAGTGTTGAGAACACTGAGGCAAACAGAGGCTACATGACTTGCCCAGATTCACACAGCTAACAAGTATAGATACATTTGAACTCAAGTCTTCTTGACTCCAGACCTCTATCTCTCTATCCACTCTTCCCCAATTGATGTGTATCTTATTTTACAGTTTTTTGCCAACATAAAAGAGGGGAAAGCTACTATAACTATTTTGTACATGGAGTACCTTTTTCTCTTACTATCTTTGGGTTACAGACCTTGGTAGTGGTATAGGTGTATCAGAAGGTATGCACTACCAAGTAACATTTTTGTACATTATTCTAAATTGCTTTCCAGAACAGCCAAACTCATTCATATCTCCATTAACAATGCATCAATGTATACCTGGTTTCCCACAACCCCTCCAACATTTGTTTTTATTTTTTTGTCATCATCATCTATCTTATAGGTATTAGATAGAACCTCAGAATTGCTTTAATCTCTATTTCTTTAATTATTAGTGATTAATAGCATTCTTTTAAAAGACAATAAGTAAGCTAGGTTTCATCCCTTAAGAACTGTTAGTTTATATCCTTAGTCCATTTATCAATTGGAAATTGGCTCTATTTCTTACAAATTTGAATGCATTTCTTATGTACCTTAGAAATAAGACTTTCTAGGAGATGCTGCAAAGTTTTTTTTTTTCCTTCAGAAACCATTTTCACATTTAATGTTAGCTTTATCTTATTTTTTATGCAAAAACTTTTTAATTTTATTTAATCAAAATTATTAATTTTGTCTTCTATGATCCATTCTATCCTTTGCTTGGTCATAAATATTTCCTTTATTCATAGATATGATAAGTGAGTTCTTTCCTTGATTCTCTAAATTGTTTATGATATGACTTTTTATATCTAGGTCACATATCCATTTGGAGTTTATCTTTGTATAAGGTATATAAAGTGTTGACCTAAATCTAATTTCTTCAAGACTGATGTTCAATTTTCTCAGTATTTTTATAAAATAGTGAATCCTTAAACCCGTAACTAAGGTCTTTGAGTTATCGGATACTAGGCTACTAGGTTAATTTGCTTCCATATGTTGTATAAATAAATCTGTTCCATTGATTAATCTCTATTTTTTAACCAGCACCAATTTGGGTTAGGAATGACTGCTTTGTAGTATAGTTTAATATCTGATATTGTAGATCACCTTCATTCCTACTATTTTTCAATATCTCTTTTGAGATTATTCATCACTTTTGTCTCCATGTGAATTTCATTATTATTTTCTCTTATTCTATAAAGCAATCCTTTATATAGTTTTAGTGGCATGGTATTAAATAATAATAAATGCTTTTAATTGATTCATTCATTTATTCATTCATTTGTAATGTGTTTGCCTTGACAAACTCCATGCTGGCTCTCTGACTTTGAAATCCCACCTACAAACATTATTCCCTCCTACCATACTTCCCTTTAGATTTGGAGCTCGGGTGAATAGTGGTTTAACCCAATATAATCCCAATCTCTCTGTTCACTTGAACTATTCATTGCATTTTCTGGCAAGATGGTTCTTCCCTGGATCCAGTTCATAGTATGTAATCACTGGCATATTCCAGTAGCTAGTGTTTTTACAATATTGTCCTGTGACACTAACCCAAACATTTTTCCCACCCTCAGATCCAAAGAGGCCCAAGCCCACTAGCTGCTCTACAATCAAAGGCCTGCAAAGCACAGGTTGCCCTAGATACTCTAAGGCTATAGCAATTGTTGGGACAAATCTCTATAGAACTTGTGAGTCCTTGTAAGAAGTAATTCTAGAAATGGCTGGAAGCAGCTGACCTGTTTACTGACAGCATAGTGAATTGCTCAACCAGATAGGCAGGGGACCTCCCAGAGTTTCTGTATCATTGAAAATGATACATGGCGTGGCACCCTTGGAGATCCCCTACAGTGCAGCAACATGGAAGGATTCTTCTGAGAGATGCCAGGGGCTTTTTTCATTCCTTCTCCAGCCCAAAATAGAATATCTGGATTCACCAGCTCCAGCAAGAGCCAAGGAACCATGGTAGAATAAACCAGCTCCTTCCAGACACTAAGACAGGGCTTGGCATAGAGTATTGCTGCCCCAGTGAATTAGCAGGTGAAGGATTAGATCACAGCCACAGAGAATTAACCAAGTGAGGGCAGTCATCCACCTGCCCAAGTTCAACCAGCAATGTGCCCAAAGTGAAGTATCTGACCTTTCATCACAACAGAAAATTCCAGAATGTCATTTTCCCAGCTCTGTTACTGGCAGCACAGTAAATGACATGTATGAAACTTGAAGGATTCCCAAGCAAGTCCAATCCCATTGTTAAGGACCCAAACACTACCCAGATGTGGGGCAACCTGTACACAAGCTTACCTGCTATTACAAATAAGAGTTACAATATTACCTCACCATACACACTCTCCAAAAAGATCATTCCCTACTGCCCATAGTGGACAGAGCATTAGCTCTGGGGTCAAAGGACCAAAGTTTAAATCCCATCTCTGAAGCTTTCTACCTGTGTGACCTTGGCAAAACAATTAGCTTTTCCAGGCCCAGAGTTCTCATCTGTGAAAATGAGATTAGACTAGATGGTCTCTTGGTCTCTGACATCCCTTCCAGATGCAGATCTCTGATCCTACAAAGTGTCTGAGGCTAGATTTGAATTCAGGTCTTCCTGACTATAGACCCTGCACTCTGTCCACTACACCACCCAACTGCCTCTCACATTGTGGATTTCATCCTTGGTAAACCTATGAAGTTTATAAACAGACCTTTTCCACCAAGAGGAAATGCCTTTGTAAGCCCAAGTCTTTGGGATGGCAGCTGAAATAATCAATGAGCATTGAATTCAGTCCAGACCTATAACTCATGAGGTTGAGATCCTATGCATCTAAGAGGAAAAGCATTAAGGAAAAACTCAGTTTCAATACAATCTTTGTCTCTGGTAGTGCTGATCATCATTCAACTAGTATTATAAAATCTACCATTTTGTTGGATTTGGGGAAGGCTAATCCACTCAGCACCACTGAAAGAATTGCCTGAAGCAAATTATGGAAATATCAAGCTGTGGCTCAAGATTTGGGACCTAAATTCAATTTCTGACTCTGATATTTACTACCTGTGTGACATTACACAAGTCACTTAACCTTACTGACCTTCGGTTTCCTCACTTGAAAAAAGAATGAGGGTTTGGGGAAGAATATTAGAGTGCTTACTGTTTAGGTTGCTTTCTTGCTATCTATCATATTTCTTTTTCAAGTTAATTGACTTTTTGTTGCAAGACCACAAAATGGTGTATGTATAACTTTGACTGGTAAGCAAAATAAATTATTTTACTATTATATTAATAATCAAATATTCATTTGAAATTCAGGCTTTTTTCCTTTATTTCCTCATTTAAGGTCTAGCCCCTATAAAAAGTCAGTCTTTGAAGGACATGACTGGTTAATAAGACTGTCCTAGCCATTGAGGTACATGCTCTTCAATCTTGGGTGGAATCCCACCCAACTAGGAGTTCTTGCTTCTGTGTAGAGTATGGACAGAATCCAGTCTAGGTGAGTCCTTACCCAGGGGAAAAGGGCCCCTGTCCTTGTACCCCTCCATTAGAGTTTAAAGTGGCCCAGCTTATAAAGGAAAAAACCAACCAGCATGGTCTGGATAGAGATGGATTCCCCTGTCCAGATTGCTGGAGGTGCCTGAATCTCTTGATCAAACCATGTTCTCAGCAGGAGGAATTACAGACTTCTAACCCATCTCCTCATTAAATGTCTACCAATCAAGATTGATTTTCACTTGTCAGGGGCATTCCCTTTCAAAAAATATTTAAGGCTTTCAGGTTCTCCATGATTTTGTCTTTGTTGCTAAGAGAAAATATGGATCATCAATTTACTGATTACTATCTAGTCTGATTAATTAATTACCCAGAAATGCCATCTCTCAGGGTTTTTCATTTGTCACATAAGATAAGGAAGGAGAGAGGTATGAAAGGTCTTGGTCAATGAAATCGAGAACTCAATATAGATTCTAGAAAACTGTGTGCAACATGTAAGAGGTGACCCAGTCATAATGAAAGTTTTTCCCAGTACATTGTAATGATCAGAACCCTAGGTATCTAGGTGCCACAGGATGCCCCAGGCCTGGAGTCAGGAAGACCTGAGTTCAATTCCAACTTTGGATACTTGATAGCTATGTGACCCTTGACGAGTCCCTCAACTTCTATCTCTCTGTTTCTTCAAATATTTTTAATAGGGATCATAATAGCACCTACTTCATAGGGTTATTGTGAGGATCAAATGAAATAATATTTTAAAAAGCTTAGTACAGTGCCTAGCACATAGTAGATAGTTAATGAAGTCCTGTTTTCTTCCCTTTCTCTTCTCCCTTCCTCCTCCCCGCCCAGGCTGTGAGTCAGGAAACCTCAGTTCTAATTCTGAATCTGTCTCTAAATTTTCTTCATGACCTTAAACAATTCACTTCCCCTTGCCAGGGACCAATTTCCACCTGTGCAATACAAAAGAGTTGATCTAGAGTTCTTAAGATCTCTTTCCAGTTCTAATATTCTAGAACTTTAAAGCAGACATTAGGGGAGTTAGGGAAATAAGAGAGCAGTGACTCTAGAGTGGTATTTCTGGGTCATGTCCTAAACTATAACTAGCTCCTTCTGGATTTTCTAATTATTAAACTCTGGTAGAAAGCATCCAGAATGGCCCCATTTGGTGGCCATTTTATGCATCTACCATTATAGTAGATAAGGTACAGGGGAACACTAACCCAGATGACAAAGTCTTCCATTCCAACAGCACCAAGTAGGAAGGGAAGGGAAAGAGCAGCAAAACCAAAGTACTAGGAAGAGTTCTTATCCTCTGTGTGGAAGAGACCTCTTGGCAACCCGGTAAAGCATATGAACAGAAGTCTCCAGGCCCAGGACTCTATCTACTATGCCACCTAGCTGCCCATTATATTTGTTGACTATATTCAAAATTTAAAGAAATGCTAAATTTTCAGTTAGAGGTTAGCAAAAAATAAAGCTGTGATTTTTTCCCATCCAAATTCATGGATCGGAGATTAAGAACTCCTCAGCCTAGGGTATAAGACTAGAAGGCTTTGGGAGAGGGGGAGCTGTGAGGTTCTTTCTCTGCCTTCTTAGCCTCTCAGGCAGTAAAATCCCCTCCCACTGCTCCTGTAGCAAGAGCGGTTCAATAAGGGAAAAGAAGCCTCTGGCTTGTTCTCACCTGGTTTTTGCTGTCACAGCTTCCAACCCCAGCCAAGGACTATAGGAGGAAACCCAGACCATTGCCAATTCACTGCCTGAGTCCATGTGACTGACCTCAAACTGCCAGGGTTAGTCACGCATCTGCTAATGCCATTCTGACACATTCATTTGCAGTGATACCTCAATTCACGAATCATCTGGAAAAGGAGTTCTTCTAGTTGAAGTATTGGGAACAAAATCGTCATAAATCAAGCCAAGCAGAAAGGGCAGCATGACCAGAGTACCTCTGGGTTAACCTTCCCCTTGTCCCTGCCTGGCTGAAGGTAAACAGAACTGACCCAGGAACAAAATTTGGAAGACTTCTTTAGAAGTCAACCATGTCTATCCCCAGCCCCCCTTGCTTTTTTCCTCTATTCTAGCAACAACCTCCCCACCCCAACCCCAACACCTTCAATTCCCAGAACTTTCTCCCACTCTTATTAAATCAGGCAAAGTGCTGCTATCCTGATTTAATTTGTTTCACTCAACCCACTTGCATTTGCATTTGAAGACTTTTCTCCCTAATTGTGGAATGAATAGCTTTGTTCCTTTTTAAAAGGTACTTCAGGCTTTAGGACATAAGTGAGGGAAATATTAGGGAGTTGAGTAGAGATATGCTTAAGGTTAGTCTTTACACACTTTGGAATAGTGAAATGTGCCCTGGATTTGAAGTCAGAGAACCTAGGTTCCAATCTTGACTCTCCTACTTACTGCTTTAGCCAAAGTGACTTCCATACTCCAAGCCTCAGGGTTCTCATCTGTAAAATGGGAAACTTGAACTAGATCATCTCTGAGGTCCTTTCTAGTTATAGGATTCTATGTTTCTAAGCCTGGTCATGTCCTTCCTTAAGTATGTAGTGGGGATGCAGGGGTAGTAAAGAAATTTTACTTCCTTCCTTATCCCAATTGACTCCCTAATCTCCAGGGGAGAAAAGGAATGAGAAAAGCTCTGATCTCTTCTTAATATCAACTCTTGAGTTTGATGCAGCCCAACAAATGTGAGCTCTGTGGGGTCCCCTCCCTCCATACCATTCTCTCCCTTCCTTGATCTCTCTTCAGACTTTCCCTCCCTAAATTCACTTAATCTTAACTTTCTGGTCCCAGACACCCAGGTCACACTGTTTGTTTGTTTGTTTGTTTTATTATTTTTTGTGCATTTTACATAATTTTTAATAGAATTTAATATTTTCGTAGCACAATCCCCCCCTTATGTGGCATCCTGCAATGTAGGTGTCATATGCTTCTCATGTTATTTTTTACCTGTGAAAATAAAGATTCTGATAAAGTACTAAAGCATTCATCCCACAACCACCCCATTTTTGATCTCCTCATCCAGCCTCTTGCAATAGAGTCCTAGTTAGTCTCCCTACATTCAACCTCTACTCCAAACTACATTTTACCCAGCTGCCAAATTGATAGTCCTAAAGTACATTCTTCTTCTCAAGAAGCTTCAATGGCTCCCTATTGATAGGATATATAAACAAATTCTCTCTTTGGCATTTACAGCACTTCACAGTCTGGCTCCACCCTATATTTCTTTTTTTTTTTAAGCAATCAGGGTTAAGTAACTTGCTCAAGGTTACACGGCCAGTTATTTATGGGTGTGGTGCTAAGTATCTGAGCCCAGATTTGATCCCCAGGTCATCTTGACCCTGGAGCCGGTGTTCTTACTTGCTGAGCCACCTAACCGCCCCTCCACCCTATATTTCAAGGCTGATTCTACACAACTCACCTTCATGCATGCTATAGTTTAAGCAAAACTAGTTTATTTACTACTCCTAGCATTCAATATTCTGTCCCCTGCCTCCATGACTTTGCACAAGAGTTAATTCATTCCTGGAATGCTCTAGGTCCACACCAACACTTCACAGAAACCCTCTAGCTCCTTTCCTTCAAAAATTAGCTCAAGTGCTTCCTCTTTTAAGATATTTTTTGATTCCCACAAATTCCCTGCCCAAAAATTTGTTTGCATTTATTTTAAATATACCTTGTACTTACTAACCAGTGAACATATATTGTACTCTCCACTAGACCCCCTCACCTCCATCCCACCAGTGGAATAGCCCTCCTCTTAGGAAGAGACTGCCACAGTTCTGTATTTGTGTCACCAGATCCAAGCACAGTGCTTGTCCCATAGTAAGCTCTTAATAAATGCGTATTGATCTATTAATTGACTATATCGGACTTGGACTTGGGAGAAAAGTGTCTAAATCCCTCCTTGGGCACTTACTGATTTTGTGATCATGACCAAGTCATTTACAGAGTCTCAGTTTCTTCATCTTCAAAATGAGGATAATATACAAAAATAAGAATAGGGGCTCTAGCTGGTTATGTTTAAAATCTGGGGTGTCCATTTGGTCTATCAGGGAACGAGGAAAGTGTTTTGTAGATCTGAGAGTGCTTTGGAGGTACTTCAGGGTCGTTCCCTTTCTAAGTCCTCACAGTATCTTCATGCCGTGCCCTATACGCAGCAGACACCTCCTAGAGAGGTGTTGATTCTAGTAATGCCAACTCACCCCCAGATTTGTTGATGAGAGAATCAACCCTTATTAACGGTGGCACAATTTGCAAATAAATGACACCATCAGTCACTGAATAGCTTGAAAAGCGTGTGGAGAATATAAAAGGAAGCAACTCACCCACCTGTCCCTTCACTGATTAGCTGGCGGAGAATTGCCTAAGGCTGGCATGGTATCCAGGAGCGTGTAAAGAAGGCAATGGGAGGGGAGGTGGAGTTAAAATAACTATTTGGACTCATTTCCCTGCTCCTTCCAAAATGGCCTTTGGGTCCAGTTTGAGGATCAGTCTCCTGATGCCAAATGGCCAGTTCTCCTGTTACTGCTATAGACACAGTAGGTTACACTCTAATGCCATTTACAAAAAAAAAAAAAAAATCAAATGCTTGTAAGTCAGTTATTGCAAATATGCCAAATTTCCCCTGGATCTGTTTTCTAAATACAAAGGTAAAAGGAAGGTTATATTTATTCCAGTTATAAACCAAACCGCAGGAAGAATGTAGAGACAACTTCATTTACACAATGGGTGGTGTGTTGGGGAAAAGATTGGCATTGGAATCTGAATTGCGTTCAAATCTTGCCTCAGCCACTTACCTGTCATCTTGGACAAGTCACCTCTCTGGGCTTCCTCCTCTGTAAAATAAAAGTTGGACTCGATAACCTCAAGTCTCTTTGGTCTCAAAATTTGTGATGCCAAGAACAAAGAGCCTCTTTGCCAACTCTCTGCTTGTTTCATTTAGTTGAATAAATAACATCTCCAAAAATTAAATTATTGGATTTATTCAATAAATATGTCAATAAATAATATCTCTAAGTAATTGGCAACTTATTTGGTTTATCTAAAAACCCATCTGGACATCTCAGATTTTACATTTCTAACTAATTCGATTTTTAAAACTCTACTACCTTTCCCCCACTTATTGCACATTAGTTCCTTTCTTGCACTCTGTATTCCAGCCAAACTGAACTATTAGCTATTTTTCCCAGCCTCAGGAAAAAGACATTGCACAGACTGTACCCCACACCTGGAATGTATTCCTACACACCTTAACTATAATTCTTAAAATCATTGCCTTCTTTCTAAGATTTAAATACTATTTCCTACAGGAAGCCTTTCCTTTTCCCCCCTAGTTCAAGATGTCTGTTTTATGTCATTTGACTTATTTTTAACATTTTTTTTAACTTTTGGATTCTAATTCATTCCCTGACTCCCACCCCTCCGCTACCCACTGAGGTCAGCAGTATATCAATGATACATGCTAAATCCTGTAAAAACACATTACCATATTAGCCATATCACCAAAAAAAAAAAAGCAAGAAAAGTAAAGTAATAAATTTGCAGTCAGAGTTCTTCAATTCTTCCTCTGGAAGTGGACAGCATTTTCCATCATGAGTCCTTTGGAATTGTATTGATCCAAATAATTAAGTCCTTCATATTTGATCATCATTACAATATTGCTCTTACTATGAGCAATGTTCTCCAGGTTCAGTTCACTTCACTTTGCATCAATTCATATGTCATCTTATGTTGTTTTTTTTTTCTGAAACCATCTCCCTCGTCATTTCTTAGAGAACAAAAATATTACATCATAATTATATGCCACAACTTGTTCAGCCATTCCCCAGTTGATGGCATCCCTTCAATTTCCAATTCTGCGCCACCACAAAAAGAGTTGCTATAAATATTCTGGTACATTTATTTTTTTTCCTTTTCCTTTGATCTCTTTGGGGTACAGACATAGTAGTGGTATTACTAGGTCAAAGGTATGTACAGTTTTATAGCCCTTTGGGCATAGTTCCAAATTGTTCTCCAGAATTTTTGGACCACATCCAGAAAACCTTTCCTGATCCCCCTCATTATTACTGCTTTCTCCCTACTCAAATAACATTGCACTTATTTTTCCCCCTTCACTTGCGGGCAGAGACTGTTTTCTGTCTAGTCTTTCCCCCACCCCAGTACCCAGCACAGTCCCTTACATGTAGTAAGCCTTTAATAAATGTTGTCATTGCTGTTGTTGAGTAACTAAGCAATTGATTTCATGCTACAGCAGAGAAAGGAAATCCAACCAATCAGTGACCACAGCAGTAAGTTTGAGCACAGAATTGCATTGACTCAGCTGGTTATAAATACCACTGCTTGCATCACTTGGAGTTTCCTTAATGGTCTCCCTATGCCCCTTCTAAGTTTCAATTAGGTCTGAGGCTGCTCAGAGAAGGAAATCTGACAGGTTTACTTCCCACATGAGTGTGACTGCCTAAGTCTCAATGACGTCCATGCATGGTACGTTTGTAAGAAGGAACAGTCTAAAAATAATTTTAATATATTCTCATTCAATTTTCACTAAATAACTGGTATAATTTGAAGGCAGCAAAGCAGCACTTATCCATTTTCTCTTGCAGCCTACTGAGTGTCACAAAGATACTGAAATGTTCCAAATAAGGGCATCACCCTAATTGCTTACATGGAAAATTAGAATGTGCAATGCTTTCCCTGAAAGAAAATAATCTCTCTCATAGGGTGGGTGGTGTAAATATACAGTATTATGTTAGCTCCTGAATAAAGGGAGGCAGATTAAAAATAGGGTCCAAAAGAGGGAGGAAGGAGGAGAAAAGAATGAGAAGAGAAGAGAGAGAAAATAAAAGTGGCAGATTAGTATGACATAAAACCATCTTTGTGAGGATGGGGGAGGGGAATTATATTCACAGTCAACAGTTCACCAGTTAATATTTACTGATGGTTATCTGACCTAACAAAGAAAATCAGTAATACACACAATCTAAAATATAAGTTTTTTACATTTTGTTTTGTGTGTGTATGTGTGTATATGTGTGTGTGATGTATACATATCACTATAAAGTTATGAAATGCTTCCTCACAACATTTGGCTTTTGATTACATTATGATTTCTTTTATCATAGACTTATGTTCCCAATTATGCTTTACTCCAGTTAATTTAAACATCAGCTTGCATTTCCTGAACCTACATACCAACTGATGATTTGGGAAAGCTCCCAGAAGCCTTCTTGGATAGCAGAGGACAAGGAAAATACAAGCTTTGCCAAAGTCAATTTTCTCCACATATTAGAGAACATGACCTGGAACAGTGAGGGAGGAGAGCGGGGTAAAGCCAGCCACAGTATAAATGAGCTGTCTCTCTGGTCCATCAGCCACTCTGCAAGAGGGCCCTCGAAGAGGGGATGGTTTCAAGCACTCCAATAGCAGCAAGAGTATGTGACTGTAACTGACTGCCCCCATAGGTCTCTTCTTTCTGAGAAAAAAGCATAGACAAAAGGGAGAACACCAGGAGGTAAAGAAGGTTTACCTGAACCTAAAGAGGAAAATAGAATCCACTAACACTGCCCCATGTGCTACATCACTTATGTTCAGGACACAGCAATCACAGTAGCAGCCGCAGTTGTCCCTGGAGAATAAATGAGATCTGCTCCCCCTGATTGCTTCACCATAGAAACTACTCCTGAGCAGATTCAGGCTGGAAAATTGCAGTTCATTTAACCCTAGGTTGTCTGTTGATCCACAAAATAGGGCAGCCCATGGGCCCTTGAGACAAAGGTTTCTCAATCCCAATTATTCTACATGGGAGTAGAAGGGTATAATTTTCAAACCCAGAAACAATATCTCTGCAGCCTCAGCACTGTGGCTCTGAGAGGCTCAGAGAGCAGCAGTCAGGAGCGAGGAAAGAGACAAAGCTAAGGAAAGGAGAATTAGGATAGAATGAGAAGAAAGAGAGATTCTTAGGTATGTAAGTAAGAAAGAATTGTAACTGTGGTGTCTAGGAGGAAGAAGGCTTGAAGTACAGTGGTAATGAAGCATACATGTAAACAATGCATGTGGCAAAGGAGAACCTCCCAGCTCCTGATTACAGGAACTCCTTTTATCCCTTCATGCAATCCTCATGAAATTCCCCTGAGGTGTAACTCTGTCCCATTCCAAGAAATCTGCTGCACCCCAGGAATCAGTGAGTGCCATGCTGAGTCTGCAGCTAGCCCTTTTCTCTGCACAAAGGAGATTCACTGTCTGAAGATTTCACCATCCTGCGATGACCATGTTTCCATAGCCATCTAACAATGCTGCCTCAGTCCCTGGCCACTGTGTCTCCAGTGGCCACTGCTACAAGCTCTGGGGGACTCTGCTACCAACTTCAGTTCTCTGATGGGATCTCAGGTTCTCCCAAACTCACAAAGCTGTGCCTGGATGTGTCCAGTTCGGGGGACTTGCTCCCCAAATATCAGGAAAGAATAAATACAAGGGAAACAGAGATGCCATGCATTTATTCACTGACACCTGGCAGGCAGGTGGAGGAATTTAGCCAAGAGCTTTTCCCTCACTCCGAAGCCTTCTCCAAAGTGGTAGCTGGTAGTGCCGCAGTGCCCAGAGTGCTAGGTCTGGAATCAGGAAGACCTGAATTCAAAGGTGATCTCAGACATTTACCACCTGTATGATCCAGGGCAAATGATTCAACCTCTGTTTGCCTCAGGTTCCTCAACTATAGAATCAGGACGATAAGAGCACCTACCTCACAGGGTTGTAAGAGGATTAAGTGGGGTTAAATTTACAAAATTTATAAATTTATAATACATAATATATATATGTAATGTGTAAATTTATTAATTTATAAAAACCATTTAGTGCTTGGCACATATAAATAATTATTTGCTTCCCTCTCCCAACTTCTCCCTCAAATCAGTAAGGAAAGTGAGCAACCAGAGGTTTGAACCTTTTGTATGCATATTCAGTTTTGGCTCAGTCATTCCTGACCTATCAGTTCTTCCAGCTCGGCAGACAATTAGAAGACTTGATGATACCAACCCCTAATTCATCACAGCAAGAAACCAGCTTCCAAAATTCCACATGAACAGGCAGCAGGCAGAGTCCAGGACTGTGGCTCCATTAGCCAGCATTCCTTTACTAGATATAAAAACAAAAGCTGCTTACATATGTATATATGTAGATAGATAGATAGATAGATAGATAGATAGATAGATAGATAGATAGATAGATAGATAGATAGATAGATAGATAGATAGGTAGGTAGGTAGGTAGGTAGGTAGGTAGATAGATAGATAGATAGATAG
>NW_027187419.1:10469413-10481610 GCF_028583685.1 Petaurus breviceps papuanus | reverse complement strand
TAGATAGATAGATAGATAGATAGATAGATAGATAGATAGATAGATAGATAGGTAGGTAGATAGATAGATAGATAGATAGATAGATAGATAGATAGATAGATATACAGAGATAATACATATATTGATGTAGATGACTAGGGCATGTCTCAAAATACTTTGGGGATATACTATTTTAGGGAAAGGAGACCTAAGGCTGCAGGGGTATGCAGTTACCCTTGAATCAAGGGCCTAATATAAAGCATTAAAAGAGCCTTCAAGGATGGTATTGATCAATCAGATTTTGTCATTTGCCTTATTTGAATGAAATACAACTATGCCTTCTCCATCCTCAAAAGATCTTCACTTGACCCACCCATTCCCTGCTATGTGTTGCCCCATATCTCTCCTCCCTTTTGTGGCTAAAGTCCTTGATAAGGCCATCTAAGAAAGGTACTCTCACTTGCTTTCCCCTCACTCTCATTTAATTCGCTATCAGGTTGACTTCTGATTTCATCACTCTGGTGAAACTGAAATTCCAAAGTCACCAATAACCTCTTAATCGTCAAATCTAATGGACTTTTCTCACTCCTCCCCCTTCATGACTTCTCTGTAGCCTTTGACACTGTCAATCAACCTCTTCTCCTTGATATTCCCTTTTTTCAGATTTTCAGGACACCGCTGTCTTCTGGTTCTCCTATCTACCTATCTTACTATCCCTTCTTAGTTTCCTTTTGCTTTATCTTCATCCAGGTCACATCCGCTGACCATGGCTGTCCTCCATGTCCTGGGCCTTCTTCTCTTCTTCCTCTGTACTATGTTACTTGTTGAGCTCATCAACTCTTATATATTCAATTATCATTTCTATGTTGATTCCCAAAACCTGCTATGATCATTGAGTCATAGAATTTAAAGCTTCAAGGAATGTTGAAGATTACATAATCCAATACTCATTTTAAAGATGGAGAAAGTGAGATCCATAGAAGCAAAGGGATCACCCAAGGTCACACAGCAAGTGTCCAGTGCTCTTTTCCCTATAAATTGCATTGTTTCAGACAGTGCTTCCTCTGGAAGTTTCTGGAAAAGCAACAAATGGAAGATTCCTCCTGTTGGTTATATTTTAGAACAGTGGAAAGAACCTTGAATTGGAAGTGAGAAAATTTAGGCTCTAGTCTCAGCTCTCCTAAAGCCCACACCCAGGTGAGTGGCCTTTGTAAACACGAGTTAAAAAGGAAAAAGCTGGATCAAGGTACTTCCCCTTCCTGCCTCAGTTTCTCCTTCTGTAAAATGAATGGGGTTGGGCTAGGGGCTCTTAACATGAGGTCTATCAATATGTTGATATTGATATTTCATTAAAATTGGTTTGCTTTGGGGACGGCCAGGTAGCACAGTGAGTAAGAGCACCGGCTCCAGTGTTGAGAAGACCTGGAGATCGAATCCCGGGCTCAGACACTTAGCACCCACCCAGAAACACCTAGCCATGTAACCTTGAGCAAGTTACTGAACCCCAATTGCTTAGGGGCGGCCAGGTGGCTCAGCGAGTAAGAGCACCGGCTCCAGTGTCGGGATGACCTGGATCAAATCCGGGCTCAGATACTCAGCACCACACCCAGAAATAACTGCCGTGTAACCTTGAGCAAGTTACTTAACCCCGATTGCTTAAAAAAAATAAATAAATAAAATTGGTTTGCTTTGTAATCCTATGTATTTTATTTTAGGAGTTTAAAAATAGTCTGAGAAAAAAATTCACAGGCTTCACCAGACTACCAAAGGGGTCTATGTCACAAAAAAGCTAACTAAACTAGATCACCTATAAAGGACCTTCCAACATTAATAATAATAACATATTTCTCTGTAAATAATCTGAGTTCAAATCCAGCCTCAGATACTTACTATCTGTATGGCTCTGTACAAGTCACTTAACCTCTATTGGTTTTGTTTTTGCTTTTGGTTTTGCTTTTTTGGATGGGGGGAGGTAGGACAATAAGGATTGTGACTTGCCCAAGGTCACACAGCTAGTTTTTGTGTGTGTGTTAAGTGTCTGAGGCTGGATTTGAACTCAGGTCCTCCTGACTCCAGGGCCAGTGCTCTATTCACTGTGCCACCTAGCCACCCCTCTCTATTGGCTTTAATCCACTGGAGAAGGAAATGGCAAATCACTCCAATATCTGCTGAGAAAATCTCATGAATGGTATGGTCCCCAGGGTCACAAAGAGTCAGACACAAATGACTGATTCAATAACAACAATGTAAAATCCTCCTTCAATGCCTCATTACTGCAGAGAAACAACTCCTGGATTCTCAAAGGCAACTATAGGTTGCCCATTAGATAAAGCTGTGGTCCCAGAGTCATTAACGCCTGAGTTCAAATCCAGCTTCGGACGTTTACCAGTTTTGTGTCTCTGGGAAAAGCCACAATCTCACGAAGTCCCAGTTTCCTCACCTGTAAAATAAGGAGAATGATAGCACCTACTTCCCAGGGCTGTCACGAGGACCAAATGTCAAGTACTTATCATGGGTGGTCAAATAAATGCTTAATCCCTTCTTTTCCTCAAAGGCTATGCCAGAGGGGTACAAGCTTTAGCAGCTCCTGCCTCCGGAAGGCTGGGAGTCTGGGCTTGTTGGTGAACTTGATATCTGTTGTCTGAGATCCCACCTAAGAGCAGAGATGCTCATCACCAGATTGGCTACAATGTGAGGATTTGTTGTTGTTCTGAGCAGCTCTTGAAGAATGTCCTCCAATCACCGGGTTCACCATCTCAGCATCATCTCCAATCCACCTCTCCCTCACCTCACGTATCCAATCAGCTGCCAATGGTATTATTTCTACTTTCACAGCATCTCTCATATCTGTCCTCTTCTTGCCATTTCCATGGTTGCCACCTTGGCACAGGTCCTTTATCACGTGTCGCCTGGACTATGGCAATCATCACCCCATAGCTTGCCTCAAATCTCTCCCCACTCTAATCCATCCTCCACGCAGCTACCAAATTATTATTCCTGAAGTCCAGATCTAACCATGTCACACACACATACCCCTCAATGAACTCCAGTGGCTCCCTATTACCTCCATGAACAAACATAAAAACTTCTGTTTGGCATTTAAATCACAATCTTTCTGAACTTTCCAATCTTCTTATGCTTTATTACCCTCCATGCACTTGACTGTATCTGTGTATCTGCCACTGCCTGAAATACTGTCTGGTTCTTTGGATCCCTGGCTTCTTCAAACACCACCTTCTACAGGAGTCCTTTCCCTATCCCCCCAGGTACTAGAGCCTCTCAGTAAACAGAAAGTTACCCTTCTATCTATTCTGTGTACATCTTAAATATACATATATATGTATAAATTATTTAAATATTTTCTCTCTTATTAGAATGTGAGTTCCTTAAAACCAGGGACCATTTTTGCCCCTTTTTGTATCCTCAGCTCTTAAAACAGAGTCTAGAATATAATAAACAAATCCCTTTTGTTTGACTGATTGTTGTTATTTATCCTTCATTTTCGAAGAGGACTATGACATCAAGGAGATGATGCCATGACATGTAAGTGAACTGTATTTAAGTGAGGGAGAGCTGTACAAAGTCACCAGTCTCACTTTCTCCCCAGGAACCATCTGGGTCCAGTGGCGAGATATAGATCAGGATGACTGAAGATGGCCCTGGATGCAGTGCCTTGACTAAAAACCTTGACGTTTTTAAGCTAAGATGTTTAACAGGTCTCAGTTTGACAGATTACTAAGTCAAAGAAAGACTGAAATCTGCTTCAGTGAAGGGAAAAATCTATAGTGAGGCAATCACAGATTCCTTACGTGTTTATAGTACATGTATATAGTACTTTAGTTTTACAAAGCATGGCCTTAACAACTCTATGAAGTAGGCATTATTTCCATTTCACAAATGAGAAAACAGGATCAGAAAGCTTAATCAATTTGCCTAAGGTCATAAGGCTTTCGAGCAAGGTGGAAGCTGGAACTTAAACCTTGAACATGGGCATCCAAAATCAATGTTCTGGCATTCACTGTGTGTGCTTCCCTAGAATTCTGGGATGCTGAGGTTACTGCCCCCTTCATGACTTCCATTCTAGTGAGTAATGATGCTAGAGTCAATATAGAACTATGTGGCATTTATTTACTGTGGGATGCTGATGGCAGTGATAGATTACTTACTATAACTGTCTGGAACAAACATAATAGAGCCAGGTCTCACCAGAAGAAAGTCGGGCAACGCTACTGCTTATAAGCTGAAAGGAAAGCTCAAGACCATAATCAATTTCTTTATTCAAGTTCACATCTTCAGAATAGCAACACAGTGGGAAATGTGGCTTGGGTTCATCCACATACACACACATACCTCACTGAAATATATAATATATATTTCAGTGAGATTTATGTGTTTTGTGAGATTTAGGTCTTTTTTCTCCTTCCCTACATATTTCAATAATAGATAGAAGGTAAGGACCTTAACATATTGGAAATGGTCAAGAGAAGAGGGGGAGGGATGATGACAGAACTGGAAAACATTCAATTTAATTCAATTTAACAAACATTTATTAAGTACCTGCTCTATGGCTATCATTGTGCTAGGCACTGTGGGATACAAAGGGTGAAAAAAGACAAACCAGTTCCCACCCCCAAGGAACTCACATGCCATAGGAAGTTCCTCCATTGGAAGAACTGGGTATGTTAAACCTGGAGAAGAGACTTAGAAGGAACATGATAGGAATCTTCAAATATTTGAAGATGTCCTATGGAAGAGGGATTAGATTTGTTCTGCCTGACCCCAGAGGGCAGGACTGTGAGCAATGGGGGAATGTGGCAAAGAGACAGATTTAGACTTGATGGAAGAAAAAATATCCTAACACTTAGAGCTGTTTCATAGTAGAATGAACTGCCTGTAGCACTAATGGATTCCCTCTCTCTGGAGGTCTTCAAGTAGAGTCTGGGGACGACTTTTTAGGATATTATTATAGAAGACATTCTTGTTCAGGCAGAGATTAGAACTGAATGACCTCTAAGGTTATTTCCAACTCTGAGATTCTAACCCTGTTCCCTGTTTTATAATACACATAGTCATTCAGTAAGTCAGTCAGTCTAAAAGCATTTAAGTGTTCCTATGTGCCAAGTGTCTTGCTATTTGCTGGGATATAAAGAATAGCAAAAATAAAACATGCCCTCCAGAAACTTCCATTCTACAGGAGGATACATCATATAAAAAAAAAACTAAGCATATGTAAGATCTATAAAGATTAGCTGAGAGGTAGTCTCAGAGGAAAAAGTATTAGCAGCTATTCAAACAGTCCTCTGAACACACACACGCACTACTATTATTTCTCTGTGAAACTTTAAACCTATAGAGTGTTATCTTTAGGGTGAATGAATGGATGGATGAGTGTGAAAGTATTAAGGGCTTACTATGAGCTAAACACTGCCAGAAAAATACAAAAACAAGAGAGTATCTTTCCTCAAAGAGTTCATATTCTAATTGGAAAAAACCATAGGTATGGTGGCCATGTAAAAGAGGGTCCCAGAAGTCACAGTGATCATCCATAAGGCAAGCAATTTGTAGGCCCTTTTCAGCAATATGGATAGTTTGGCAGCATTTTTTAATACTGATCAGAGCAAGAGGTACAAAGAAGGGCGATGGGGAGAAGGGAGACACCCACTAGCCAAGCAGATAGTAAATTGTTCATGTTGGATGACTAATTGGGACACAAAGTATTGTCTTCTATGGAGACAATCACATGTAAGAGTTAATTGAGTCTATACTAATACACACACCAGTCAAATTGGTTTCAGTGCTGAGATAGACTGGATGTCTAATCCAGACATACTCTTTCAGGTGCTGGTGGGGATATGAGAAATGGAACTGCTCAGCAGAATGGCAAATGGCAAGATGGCCAAAGTGATTGACTTGATAGGATAATAAGTACTTGCAGGTCTGTAACCATCTTGTTCTGGGAAGGAAATCCAGCAATCGTGGGTTTAAATCCCAGACTGTGGACCAGCAAGGTCCTAGCCAAGTCAGAATACTGAGTATAAGACCTGACCTTGCATGTCTGGCCAAAGTTCATGGCCAAGAAATGCTGGTGTAGTCAGGTAGGAGGAGATAGAAGAAGCAATGCAAAGTGTGTGTGGGAGTGTGGGGGGCGGTGTGGGGGTGTGTCTTACCAAAGAGCCTAACAAAAACAAGGGAACTTTGCAGGGAGAACCAGTCATCATCTCCTGAGCAGGAACATCACAAAGAATTTCTGGGCAGGCAGAGAGTCCAGACACAATCTGGACACTAGATACAGTCACAACTGTGACAAATTACTCTAATGGGGTGTGGAAGCTACTTTTGACACCCCCATCTTCTCTCCCCACCCTTCCCTGTTCAATCTCAGGATCTGGAAGGGGTTTTCTGACCATCTAAAGTCCTCACAATGTGAGCCTAGCTATGATCCCTCACCTAGGTTTTGAGAAACAAAGTACCTGGCCCACAAAAGATAAAAGGTGACTTTTTTTTCAAGTGATGAGGATGACAGTTCAAGGCTGTAGTACAGGTTGTGCCCTAGAGCTCATGCAAATATTAGCTTCTATCTCTTTTAGGTCTGCCCTGATGGGAAGCTGATCCAAAGGAAGAATACTTGTGGGTCTGACTGAAAAAGACACTCAGGTTTAGACCAGTCCTGCAAGTGAAAGCACATAGTAGATAAGGCTCATTGATTGATTGACTGATTGAAGGGACTAAGGAAAGAATGAAGGAATGGGCCAACTGACATTTTGAAGTGGATTATGTTAATAATATCAAATCATATCATAATCCACTTCAAAAATCAAATTACTTGAGGTGAACAATTTAAAAAAATCTCCCTAGGAAGCCACTACAGGTTCTTCCTAAGAGACTACTGCAAACTCTCCTTGTCCACTAAAGATAATTGGTTTCATCTGAATAGGGCTCAAATGAGAATAGTCCTTCAGTTTTGTCAGAGACTTACTTCTAGGGAACCCTTTTGTTCACTTATCAGGGAACATCCTTTAAAACCATAAGATGCAAAACTATGAAAAGGCTAAGCCAAAGGGATACAAGCAGAAGAATGTGAATTTGCTCACTTTGGCTCCACTGCCCCATGCAGTACCTAGGAAGAGTTGCCATAGTTCCTTTTTCCCTTTTTTATCACCTACAGTAGATGGCTTGTATGTAGCTTCCTCTAGCTCTATATTATCAGGCAGTGGAGAAAGCAATGTGAACGTTTCTTCTTAAGACAGGGACAGGAAAAAAAAAACTTGATTTGGTCATGATTGCACCTTGTCTCGTGCACCCCTAAAGCCAAGGAAAGAGGGATTGAGACTGGCAGAGAGTTGAAGGAGCACATTTTCCTTCCTCTTCTATTAGGTCTGTAGCCTTATAGAAACAACTGCTTGACCCCAGTGAGTCGCCTTTCATCTAGATTAAGAATTATCAAGAACAGTTGCTATTAGCAGTAGTGAGCTTGTGGAAGCACTGGAGGAGAAGACAACCATAGCCACTGTTCCAGGAAGTACAACTGTGCTTTCAGACTGGAAGAAGCCCTCAGTTTGGAGCCAGAGAACCTAGCTCTAAATTCTGATTCTACTGCTTGATACCTGACCGCCCTTGGGAAAGAAACTTCAACTTTCTCAGCCTCAGGCTTCTCATCTGTAAAAATGAGAAAAGTGACTCAAATCATCTCTTAAGCACCCTTCCTGCTGCAAATCATATCATAATATTTATGTCAGACATTCCCTACTAACATGAGAGACCAGAGTATACTTTGGAGACCTCTCTGCAACCTGATTAATTTTGCCTACCTTGGTTGAACTTGGAAATGTCATCGTCTATCACCCTTCTAATGTTGACCTCCAGCTCCCCTTACAAGTACTAGGGTTTACAAGGCTTTAAACACAATAGTTTTATGTAGCTCTTGAAAGGTTTCTCAAAGTTAGATAGCCCAGGCTCCAGTCATTTTTGTGGATGAAAATCTTCACTAAAACCATAGTTCACAATGTACTATGCCAGGGGTAGGGAACCTGTGGCCTTGAGGCCACAAGTGACCCTCCAGGCCCTCAAGTAGGGCCCTTTGACTAAATCCAAATTTCAAATTCCCCACACCTATACTATGCTTTTGCATGGCCTCTCCCCTACCTATACCTTTTAGATGCCCTTGTTTCCTTCAAAGTTCAATTCAAATCTCACCTCCTTTAGGCCTTTCCTGATCTTCCTAACTGTTAATATCTCCCCCTCAAAATTACTTTGTATTTCTTGTGTGTATATTTTTACCTGCCTATTTGTATACATAGGCAGTTAGGTGACTCAGTGGATAAAGCACTGGGCCTAGAATCAGGAAGACCTGGGTTCAGAGCTAGCCCCAGACACTTCCTAGCTGTGTAACCCTGGGCAAGTCATTTAATCTCTGTTTGCCTTAATTCACAGGAGAAGGAAATTGCAAACCACTCCAGTAACTTTGCCAAGAAAACCCCATGGACAGTATAGTACACAGAGTCATGTAGAGTCAGAACTTGCTGAACAACAGTAAAATCAAACATTTATACATGTGGTCTCCCTTGCTAGAAAGCACATCTCTTAAATTAATCAAGCATTTCATTTTTGTTTTTGTATCTAGGTCTATGTGCAGCATATAGATCTGTGTGCGGCACATAGTAAGTACTTAACAAATGCCAGGTGATTGGTTGATTTGTTGATCATTTGAAAGAAAATAAGTATCTGAATTATTTAACTGTAGGGTTAAGATTATGAAAGAATAAAAATTATGGCAGAGTATGCGTAAGGAATTAAGAAAATAAATAGACTGGAGTGACTGAATATCCTGGTGAGGACGAATAACAGAAGGAAGAAAGTCAACTGAGAAATTGAAGGGAAAAAGCTATGGTCAAAGAAGAGAATTTCCGAATTCAGTATCATAGAGATGGCACAGTTCTAGGTGCTGGTGAGATCTAAAATATTCCTCTGAGTGACTGAGATTTAAACTGTAGAGACTGATGAACTGAGAGGTCCAGATGTTGAGGTCAAATTTTTGTGACTGAAAGAGGAAAAGAGTATGAGAGAAAGAGGTGTAGGATGAAGTAGTAGTTTTGTATTTGTTTTGTTGTGTTATGGTTTTATCCATAGAAAGGAGATCCCAGGAGGTCCCAGAAAGTCCAATAGGAAAGGAAGGCAGACAAAACAATTGAAAGCGAACATTGTAGAATTATAAAGAATTAATATGGTCCCAAAGAAGAAATATAAGAAGGCATCTCCCCCTTTTGCTTTGCAGAGGAGAATGATACATGAATATGGAACATTGCATATATTTGGGGGCTTTTTCAACAAATTAATTTATTTTGCTAATTTTATTTCATGTTCTTCCTATTTCTTTTTTTTCTTTAAAAAATTCTTTGTTATATAGGATGGCTCTCTGAAAGGCAGAGGTTAAAGGGAAAGGACATTGGGAAAAATGTAAATGATATATAGCAACAAAAAACATCAAATGATTATTTTTTAAAAAGAAAAGACAAGTAGGGGAAGATAAGAATTAAGATGTGTAGAGCTTAACCAGATAAAGACAAGAGTTCCAGGGGAAGGGGATTTTTATCTTGGCAGATGGTGACTAAATCTCTGAGTTTAGGAGAAGAGGAACTGGAGTTTGCTAGCCTTTTGATGAGGAAAGTACAAGTAGATCAGACCCTCTCCCTCCAGAGCGCTGAGATGAGGGAGCGCTATTCTGTATTGAGACAATGGGACAGTGGCATCAGCCTGTTCACTGATCAAATCCTAGGAGTCTCTGGATGGAGACAACAGAGATTGTGTCCAGTGTCTGGTAATCAGGTCCTTATTAAACATACTCAATACTAGTTCCTTTCCTTCATCTGAAAAAGGATAATACATACCCAGAAGAAGGGTGACACATAATCCATAAATGAATACCCTCCCCAAAAGATATTCTTTTCCACTTGGTTCCTAGTTAGGCATGGTTTCTGAGACTCTGATAGACAGAGTCCTGGTGGTGAAAGAATTTCTTTCTTGATGCTTAATGGATATATAAGGCTGAGGCATCATTTTTTTTTCAGTATTTAGTAATAAAAGAAAGAGTAGCCACTGCTCCCACATATGACAGTAGGTTCTGGGACAAAGAGGATTCCAAATCTGACATGGGGGAGGGGCTGGGGCACCCATCTTCCTAGTCAATTGAGTCTTTTGGATATGTGGGAAAGCACCCCTTTTCTCTTTCAATTTGTCATTCCACCTCTCCTCTTTGTCTGGGGAAACTGGACTAGATTGTGCAAATTATTCAGGACTATTTCTTCAACACTCTGGGAAAGGAAGATGGGGAGGGTGGATCCAATAACTTCTGCTGGTGACTCTCAGAGGAGAAAGAGATAGAGTGAGAGAGAACTGTACATATCTACAGGTATGCATGACATATGTGTATATATAAATATATGCATACATACACATGTAGAGATAGATAGAGATATAGAGATGGAGATTCAGATACAGAAACAGCTAGGTTGTGCAGTGAAAAGTGTTAGGCCTGGTGTCAGAAAGACTCATCTTCCTAGGGAGTTCAAATCTGGCCTGACACCTTCTAGCTGCTTGACATTGGACAAGGCATTTAATCTTGCTTGCCTCAGTTTCCTCATCTGTAAAATGAGTTGGATAAGGAAATGACAAACCAGTCCAGTATCTTTGCCAAGAAAACCCCATACAAGGTCACAAACAACTGAAAAAAACATATATGTTTGTATACATATATATTTCATAATATCTGTACAATATATACATAAACCAAAGATACAAATCTCTTCCTAATCTATTATGGTCCCATATTTGGTCCCCATATTTAAAGGAATACAGAATAGTAAAGAATTTCTGATATTTCTAGACTGAATGTCAGAATACTGACATCACAGAGAAAACAAACAGGATGGAGAGAGACAGTGGAAAGGATTTCTGATGTAGTAAATCAACAAGCCAATAGCAACCTGGAATTCCCCAGGTACCTCTCCCTATGTGTACATCTCTGTATGTCAACTTTTATGACACCTTTGCCACAGGGAAGGTCTGGGTATTCCCTCAGTTGTCTCTATCTGTTTCCACATTTAAAAAGCAAACTCAGGATTTGTGCCATCAGAACAGCAAGGGGTTATTGGCAGCTGAAAAGCTGAATGGACATAGGCAGAACTGTTGGAGCCTGCCTGATAATACCTGCCACAGTCAATTCCCATTCTCTCAGGCCATGCCCCTTGGCACAGACAGAGCCTCTGTTCCCACCATTGTGAATGTGCTAAAGGAAAGTTAAATATGACACAAGAGAGTGCGGCCAAATTCAAAAAAGTTCTCTGATCACAAGATGTGAAATCATTCCCCAAGACAATGGAGACAGTGGCCCCTTGGTTTAGCAGCCTTTGCAGGAAATTGTGCCCCAAGGCTGAGATTTTCTATCACAAGCCAGGCTTCTGACTCATCTGGAATCTGGCAGATCAGCTCTGAGACCATGGAAACCAGCCTGCTGGGATAAAGTGATAGCATGAGGAGGAAAATTCCCTAGTGCTATTGACCATGAGAGGGAATATAGATCCTAGCTTGAGATTAGCACTTTTTCTTCTCATAATCTTGTAAAATATGTTATATAGGAGGAACTCTAGTAATTAGCTCCAAATAAACTGACTCACTCACATCTATATATCAAAAATAATAGATAAAATAAATAACCACATGAGTTGGAGGTCATAAGAGATTTTTTAAAATAATAAACTGTAGGGATTTTTAGGTTGATATCATCATATACTGTTGCTGTAGTTCTGAATTGGGGGGGGGGACAGAAAATGGAAAGAAGTAGGGAGAAGGCAAGGGAAAGAGGTAAGATTCTTGCCAACCATAGAAAAGAATTTTATTTACTATCTTAGAACCAAAATAATCCCCAAGGCAAAGACAATTGACCACAATGGAGAGAATATTATATTACATCCTAGAATTAGCTGTGTGGCCTTGAGCAAGTCACCTAATTTTTCTATGCCAGCATTTTAAAGTGTGGAGCTGATATGTATTCTTGTTTCATGGCAAAAGTGAGAGTGCAAGATGGCTACTGCACTTTGGTCTCTTTGGAAAGAAATTATGCATGAATCCCTAATAATTTTCATTGTATTTTGATAAGAACTCTTTCACCCTCTACTTTTTAATGAAGGGTTTATTCTGGAACATATTAACTATGCAGATTTCAT
>NW_027187419.1:10464860-10469403 GCF_028583685.1 Petaurus breviceps papuanus | reverse complement strand
ATTTACAATCACATCATTGTTTTCATGTCCCAATTTCATTTTTTCCCCAACAGAGAGAAACAGAAAATTCAGTCTTATGTGTGGCTGCACAGTGTTGACAGTGACAAAAAACAGTGGGAGAAGAGAGGACATGGGAAAAAAGATAATAAACTTCAGAGATAAACACAAAAATCTCACCCTAAGCGATTGCCAAGTGAATTTATACACATCTAAATCATCAAAACAATCAAATACTCAAAATTATGAGAACTCCATCCCCACACTTATCCCATCAGCCCAATCAGCCTCCAGAGCTAAAAATGAGTGCTGACACCATTTCCAATTCATTCTTTGTGTAGTCACTCATTTCAGCACAGCTCTTACTCAATGGTTTACCATGGGGTCAGATTTTAATGGTGTCCTTCACATTGTAAGAGCTTAATAGATATGTGTTAATTGGTTGATTGAAAATGCAGTACAATGGACTAGGAGTCAAAAGATCTAGATTTTAGTCTGGAGTATGGTGGTAAAGGGAAGTTAGGTGGTACATGGGTGGCACAGTGGTTAGCTGGGTGGTGCAATGGATAGAGTAGTAGGCCTGGAGTCAGAAAGAATCATTTTCCTGAGTTCAAATATGGCCTCAAACAATTATTAGCTATGTGACCCTACTTGACCCCATTTGCCTCAGTTTTCCTCATCTGTAAAATGAACTGGGGAAGGAAATGGCAAAGCACTCTAGTATTTTTGCCAAGAAAACCTCAAATGGGGTCATAAAGAGTCAGATATGACTGAAAAATGACTAAACAGCAACATGTGATAGTATAAGTTTAACAACCAGCTCTTGGGAAGGTGATGGTGGAAGGTATTCACAACATGCTTTTAAGTTTAATCTGCATTATTAACATTTTCTCCATCATTTTCTTAGCTTGAGATAATCAACAGAGCAATAAATCAAGCTCATATTTGCAGTATTTGCTTATTTTTGAGGTGTAAATACTCACACTGAAAATTTAACAATCAGCTCTGAAGAACCAGTACAAACCACATCCAGTACATCATTGGTTCTAGTTCTGGATCTTGCTGGCTATATGGCCTTGAATAAGTCACTTAACCTCTTTGAGGACAAATTGTTCATAGGTAAAATGGCAATCATTATGCTTGCCATACTTACCTCACAGACTTAGACATTAAATCCAGTTAGAACTGGGTTTACATACCACACCTGATACTTTACTAGCTGTGAGACCTTGTGCAAGTTGTTTAATCTTTCCAAGCCTCACTTTTTCTTTTTGTAAAATGGGAATAATATAACCTGTCTACATCACAGGGTTGTTGAGAGGCTCAAATGAGATATTTGTAAGAACAAACTTCAAAGCCCTATATGTTGTCAGTTGTTGAAGGTATTGTTGTCAGCACCTTGGAAGTTAATGCTGCGCAGGCATTGCCAAAAGATGCCCACTAGGCTCATAAACTTAATCACTGCTCTCCAGACTTTGCTGATTGCTCAGCTGATGCAAAAGAGGAGGCTACACATGCAGACGGATGTATTTATTCAGCCATTCACTAACCCTTTATTAAGGGCCTACTGTGTACCCATCACTGGGGATGCAGAACTGAAAATGAATGGCAGATACATGAGCCAGAGAAGGCCAACAGGATGTCTCTGCCTACCAGAAAAATCTCTCAAAATAGTACTTACTTAGTCTGATTCAGGGAAGGCACTATAAAAACCAGAAGACAGGAACAACATATTACTAGTTATCATGGCTATATACAGTGCAGTTAGGTGGTACAGTGAATAGAACACTTGACTTGGAATCAGGTAGACATCATGAGTTCAAATTCAGCCTCACTTACTAGCTCTATGACCATGAGCAAGTCAATTAATCCCATTGGCCTCAGTTTCTTCATCTGTAAATGAGCTGGAGAAGGAAATAGTAAACCACCTCAGTGTCTTCGTGGGTCCCAAATGGGGCCACGAAGAGTCAGACAGAAACAAAACAAATGAACAGCAGCAACAACAACAACAAATGTCTACATACAAGACTTAGCTCATGGTAAATGTGCAATGAGTCTGAAGAATTAATGGGATTGTCTGGCAGGACTGTAAGGCCCTAAGGATGCTGCCTCTGCCTTTGTGAAGGATAGGACAAAATATTTAGGTCTGGAATGATTTTAAAGAGTCTCTAATTCCCAAATTTTACAGATGAGGAAACTGAGGCACAGAGATTTGCTTATCACATAAGCAGTGACAGAGAAGGGATTTGAATATAGGTGCTCTGACTCCAAAGCATTGTTCTTTCCACTCTGCCATGCTACCTGCATAAGGGTAAGGGAAACTCACATCTTGCTCTCTTGAGGTGTGAGATTCATGTACCCTAATCAGAGTAAAGGACTTCTATCACTGAATCAGGAAAAGGATTGCTTCTCCTCCAAGTTACCTAGAGAGCAAGGTCCTATTGGAAGGCCCTGATGTGCCATCAGGAGTGACTGTCCTCTGCTATTATTATTGTTCATCCTTCATTCTCAAAGAGGACCAATGACATCAGTAGGGTGATGTCTTGATTTACAAATGAATTGGATTTAAGTGAGGCAGAGCTATGAAGAGTCATCAACTCACTCTCTCCTTCAGTGATCGGAGTCCAGTGACAAGACACAGGTCGAGACAATTGGAGAAGGCCCTGGATGCAGTGGGGGACCTTGAGCTTTTTTAAATTAATGTCTTTCCCACATTTCACTGTTTGTCTGAGGAAATATCCATTCAGTAGTGAAAGGCTAGGTAAGAATTGAGGCAAAAGATGGCCTTGTTTGACCGAATCCCATCCTCTTCTATGTAAGAGTCAAGTATGTAGGAAACTCAGTTTGAGACTGTAGTGCCAACTCAATATTCACAGTGCCCACAATCACTATAAATATACCCACATGGTGCTCAATCACAAAATATAACTGACTCTCCACACAGAAGACAGAAGCAAAACATTTATTCAGACACCAGAAAACCAAATCCCCAAACCAATAAGCCAATTCCATCATAGTAGCAAAGAAGTTACTAAGTCACAACAGCAGAGAGAATCACAGCATCCTTTAGCCTTCCCACAAACCAACATTTACTCACAAGCCTGTCCGCTTGCCTGCCATCTTCTCTCCTCCCACCATCTAGCTCTTCTGACTCCCAGCTTCCTGTGGGCTCTGCTCCACCCTTCAGCAAACTCCTCCCACCACAGGCTCCATGTGATTATATTCAGCCTATTAGAGGGCAAAGTTTATTTTCAAAGCAGGGAACATCTTCACATTTCCTTAGGCTTATTAAGGGGTAGGGAAGATCTTCAAATTCCCTTACCATTACATACAAAAATGTACACACAGAGACAATTCAGAAAAACCTAAAATCTCACTTTGAATTGAAATTCAATTTTATTTTCAGTTCCGAATTTTTTCCTCCTTATTACCTCCCCTCATTGAGAAAGCAAGAAAAGTAAAAGCCATTAACAAGCATGTAAAGTCAGTCAAAACAGATTCCCACATTGGCCACAGTTAAAAAAAGTTAATATTGCTGAGTCTGCCACTTTCCATCAGGAGGTGGGCAGCATGTTTTATCATGAGTCCTTCTGGAATTGTGGTTGACCATTATTTTGATCAGAGTTCCTACGTGTTCAAAGCTCATTGTCTTCACAATATTGCTGTTATATAAATTGCTCTCCTGGTTCTATTCACTTTGCTCTGCATGAGTTTATACAAGTCTTCTCAGGCTTCTCTGAGAACATCCCCTTCAGCATTTCTTACAGCTCAACAGTATTACATCAAATTCATATACCATAACTTGATCAATTTTATTTGAGATCAGACAGGAACAGAGCAAGTGAGCCAACTCCAATTTTGATAGTATAAGAATAAAATAAGGATTATGTTCATGTGCTTTTTCAATTGTAAAATGCCACACAAATCCACAGTATTATTATTATTATTATTATCGACATGATGGCATAGATTATAATACTATATTCACATAGATTTAAAAGTATAGAAAATATTTCAGGAAGAATTAATTTTTTTCTCCCTAAAACATAATTACATTTTACCTGGAATCTTAGAATTTCAATGCTAAAAGAGACCTCAGAGATCATCTTTTCTAATTACCCTATCTTATAGATGAAGCAATTGACGTCCAGAGAATTAAAGTGACATAGGAGTTCGGAATCCCTGACTTCTAGTCTAGTGTTATTACAATAGTTTTCATTAATTCCTATTTTCTTTTAATTTCCTGATTTCCTTTGTAGGAAATCACCAGCAAGCACCCCAGCGTCCCCAGGGTGTCTGCCAACACAGGTTCTTAGATGTGCTTTGATAAAGGAAAGCAACTCAAAATAGGTTAACAAGCTTACTTTAATCAAACATATATTATTTACCTAGTTCAGGGGGAAAAGGTCAGCACCCCAAACTTCAGAGTATACATACAGAATTATCAAGACAGAGAAACATATCAAGTAGACTGATTTCCAAACTTTCCAACCATTACATCCATACCAAATCAACATCTGGGTTTTTCAAAGCCAGTGGGGGACGG